>NW_022197640.1:1065084-1264957 GCF_009176525.2 Contarinia nasturtii
GTACGTTGTACGTCGTACGTTGTACGTCGTACGTTGTACGTCGTACGCAAAATTTGTTAGCAAGATTGCGCTCATAGTAGAAACTTAATTCAAAATCTGACTTTACAGGATGATTGGGGGCCCCGTGGAATAGAAATCATTAGCTTTTGAGCGACTTTGGTCGATGGAAAAAAATTTCATGCCTGTAGTGATACCTATGAAAAAGAGTCCAATTTTCGTCCAAAAGTCATACTTAATGTAGACTTAAACACTCAAAAATATGTATTGGGGGTTTTTTTGGCACGAGAAAACCGAATCCGAGGTTAGTTTTGAGATACAATCAATTATTGATACAGTTTCCTTAAAAAAATCACAAAAAAATTGCATTTTTGTATGGGAGCCATGCCTGTATGCTACTTTAATGACGTGAAACTTTGCACAGACTATTTTTTACACAAAAAAATAACATTCTGAAAGTTTGAAGAGATTTCAATCAAAATTAGGGGTACCTCCCATACAACATTTTCAGTTTTTGGCTCAAAAACGAATATTTCGCATGGGAGGTACTCTTAATTTTGGTTGAAATTTCTCCAAACCCTCCGAATGTTATTTTTTTGTGAAAAAACAACCTGTGCAAAGTTTCACACCATTAAGGTAGCATACAGACATGGCTCCCATACAAAAATCCAAATTTTTTGTGACATTAGTTATGGAAAGTGTTTCAAAAATAATTTCTATGGCAAAATTAACGTCAGACATATTTTTTTGAATGTCATTGAAAAATGATTCCATTGCTTAAAATAAGAAACGTTTGTGGTGTACTGCGGTTAAACAGTGCGGAAAAGTTCGTCTTACGTTCGTAAGACCATTTATTTTTTTTGTATATTCTTATATACTATTAAAAAACATTATATAGATTTGTACATAATATACTTATGAAGATAAAAAAAGCAACCTCACTCCACTCAACAGTCGATATTTAAAAGTATCCCCAGCATCACGAAATTCAAAACAAATTGATTAATGTTTGCAAAGTAAGTGAGTCTGGTATCTTTGTGTATTGCGTGCCGTTTGATTTGGTTATTTCTTTTCTAGCCATCTTTTCGAATGATATTTAAAATTCCATTTTGGTCCACACCAAAAATTGCATTGACCAAATAAAAGCCCCACCACAATGTAACACTTTTTTTTGCTCGCAATTTCACCGTTATTGTATTGTTTTCTATTTGATTCTTTTTACCATATCTTACCTGACTGATTTCGTCTGATTTTCCGATCCAACTAATTCTATGTAGAATTTGGTTCCCTTATTTACCATATATTTTCGAATAAATCTTTCTCTATAGCGTCGCTCGTTCTCTTTCGCTATCACACTCACATACTCTGTTTCAAATCTGTCTTTTACTGTGTTTTCCTTCATTCACTCAACGAGACGTATATTCCATTGTTTTTTTTTTTTTTTTGTTAAACTTTCACGTTGTTTGATTTGTTGCATTGCCTTTCGTTTTCATCTTGGTTTTTTTTTTATCGTTTTTGTGTCATTTTATTCGATTTGAGTTGGTATTTTCTTCCCTTGGTTTCTCATTCTCTCGTAATTTTTTTTGTTCACTCCTGTTCGTCTATTATCATTTTTTTCCATACTTTGTTCGCTTCTCTTCGTTTTTATTCCTGCCGTTTCTCTCAATTTTCAATTCTATTACTTTTTATCATTTTGTATTCGTAATATTATGTGTGCGATTCGAATTGGATTTGTTTGTTTGTTTTTTCTTTTCTTTTCTTTTTTCTTCGGTTTTATTTCGAGATATTTTTGAGATTTCATTTCATTTCATTTTTGCAGTTCGGGATGATTTTGGTTTTGTATATTTTATACAATGGTGACACTGAATAATTGCAGGTTCATCAAAACAGAATCGCTTCGAAGAGACCCGTTTAACGTTGCGCATACATCGTGGAAGACGATCGAATAGTGTGCCACGTATATCGCCACCGTTGACCGGACATCATTTGAAACCATCGAAAAGCATTGGCACCACATCATTAGAGCGACGCCGTGAATGTTTGGCCAAGTCACGTACCGATGATATAAAAGCCGAATGCACGGCAAATGATATAGCCATAACCAGCAAGAGTCCAATTTTGCACATGATGCAAATCACATTGAATCGTAAGGAGAATATGGAATCGTTTTTGTGCAACAATAAGACGGCTAATGAGACCAATCAGGCTGATACAAAAGCTGTTGACGGCAGCAAAACAATCAAAGGTGTCGGTCGTCGTATATTCAAAGTGCAAGCGAAACGCTTTCGTATGGAAACGAAAGCGGCAAAGACATTAGCCTTAATTGTTGGCGGTTTCATATTATGTTGGCTGCCATTTTTTACCATGTACATGATACGAGCCTTTTGCCAATTGTGCATTGAGCCGCTACTATTTTCAATTCTATTTTGGCTTGGCTACTGTAACAGTGCAATTAATCCGCTAATTTATGCCTTATTTTCGAAAGATTTTCGAATAGCATTTAAGACAATACTGTACAAATGCTTGTGCTTTCATTGCTGCAAACGTGATGCCAACGCAAATGATTGTGCCAATAATAAAGGCATGTTTCAGCATAGCAATGCCGGTGATACATCGTCCAGGTGACATCGAACGATGAATAGCTTACGGGTAGCTGGTAAACACGGAACCCAGCATCGACGAAAAACAAGCTTAAACAAACACAAAACAACGTCAATCACAAACCCAATGATTTGCTTGGAATCAATCGGACCGGAAACAATTGACAGCACACATCACACAACAATATCGACAATAACCGATTCGACGCCATAGTTGCGAAACAGCGACTTTAACATAAACTCATGCCAATAATAATAAAAACAAACATATTATACCGACAACCGAAACAATAACAAAGCCAAACTACATTGAAACAATTAAAAAAAAATCAGATGCAAACTCAAAAGAAATGAAGATGATAAAATATGTTACATAATTTCGATGAATGAAAAAGAACAAAAAAATATGCATAGATACTTAGAACAACTTAGAGAAAAAGACAAATAACAAAGAGTGAACTCAAGAGGCGCTGAAGAGTGTTTAAATACGTTTAGGCGTTCAAACGACTACCTTTTGTGCTTATGCGCATCACAAGCGCGTTCAACTGCACAACAAAATCAAATCAAAGCACAATTTATACGTATATATACAATAGACATAGAATTCAATCTCTTTTTTTATGTTTACCAGTGGGATGAAATGGGAAAATCATAGACATTGACACTAATTATTATGCAAATGTAAATCAGTTTATAAGTGAATTTTGCTCCTTGTCAAATGTCTTCATGAAACAAAAAAAAAAAAAAAAAAAACAATTTTGACATATTTGTATGACAGTGTCAGACACCAAGACATGGGACTTCCCTCCCCCCATATAATCATATTTAAACGAAACAACAAAAACACAAATAAGTAATATCAACCGTTGATATCTGTATTAGCATATTCAAATGAGATGATTATTACTTGAATATTCTATCGCCGGTTAAATAAACATAGATTGAAGATTTTTGTTTGATCCATTTATGCCACCAAAAAATACATGATCTCTCACAATTTATAGGCATAACAAATTATTAAAGAAAATTTAAAAAAAACGTGTATTAGAAAACCATACTGTTGCTGTTATTGATAAGCGTTTGTTGCCAAGAATAAATAAATACAAAAATTAATACAAATAATGTGAGCTTTTTCGATTTCATTGATCCATCACGATTATTATTTGTTCATTATTTATTCTTCTTGGAAACCTCTTCCGTTAGGGTTACGACAAATGAAACCACAACATTTTGGATACGATACGGGAAGGTTAAACGAGGTGGCATTTATATGAACAGGGCGGACTAAATGAAATTAAAATCGAACCAAATATACCACTTTTTTTTTCATTTTTAATATGAAGAATTGCAGGGAAAAAATTTCTTCACTTTTGGCCAAGTGTCATGAAAATTATTGAGATTGATGCGTGTTGCATACAAAATTTAATACTCACAATTCGCTATATTGTTAAAACGTTTTTTAACAACACCGATGGGAACTCGTTATACAGTCGACATTTTTACAGGATTCATTTAAGTTTTTCATATTTTTTTTTTATTTTATGACTGGTACGTGGTTGCGTGTGCTTGAGAAGCTCAATGTGTTCATTTAACATTCACGACTGCCTCAATGAATAGAGAGAGATAGACAGAAGAGTAAGAAGAAGAAAACAAACATTGAAAATAGAAATGACCGAAAAGTAATTCGTTTGCATTTCTTGTGATTCCATTTGTAGTATTTCACATTTTGAATGAAAAATATAATAGAAGAATAATAAAAGAATATTTTATTTATTTATACCGTTTTCTCGCGTGTGAGTGGTTGAAAAAAGTGAATATTGAGATGAGAAAAAGAAAAATAAATAGTAGGAAATTCTGTTCAACCTGAACTTTGTATCTATTTATGTTTCGGTTTTGTTGGTTACTTGCCATTGTCATTTTCCACTTAAACTTGTCATTATTGTTGTTCCATTTTTTTTTGTTATAGTTGTAGGTTAGGAGTGATAACATCATATACCACATATTCACGATTTATGCCTTTACTTGTCAGGCTGTACGTGGGTGCTGTTAAAATTAAAGCCTGATTATTTTCTTCTATACGTATAAAGTTTCGCCTACACATAAAATGCCACTTGATATTGGCCAATTTGTAATTTCAATTTTCCTTGATTTAGTGAGCGCTGAAAAAAAGAAATACGTGACAGAGCATTATTTACAATAAACGACAAAGTAACAATATGAAGACAAAAGAGAAAAAAAGCATGTGATACCAAATGGTAAATGCGCTAACATCAATATAAATAAAAACCAAGCTCAGATGCCCTTAAAATCAATTGAGAAAGAAAAAAATGTTGCAATTCATTGCCATTTGAAAAAGGCAAAAATATGATTTTTACGACATTATCTCAGATGACACATATTTTGTCGACAGTAAATAAAAACAACAACAGAAACAATAACCAATTAAGGGAAACGGCGAGCAAACAAACAAAAACGGTATTGATTAAAAAGAAAAGAAGCAAAAAAAACCTATCAGGCTTAAGCTTATACTCTTTCTCTCGTCAATCATAAAGTGCTATTCACTAATGCGAAACACACGGATTTCAAAATAAATGGATAAATCAGGTCTATGGAAATCCATCGAGTTGAATATATGCCGTATATGTATGCGATCAAGATAGACATGGTAAATAATGATAAGGTCATATGTGGTAACTTTGAATTGTCAACATTCCAAGTAAATTGATTATTGATTCATTTTACTGCTCAGATGTGTATATTGACTGGATTGAATGGGCAATTGGCTTTTGTATTTGATTCTATTTTCAATCGACACACACACACACATACGTGTATTCACACAACGATGGAGTACATAATATAAAATGAAACAAAACGAAAATGCGATTTGACGTTTTCATATGCCCATATATTCCTATTCAGAGAAATATGCATACTTTAAAAACTGTCATACGATCGATTCTCATGTGAAATTGTAGCGAATTTATTTGAAAAGTATAAAAAAGAACCGTACACAAACAATGACCAATCATAAATTTAAATTTGATATATTATAGCCATTTAAATAGGAGCTTTTAAATCACCGACCAGCTTACATTTTGTGCTCAAACATACACACACACAAATGAAGAAGATTATTTTTTGGACAATATCCAAAGCGAAAAGAATAGAGAAAAAAAACGTATTTAATTTGTGTGGCAAGCACTTTTTGGCTATCACATGAATCTTTGTTTGCATTCGTCCGCAACGACAATTACTTAATTTTATCGCCATCGTTTGAATGAAAAAGCACCATCACCATTGACAGAAAGAAAAAGAAAAAAAAAAGAAATAGTCAAATGAAACCGATTCGATGTGACGTGGAAATGGCTAACAAATTACGATGAATCTGCAATTTTTGCAGCTACAGTTCGAATTTGAACAGTATATCAATAAAGAGAAAACGAATTGCTTTGCTGATTTCACATGAAATCATGATATTAATGATATTTATGGATGCATCATATATAATGTCTGCAGGGAAAATACCAATAATATATATGGCTCTATATCGATATTAACTCTTATAATTTTTGTAATTCTATCTAGCCATCGTTTGTTGTTCAAATGTTTCGGACCACTTATTAGGAATGCCAGAGGTTTTCTCTCCTCCGACGTCCGTTATCTTCGTTCTTTTTCTTTTTAAAAAAAATATATATCACAGAATCGGTTTGAATAAGAAATCAAAAGCAATAATCAATGTCTGTTGGGGGCTTTAATTTAATCGTATTGGGATTTTCCATACGATTGTAATGTAGATAAACTCACATTTGTTCAATGGCAGTCTGAAGCATTTTCTTATCGACGCTATAAAATTTTCACATTCTTAGCAAGCAACTCATGTAAAAGGAATGAAATACATATGTTCACGCAAAAATCCAAATGTGTTTAAATATACATGTATATCTGTGATTCCGTCGACCTATTATGTGCACTAATTCGTTTGAAAATATTGAGTTTGAACATCTTTTCGGGATTTTTTTTCATTGGTTTCATTTTCTTTTCTCTTCATTTTGATGGAAAATGCGCGATAGCAATTTTGAACGACAGTCTAATAAAACCATTTGGCCACTTTTTTGTGTTTCTCTTCTTGTGAACTTTTATTTATAATATTTTATGTGTCGATAACATGCTTAAATAAAAAAAGACGTGAAGAGATTTCAAAGCATATGGCTAACAAAAAAAACGAAAAAAGTAGCAAGCTCCAGTTTGAATGTGCAAGAAGCAGTGAAATTTTGCATTTATGTTGATTGAATATAAATGATTGATGATATATTCCATCATATATATTATTTTTGTTGTCTTCGTTGATTGCTCGAGTGAATGGAAATTATGGTGGTAAATATTCACAATATGCCAACCATATCCAACTGATTTGAAGACATTTTTCACTTACTTTGTTCATTTTTTTTATATTGACAGCCATGATTTCTTCCACTTCCTGATATCCCTTTCAATATTTACATACGACTCACAAACTAAACATAGACGAGGTATGTATTGCGTTACCACAATGTTTGAAAGATATGCTGTCAAAAGAAAGTTTAATTGACATCTTTTCTCAATCGATGTTACATAAAAAAGAATGCGCCAATATATCGTGTTTATATTAACAACGATTTCTTAAATGGATTTTTCAACTCTGTTGTCGTTCACATTCTTCGAAAAAAATAAACATTGTTGCGAGAAGCACAAAAGGCCAAAAGAGCACGATGCTTATGAATAGGCAATATTATTGAAGTGTTGGGCCATTTTAACGTTTTGATGATGACTTTTTTCTATCACTTATTCACTGCTCTAGCACTTCTCAAATGAAAGTAACGTGATGATTCGAAGCTCACTGATACGAAAACACACGAATACACCTGCTCAGGTTACTTGTGTTTCCTTCGCTGCACATCAATGTTTGCAAGTTGGATCCGCACGATCCGAGCCCGTCCGATCAGGCTCAGTTACGAGCGAATTTTTTTTTATTCAGTTGGAGATTGGATTGGGTACAGGAATAACGGGTCGGGTCGGTCTGAAAAATTTGCGAGTTCTGCTGCACATAAGATAGATGCGAGTGTGTGTGTGTGACAAGTCGATTGTGAAATTGTGAAATCGATAAATGTGAACTATGCCGTGCATTGGTTCATCGTTATTTTTTTTAATGTGTGTAAACACTGCATCAATTCAATGAACAAAATTTCATATGCATCTTGAAGGCGATGCTACTTCTGTTTTTTTTTTTTTTTTTAATGGAAACACAACTCTTACCTTTTCTTCTTCATTTGTTTTGCATATGCCAGAAGGTAGCACAAATACGGTTCTCAGAACTTTATAAATAGTCTCTATCACCGAATTGGAGTCAACGTCGAGTTCCTTTGTAATAAAACATTTCACTGACTTGAATTTATTCATTTGAGTAAGAAGCTTGCATAGAAATTTACCGAATTTTGTCGATCGAATAGTGAAGGAGGTCATTTACTTGTGCAACGACATATCACGTCGCTTCAAATAGTGTTAATAACACACTTGACATACCAGTGAACATAAAATACGTCCAGAATGTTGTCATGTCCTTCAAGCATTCACCGGTAAATTATCATACTGAAACCCTTGTGAAAAAAAAAATGACTGACTGACTATAAATTAAGTCAATTTTAATCAGTTTTATTCGATTAAAATTACCAATAGTTGATTGAAATCGAATATAGTTGGTTATGTTTCAGAGTTAACTAAAAGTGATTATAGTCAACATAGTTGACAAAAGTCAATTTCATATACTTATAGTTAACCGTACATCACAATCGACATTTCTCAACTCAAGTTACATGAAGACGCATGTAGTCACTTATAGTTAACTTTAGCTGGCTGAAATATTGGCCATTTTTGTCCCAAATTAGTCAATATAAGGCTATGAAGTCGAAATATTTCCACAAGGGAAGCCAAGTGAAAATATTGATAATTTTCATGACTTTGAAAGTCTGAACACCGATGAGGTTTTTTTCTCTATTATAGTTACTTTTTTGCGTGTATAAATCCGAATAAATTAATCAACGTATTTATATCGCTGGTAATTTATATAATGCACTGATTATTTATGAAAATACAAACACTTCTCTGTTGCTTTCGACATTTCATCATGACGAGGCATGGTTTCAGATATGTTCATGCAATAATACCAAATAAACTGATGAATCAAAGAATTCTCGGCTTAGCCATTGATTTTGTCATCAATTGACGTAGATTTTGGTGTTACGTGCGGTTAATCACCATTTGTGGATGACTCAGAAAAATGACTTTGTCTAAATTTTCTTTGGAATATGACACAAAGCGCACGCAAAGCATCAACACAAAAAATCAACCGTGAATATAAAGGGAGTTTGAGAAATGAAGAGTGAACACATATACACATATGCACACACAAAAATACTTCGAAACCAATATGAAAATCAAGATGTATCCAATCAAAGCTAAGGAGGATATATCATCATTCAGCAAGTAATCTCGATGGAATTGCCTTATATCCACAGTGATAATTCATTGATTCAATGTTAAATTCTCTTTCCTAATGCAGACAGATAAGAGGCTTCGATTTGCTAATAATTTATAGATTATGCGCTTCTATATGCTCATTGTTTCCTTTTCGATTTTATGCGATTTATTAGCTTCATTTTGCACACTGCTTCTTAATTTTTGGTTCTTTTCTCATTAAACTGCTTATTATGCTAATTATTTGTGCGAAAGCTTTGTAAGTATATGAGTTTCAACAATGAAATTAGTTTTTTTTTGTTTTTAAATTTAAAATATATATGACTTATTTAGGAGTCACGAAAATTCAAGAAAAATATAAGCATAAGCCACAGACAGTGGAAGTTATAAAAAAAGAATTCCTCCAATGAAAAATGTAAAGTTAAAAAAAAATCAATTGGGCGTGAAAAAGAGTGGGAAAAAAATAAGAAAATCGAAAGAAACGTATTGGAGTTTTTTTTTTCTTTAAATCAAAGCTGATTTATTGCGATGAGTGGAGGAGAATGAAAAATCGAATTACATGTCGACAAACTGAAATATTTATTTTACAAAAAAGTAAAATAAAATTGATGACACTTTTTTTTGGGCACCGCCATCATCATCGCTATAAACAAGCTGTAAATCGAAATCAGTTTGCAGATATGTAGACACCATTGAAATCGATTTGGAATTCGACTAATACGAATCATTTTCTTTTTCGATACAGGTACAAAGGGCATTGGAAATCGTTTCGATGAGCAACGTTTAACGTTGCGAATTCATCGTGGTCGTGGGTCAAATTACCATGAATCGTCACTAAGCAATGGCAGCACTCACAGTACATCGACAAGCATTGGCAGCTCATCGCCCGAACGCCATTCCAAATTTTCGACGCGAAAACACGACAAAATCAAAATATCCGTATCATATCCATCATCCGAGAATATAAGTAGTCCAAGTGCACAAAAATCAAATGTTTTGTATGCCGTACATTATTCATCAAATGGAAAGGATTTAACATCGTCACGAATATTTCGTGGCAATGATAGCTATTTACAAGTTGTAAAAAGTCTACCAAATTTGGAAAAAAGTTTATCGCCGCGCACAAGCAAAAAAATGGGAAAACGTAATATTAAAGCGCAAGTGAAACGATTTCGAATGGAAACAAAAGCGGCAAAAACGTTAGCGATAATTGTTGGTTTGTTTATTGTGTGTTGGCTTCCATTTTTCACCATGTATTTGGTGCGTGCATTTTGTGACAATTGCATTCAACCGTTATTGTTTTCGTTATTCTTTTGGTTGGGCTATTGTAATTCGGCCGTTAATCCAATGATTTACGCTCTATTTTCAAAAGACTTTCGATTCGCATTCAAGCGTATTATATGCAAATGCTTTTGCTCAGGACCTGGGTTTAAGAAAATTACCAGTCGACGTGGCTCCGATTTGTCCGCGATACGTACGGGCGGACGAACACCAAGCATTTCACCAAGCGCTGCTGCAAATTCACTTGACGATAGTGATCAGATGAACGAACTTCATTCCGAACTTAGATGACGTTCACTTGCTCCCAGTCTAAGTTCAACATGTAATTCAACATCTAGTCCTGGGGTTCGACAAAATACACTCAACAAACCAAATACATACGATATCTGCCATCCATTAGTTATGGAATCATCAACTTATTCATATGGCGGATGTAACCAACAAACCACATCAACATCCAGCGGCAAAATTAACCCATAAGATCTATCGCATTCACTCTGTATTGGTGTAATATTATATTTAACATTATTATTAGAAGTCAATGAATGACATTTTGTTGTTAGGAATAAATTTCTCTTTGTCACTCTCTATTTCTGATTCTTATGTATCAAAACACAATTTGTATGTGACACAATAACAATGAAATGACTGAACGCTTTTACCGATTTATCGACGAAATAGCTTATATTAGATTACATTACATTTCAGCTGACAACCAAATTTGATCACAAAAATTAACAGAGCTGGAAGCTTATGCAAAACACCAATCAGCGTAAGCAATGAGCTACTTAGAGCTTATTGATTCAAACCAAATAAATCCAGTCGAACCGACTGTACTTTTCTTTATAGCGTATTATTTTTTTCAATTCAAAAATAAAAGTGCTCACAAATCTTGCGAACATTTTATCGTTTGTGCTCTGCTCCGAACCACTTTCGTTACTTATCGTTCTCACTGATCATTTGGACTCATGTATAATCACATAAATTGAACATTTTGAAGACTGAATTGACATTTTGAATTGGCATTACTTTGCAAAATCGGTGTATAATTTAAAACTCTGGATATTTTTCAATTAAATCAAATCAAAACAAAGAGCAAAAAACCATCAATGTAATTAAATACCCCAATGAAACTATTCATCTATCTTCGGCGAAGTTTCTATTCAGAATTTACGTTACAAATCGATTCATTAATAATAATCAAATTAAATGCAATGCAAATGAAATAAAGTTTTGTGACAAAATGACATTTCATCAATTCACAATCGTTTGAATTGTAATGATAGAGCCGAATCATAATGAAGTTAAGTGAATGTAGGCGTATGACATATATGTTATGTTGATTTATACAGAACGAGTTCGAAACACAATAATCCTAATTGTAGTTCGATTTTCCGAAGGCGTGGGTGGTCTGTGCAATCAATTCCATTACACAAAAAAGAAAGAAAAAACCAATATGCATATTATATGTCTATTGAATAGACCAATTCATTGAACAATGACATGACAAATGTGTGGTTTATACTTAAATAAAATAAAAAAAAATAAATAAATAACCGGAGAAGCCAAAGAATTAATTATTACCGTACGAAGTGTTATTAACATTTTACCCAGAGAAAAGTGTATGATAATCTAATTGCAAATGTATGCTCTGCAAGCACACGTGGAACATTGACGCACAAAAGAAACCTTTGAACGGAATCAAAAAACAAGTCATCGCATGACTATTAATTTTCAATTCCGTGCCCACACATGCACACACACATTTGTGGTGATCGTTTTTCATATGTTGGCTTCATTTCCATCATCATCATCATTATTGTGAGTAAAAGTCAGCTGTTTTTATAGTGTCAGTCATCATATGCAATTGCTATCGAGAGCGCGATAGTCAAATAGTGATGCCATTTGCAATGTACAGCGCCCGACTGCTTTCAATTTGTCTTTAAATTGGAGTACCGAAAATCAAAATTTGAATAATAAACATAAAACTCAAACAATATCATCATTCTTGCGTTAATTCATGCTGCGAACATTATTGCTTGGCTTGCAAAAAAAAAAAAAAAACGAATCAATATGAACTCACGCAACAGGCATTTCACATTTTCTATGTATTCCAATCCACAATAATTTTCCATGCATTCAGTTCAGAAGTTGATATTTACCGCAAATTTACGAAACTTTTTGAACTGTGCAACATCATATTATAAAAACAACATCAGTTAATGAAAGACCTCGAAATAAACGCTGATTCCGGAATAAAAAAGGTTGATTAAGCCTCGAGGTAAACATCAATAGATGGGCTGGTGTCATTTTATTTATGCAGTCGATTGTCTGATTTATTGCTTGGTTAATTGAATTTCGTTGCTCGGTTTTTATTTTAACAATTTCGATAAAAAAGCATACATCAAAATATGTTTAGTAAAAATGAGAAAACATGAGGTTTTAATTTAAATAAAATATTGGTACCACACTCATGTAGAATATAAATATGGTTTACATTTCACGATGTACAACCAAAAATGTTTCATATTTTCGTCGATGAATTAGTCTCCATTTTTCGCCATCACCTAATCGATATCGATACACTAATGAATCTATGATCTTTTTGTTCAATAATACTTAATTGTAGAACATGTGATGGAATAAGAGTGATTTAATGATAAATAATAATATATATGAGAGAGTTGAGCATGTATGACATGTGAAATATGTAAATTGCGTTGGTATTAAGGATCGAATAAAAAAAAAGTTTGATGAAATGAGTGTGAATATATGGATTTATAATTGTTAGAGTAGCACGATGTTAAAATAATTGCTACTTATAAATTAATTGATTGTATTTTTTTTACTATTCAAACCTATTAAAGAAAAAACAAGAACATTCATATAATTTTATTCATTTCGATTAATTAATTTTCAATAAGAGTTTATGACATTAAGGCGTTTATTAAATGAATAATATTTTCTTTACCAGGAAAAGTAAACGAGAGTGTTAATATGGCACATCTCTATGTGGAGTTGCGTGTACCATAGCCAAAATCGTCGAGTATGTTTAGTACCTGATTTTAAAATTATGAATTTAAAACAAAAAGTAATAGTTTCGGAAAATGCTGACTGTTGTTGTATAATCCGCGTACTTTAAACGTATAAAATACGACTTTGGCCATAGGTTCTGACACTACAAAACTTAGAGGGGGAGGGTCACGGCCGAAAATCGACGGGGGGTCCCCAGCCGAAAAAACCCTAGCAAAATTGAATATTTCTGAAAATTTGTAAATCTGTAGCAAAATATTTCTTTTCAGATGCTATGTCTTCTCGGGGGGGCGGGGGTGGTAGTTCGAGAGCTGGAAACAAAAAACCCTAGCAAAATGGAATAATTTTATTCCGTGTGAAAAGCCTTAGGAAAATCGAATATTTTCTCAAAATTCTAGGGGGGGTCCTCGGGCGCTAGGGGGGGGGGGGATTATGCGACCCATGCGAACTATGTCAGAACCTATGACTCTGGCTTACTATTGAAAATGTTCCAAAGAAACTTATCCAAACATATTTTAATTTTAACATAATTAAAATAAAAACAAGAAATAACACTAATTATACATGTACTTTAAACATCTGGTCATCATTAAATCAATGTAAGAAACTTATGTATGCATTCATATTTCCTCTTTCTCTCATTGAGCTATAAATGTGTATTTACTTTTTAAAAAAAACCATATTCAATCGAAATACTACTTAACTATGTATTTGAGAGAAAAACAAAGAAAAAGCATGATTCAACCGAAAATAATGCAAAAAATGTACATTACAGTCATTGTTTCTGGTCTCCGGATATACCCAAATGAAATGAATATCAAACAGCTGACAAACATTTTGCTAACAATTAAATGATCAAGAATCGAGTTTCGACAGAGTTAATGTTGAATATCCAGCACAAAAATCGTGATTTTAGTTAAATGTATGTAGATAAATTGAAGAATGTCCAGAAATAATCAAATGAATGAAATCATTACTTTTTTATACAATAACTATTTTTAATCACACAAGGTTATGAAACGATATTGATGATTTTAATCGAAAAATTTTATCATCTCATTTTTCATTGCGAACCATCTATTTGATGTCCATCACTGTGTATATCCCTGGAAACAATGACTGCAAAAAAAAAAAAACATATTTAAATGTGTACAAGATCTATGAACGAAAAATTTATTAGCATTTCATTGGTGCACAACGCGATATTTCAGAACATATCCGATATTTAACGCAACTGCTCGGTATGTTGCGACGTATATGTGTATAAGTGCCGCACGAAAAATACATACAAAGCAGATAAAGCGTAACTGTGCAGCACTTGATATACACAGCTCTGGCTCTATCGAGATATTCAAAAAGCTCTATTGAGATATCCATCCGAAATACATGGACTGGAAACTACTATGTAAATGAATTTCGTTTTTGAATTACTCATGGGAAAAAATAAATGACAACAACAACTGCAGCGATTTAAAATGAAAACATACATAAAACAGTGAATAAATAAAATACTATTGAATGTAAGTTACAAACGTTTATTGAACATTTAAAAATCCATGTATGTTGTGTACGTGAATGTATAAATTATACAAATAAAAAAGATCTATAATAAAGAACACAAAATATAAACAACATGACGTTTTCAATTGAATAGATGACTCTTTGAAGTTTGGCTAAATAGCCAAATTTCAGGCAAAATATGAAAAATTAATTTGCAAAATTCATTGCACACAAATCCCACGACAAAATCTCCGTTATTTTCAATGGCAACAAAAAACCAGGTTTGTATTACTATTAGAATTAATATACTTTTGAGCTGCCCTCATAATTATTCAATGGTGAGTGCATAAACATAAAAAAATCTAAAAAATGCGAAAATAAAACTTGAATTGAATCGGGGCTATGAAATGACTTCAAACGAAAATGAAATGATGTACATTTTTGAACAGGGTCAATCGAACAATAATATTCATAATTTTGTGCTGAAATAGAAATTAAATCGAGTTGTCTCATCATTATTGCGTTAAATCCAGGAATTGTTTCTGATGGAGACCGAAAATGAAGAGAAATGCTGCCAAGTGAGGAGGAAAAAGTTTTTTAACCAAGCGATGTCCCTCACCTCTCATTTGCCTTCTCACCATTCCTCTTCCTCATAGAAACAATCTCTGGTTACATCATTGAAAAATGGCATTGAATTTTGAGATTGAAACTGCAATTATAATCCATTACAAATAAAGCTCAAATCATCAAAAACACATTATCATCCTCAACAAACATGGATTTAACAAATTGATCTGTTAATATAAACATGTGCAGTTAAAGCTTCATTCTGGTTGATTAAATTGGACGATAAAAAGAGACCAAACGGTAGTTCGAGTGATTGAGGGAGGGTGGACATAGCTTCTGACCGAGGGGTCTATTTACCGTTGGAGAATGGATTTGGGAAATTAGCCCTTTACAAATTGAGAAAAATAATCTAAATATTCTTTCGATTTGCTAGGGATTCTTGCGAAAGAAGTGAAGAGCAAAAAAAAACCAAAAAGATAGAGATTTGGATAGAAAGGAGATGGAATCGTGAAAAAATCTTTCAATTTGCTAGGGATTTTCGCTAAAAAAAAACCGGAAAAGCCTGGAGATTTAGATAGAATGGTGTAGCAGAAAATTACCCCTTTACAATTTTGAACAACTTTGAAATTAACCCCCTCCCCTTTGAACCTGGCCGTCAGAAGCTATCAGGATGGAAGTGGGAGTGCATTAATATTTACATAACAAGAGCATATGTCAGCGTTTTGTTATCTCGTTTAAAAGACATTATTGTCTAATATAACTAATTCATCAGCTTGTAACTGTCAATTTAATGGAGACAGAGGGAGAGAGAGAGCTTTGAGAAGAATGCAGTAAACCAGACAGCGTGCCGCCATACCAACGAGAATTGATATCATTTATACATTGTTGCATGAAACTGCAAAGGATTAATTAACAAACACGACCAATTTAAAGATTCATACATTAAATTAAATTAATATCTTCATCAAAGACGCACCAGTATGAATAAACACACACACACACATACGTAGTGCGGGAGAGAGTAGCTTTTTGGCATTACTTACACATTGTCAGTGAAATGTGAACACGGTCATTGTATAATATACAGAGGTGTTCCGACAACCACCAGCACTACCATCATCGCCATCGAATATTTCTACTTACATGTAAGTGTTATGTAAACATATCGAGCTATTAGTTTGAACAGAGCCATACACATTTTTTTATTACTGACTTGTACAGTAAAGTTCAAGCAAATCAACGATACATATGAAGTACAACTATCGCACGTGAAATGCAATTAAAATAAAGGAACAGCATAGCACAGTTGCGCAAAAATGCATAACATCAGCATTTTATACCAGGGGCGAACTCAGAATATTCACACATTGCTTGCTTTTTCTTCTCATTCATAATTTGGGACCACTTCACTTACGGGTCGAAGAATTGATATTCAATGTGGAAATGTGTAAATGAAATAGGCAGTTACTTTCCCCTAGACTTTATGTGCACCGTGTTGCACGTTGACGGGCTCACAGAAAAAATATCGGTTAAAATCCCAGCAAAATGATTTTTGGGTTTTAATTAGCCGAAAAATCGGATTAAACTGTATTTCGATGAGTACAAAATGAAGTATCTTTTTTTCGCGCGACGATGTGATCAACATGAGTCACGCGTATTACAGCTGAATAAAATTGCCAGCAGAAAGACAAAAAGACAGAAATGTAGCAGCAGAAAGACAGTCAAAAAAAGATCTTCTGGCCCAAAGTAGTCTAGGAATCGAATTCATATCTTCAAAATTTCCATTGGAAAATGCGAGAAAAATCGATCGGAAGATTTTTTTGTGTTTTTGACTGTCTTTCTGCTGGTATATGGTAATTTTACTCAGCTGTAATACGCGTGACTCAGGTTTGCTCAACAAACATTGTCGCGCGATAAAAAGGGACTTCATTTTGTTATCAAGGAATACAGACTTGAAATACAGATTCAAGTCTCATTAAAATGCTCAAATTTTCAGTCTAATCCGATTTTTTGGTTAATTTAAACCCAAAATTCATTCAGCTGCGATTTTACCCGATTTCTGGGTTCAAAACAACCGATATTTTTTTCTGTGAGTGGTCTCAATTCATGTGAAAAAAATGAACAATTATTATTGCATAAATAGTTGCTCATTTTCGTTCTCTGGAATTTTGACCAATTATTTTGTGATTCGAACTATAATAAACAGCAGCCAAGGTAAGTCGTATACAACAAATGTAATAATGATTAAAATCATTCCCTCGGAGTGGTATTTTATTCTGTACTCCGATGGAAGTTGTGTTTATTAGTTGATGAATGCGTGTAATTTTGCCTTTATTAGATAAATTAAATGGAATCATATGTCAACATGAATATATTTTATTTAATCCTTTGAACCGGCATTTGGGGCACCGCATTTTGTGTTATGTCCACAATTTAAATGGTGTTTTTCGTTTCTGTTCCTGAAATGTGTGGAAAAATTTGATTTGCATGCATAACTTGTTGGACGTATTTTTTGATGAGTTGTGCATCTGAAATTTTTTTGTCCAGTTTTTATATTCATATAATAATACACTAGTAATTTTAAGCCAAATACACGTTTATTGCGCTATTTTGTGAAAGTAATGAACATTTGAAACGCAAAATATTGTCGAGAGCTGCACTTCAATCAACTTGGATTATTATTAACAGAGATTTGGATAATTATAAAATGCGAACATACATTAAATGATGGCTGAGCACAAATTCCAATTCAAATTTAACGATTGTATAAGTGTACTGTACAATGAACATCGCTTGTGTGCGTATTTATAACATAACACAAGCATATGGAAGCGATAGACAGCATACATATAGGATTGCAATGTGCCGTTAGTATACTTGGCATGCGATGTTCTGCCTGCTTAGTTAAACACTTTGCGGTCGTTTGATCCGAACTTAAGCTCAATAGCATCGATGTACATTCCCAGTCGACTTTTCAATTATCTTATTATATTTAGCAAAAAACGTGGGCTACATAACAATTAAACCTCAAAAACAAATCAACGAACCAAGGAAATTGCGACCAAAGTATGTAATTTTATTGCCCGAAAAATAAAACGTATTTTAACTTAAGCATTAAATTTTCTTACACATTTAAATGTATGCTCAAGCATAATTTCGTTGAAATCAATTCTCATTCACAATTTGGCAAAAATATCTAAAATTAAAATACATGTGGCTAAAATGTATCAGTCTTGGTTGAATTTAAAAAGAAAATATTGTTCACTCGTTCAAATTCTTCGCCTTGCTTGGATACCTTCCTTTTTCGTTACCTTTCGCTTCATATTGCAGCTAAGAGTCCTTAATTATGTTCGCAACTTGACTTTCAGTGTTAAATGTCCTTGGGGGTAATGGTTTTGTGCTCTTATTTCGTTCCATTTTCCACATTTTGTGAAGTTTGCGTTTTGTTCATCATTCATCGCATGAAAAAAACATTTAAAGGTTAGTTTTCGCAATTGCAATTGCTGCTTCTACTGTTATCAAGCAATAGGGACTTTTGATTGGACGCCAAATCAGCGACAAATAATTTTACGAATACTGCCATTAACACACACATGACCGTCATATAGCAAAATAAATATCCAACACCGATCGAATTAATCAATTGCGGCAGCATTCTTGTGACGACATATATCAAAAACCAGCTGGTGGTTGTGAGCATCGAGCGGATGGGGAACTGGCATATTTTCGGTATAACTTTCTCAGCATATTCATTGGCAAGGCGTTGCGGACCAATTGCATAGAGAAAATAGAACAATGTCAAGCACATCAATGGTATAAAGCGATAATCTTCGGTTTTTTCACAATCAAATACACCTTGAAAACAACAATAGAGGCCAAGCACTCCCAAAACACCAGCCATCAAGCTCGTTGACCACATTAGGTTTATTTTAATGATGACGAAAATATGCGGCAACAGAATACTAACACAATACAATATGACACATAGAATCGTCGACATTTCTACCAAATATTTACATGTTATAACATAGTCGGGATGGAAGGTCTCATTTACATGTTGACAACCCACTGTGAAAGAAAGAGAAAGAGACGAAAAATGCTCATCAAAAACGAAAAATTCTAAACTACGATTTGTGAGCTGATGCACATTTTTCTTACCAGACAATCGGAATATTTTCTGAACATAGAACAAAATTGGTATAACACCGATAAGTTGCTCTAATATGTGCAGACCAAATACAGAAATTGCGAGATAAATGCTGAATCCATATGATTTGAAAGCCGATAAATAGCCAATCGGATGCACTGTACTCGTCCATAATGGCAAATCATTCTGCATGTCACAATCGTTGGTCATTTTCAATTTCATCAAAATCTCTTGTGCCCGTTTCAAATTACCGCGTACGGCTAAGTACCGCGGAGATTCTGGCATAAAGAGAAATAATATGAACAGCAGCGTTGATGTGATTGCCGGCAATAAATTGATGATCAGAAAGAAGTATTGAAAACTCTTGAACAAACCTAAAAAAATGACAACAATGAAAGAAGAGAGAGAGATAGAGAGAGAAAAAAAAAACGAGAAAAAAGTGAGAAAAATACATTAAGACATGAAATATGAGAGTAATATCGTTTGGCTCAGGGAAAAAGTGAGCTCAACAGAGAAAAAGTTGTCGAATGGCTGCCCATTTATTTGCCAATGAGGATGTTTTCGATTTTATTAAATACAATTTATAAAGTTACTTCGAAACCAGCAATAACAGCTTCGATAATAATCAATTGTTATTAATGATGCCGAAAGCGAAATTGACAGTGAAGAGCATATAGAGTGTATGGCATCAATACGTTCTAATGACTGAAATCAACAAGTTCGAATCGGTCATGATGGGTTACTTCTTCGTGTTTTTTTTTCGCTCTTCATTTTTCGGGTCGTTGCTCATTGTCCGCAATCCCATCATTATTTCGCCGTTTCAAAAGCAAATTTTTAATATTCCATCATGTCTCATTGCGCCATCATTTTTCTCATTCATTTTTTTTGTTGTTGCTGATGATGTTGTTGATGTGTTTGGTTTGCTTTTATTGACTGCTGAGTGTAGATGTTAATATGTGCAAAAATGCTTTGATCACAGTCAGAAATTAGTCAAGTAAAAAGATGAAGACTAATTAAATTGTGTTTATTGCTATTTTGATATTTCCATCAGACAATCAACAGCTGAAGCGTGACGCTTGAGTCAGTGGAAATATGCTCGTTACGGCTTAATTACTAAAATCAAAGTTGTGGCTTTTTGTCTCGAAATAGACACTGAAGTATGTATGTCTTGGATGACGATGACAAAAGTCTTTGCCGTCATGCTTTTTATGTTGCTACTTTTTTTCCCTTTTATCACTCGCTCGCTCATTCACTTCTCTTTCGATTTATCTAGGCATTCCTTTCGAAGAATTTCATTTGATATCAATTTTACGTACATCATTTTGCGCAGTAAATAGTGTAAAGAATTTTCTTTGAAGTATTTATATTCACCCAATAAAATGTGATTTCCAAACTCGCGTCACACACACAGCAAGGTTACGGTCATTCTTGAATTACTGACTCGCCGCTAGAAATTCTTCGGTATCCGTTTATGTATTTAAAATGAAAATCAAAAAAAAATTTGTTGTTAATTTTTTTGTTGTTCGTTCGAAAAATATTCATATAATTTAATGGCAAAGTAAGAAAAAAGCACGCAAATACAATGAAGCCACCTTGACATTCAAATGCATAGCATAAACAGTCGGTAAATAGACAACGAAGTAGCACATAAAGTGAAGGCTTTCATTTTCGGAATAACATCGATGTGATGCGTGACTGTTTTATTTTGGTTTTTATGGTGCCACTTGCTGTTTTCATTGCTCCATAAGATTAAGGGGTTTGAATGTTTATGAAAATGCTCAGCCTACAATCACGTAAGCGTTTTTTGCCATTGTATACGAATTGATTTGAATGAATAAAAAAATGCACAGTTTTTTTTTGTTGTTGTTGTCGTACTACACAAAATGCAGACATGTGGAGAACAATGCTTGTAAAATTCTCTGTGACACACACACACACACACGCGCAAAAAATCATGAGATGATAAAAATTCATGTTGACAGCAAGCGCAGCAGTCTTTGTGTAAACGAAAATTGGTTCGATTTTACTTGTTGATCGTTGCTGAATATTTTGACCCGAATTACTTATGAATGCGATTATAGTAGTGACATCCATCATTTTGCCACATTCACCAACATAATCACCACTTTTTATATGGCGAAAAAATTTACCATATTGCCACACTCACGGCAACTCTCTGTTTTCACATTCACCGATTGCAATCGAGCGCTTGCGTGTGTGTGTGTGTGTGTTTATCTTCGTTTGCAACATTGAAAGTGATGAGAAGATTGGGTACAGTTTTGAGATTCTCAAATGCTCCATAAATTTCCATTTCATTCTCTATTGCAACTTAAGGTTAGTGCGCCATTTAGAATTCGGCTAAAGATAACCGTGCAGTCATAATGGATCGACTGGATTGGATACGATGTGGCTGTACAGCCAACATATGTGGTAAAATATTGTGTGAAAAAGTGGTTTGGATAATGCTTTTATATCCTTTTTGTGACATTATGCAGACTAGATTTTGCTGCTAAAAACGTCAAGCGTAAATAACGGTGTTCGCACATTTTCACTTTGCGTCATTGCTGGGTTGTAAGTTTTTACCTTCTCTCTCTCTCTCTGTGCTTCCAATGCATTCAAAACATTACTATCACTACCCGAGCATTTTTCGTTTCTACTTATTTATTCAGTTTTAGTTCGGAGTGTTTGCAATAAATGAATAATGTCGTTTCGTCTATCGTTTTATTCGTTTTTATTCTTCTCCTTCGTTTAGTCGCTGCTTTGTGTGTTGTTGATTCATCGAATTGTCGACGCAACAAACGCTCAATAATTCGATCAAATGCCATCAAGTTACGTTCATTTCGAATTTCATCCATTTCAGATTACATAATGCGTCAAAGCAAATACAAAACTGCTACAATGACAATAATAAAAAAGCGTGGACAAAGTGTTGAAAATACATTCCTTGCAAATAACTTGAAAGAGTTTTTCGTCTAAAACTTTTGATGTTAAATAAATATTTCGTAACAATTTTCGCTATAACTGTAGTTTTTACTTAAAATCGCTTGCACTGTGAATAGCATAAAGTTATCAAGATAAAGATGATAGAGAAAAGTGACACGAAGAAGAAGTCGTTTTGGAGCGGGAGAGAGAGAGAGAGAGCAAGAGATTTTTGGCATTTGGCTTTTTCATTGTTGTTGATGTTTATATAATTTTCTTTTTATTATATAGCAATACCCTGTTCTTCACACTCTTGAGACTTACTAACTAAGTCTGATATCGAGAGTTCAAGAGTAAAGCAGAAAATATAGAATGTGCTAAAAAATATTCATTTTCTGTTCGTCTTCTGTTTTCTTCGTTATTTTTTTTTTTTTTTTGGCTCGTTTAGAGCTTATCAGCACATTTTACACACATTTTTGCACCGTGTCGACGGATCGAAAAAGTCGTTCAGGGTTTCAAGTTGAAAACATCGAAAATTTATTTATGGGAGAGTTCAAGATCAATGATTGAGCTACTGCGTAATTCAACGATGGGTATCTTTGTGCGACGACATACTTTAAATGTTGTCTTTGCTCAATTGGGCTTTAATCCATATAAAATATGTGCGGCACATATTACGACGGTTGAACGATATGCATTTTCCGTGTGAGCTTACCGAGTAGAAATAATTTATGCCATAGAACTATGCACACCTTTCTCAACCAATCACTATCGAGTATCGACTTTTACTTTGTGTAAAGTTTTCATCATATTGTTACGATTAAACGATTCACATGATATGGGATAACAATGCCAAAAGTATTTACATTTTTTAAAATTCAGTCTTCTTATATTGCCTCATCGAAACCATAAGATATGCAAACACTTTGTGAAAAGAAAATTCTTTCAGCAATTACGACAATGAACGTCTTGAATAGCATAACGTTAAACAAAGCTCCTGTTAAACCATTTTACACAGTGACACGCTTTGCACGAACACTTTCGCTGTACAAGTGTGCGTGCGCCTGTGTTTATAGTTATTGCAATAGATTTCTGTCAATCTGTACATAAATTTTTCGACAACGATGTTAAGGGAATTTTTTTTTTTTATAAAATAGAGAGAGAGAGAATAGGAAATAAAACGGCGAATGAATAAGAGAGCGTTTGCTGGGCAAATGGTATGGGAAACACAACGAAACACACTCCATTGAGTTAAATGAGCATTTTCAATTTTATTGCCTGAGAAGATTTATAAAACATTCGCTTATCCGTGTTTTCACTTTTGCTATAAGCGCGCCTCATCGAAGCTGCAGCATAACAGCAACAACAGTAATAATAATAATAATTCAACAAGGAGCACCGACACGAAATTTTCGTTCCACTTGACTTTTCACCTTAGGGCTTTATCATGAGAGCGTTCGTCATTTATGTGTGAGTTGTGCGTATTTTTCTTCTCTATTCAATTCATTGTGAACGTTTGTCAGGATTAAGCCCGAAAATATTAAAGAAAAAAGAAATATATATATATATATTGTATATACATCTCACCATAAATTTAGATATTATTTGTAAAGCCCACATCGATGTGTAAACATAACGAGGCATCGAAGCAACACACACCAAATTCGTTTAACAAATTATATATTCTCAGGTACACACGCACATTGATGTTGCTAGAACAGTTGTTTGACGCTTCTGGGTAGATATACACACTTTTGGTTAAAGCAGCACAAACCTATTTTGAATGCGGTATCATAGCGTCAAAATTTCTATATGGCCAATGATTGTATTTGTTGTCAATGGAAAATTGGAGCATCGTCAAAATCTCTTCGGTAATTCAGAGAAAACCAACGTCTCATAGAAGATGAATTGCTTTCGATTCTGTCGGCTTTAAGATTCATGCATAATTTAAATCATTAATGAGATCAGTAAATTGCCACGTCTTGATATAACGCGTCGATTGAATGAGACAGAAAACGGAAAGAGAGTGAGAATAATATTTTACTCTTGATTTTTTCCACAGCGATTTGATACCACAGCGCGTTCAAAAAATATAGCAGAACGAGAGAACGAAGCCGAATGGGAACAATAATAAGTGCTACGCATAAATAGATTTCAACAAGTTCCCGAGACGTTTGAATTTAAAAGCGGGAAGAAAACTGATTTAAAATTATTTTCATTCAACGGCTATTTCCGTTGCGAAGTTTGAGATGCGTTTTTCTTCAATATTTCGTTGTGATTCTTCATTGATTTTGCGGTTACGGTTTTGAAGCCGAAATGAAATGTGTTTGATTTTAGTTGAATATTTATGTTGCAACGGCACAAGCTTTTAATCGTAAATGATAAAAACCAACATAAAACATCCTGAATAATTAATGAGCGATTAACTGGATGGTTTCACTTAAAAATGACATAAAATTGGCAAGCAAAGAAGTACATACAGTGTAAAATTAGCGCATTCAATTCGCTAATAGCATCGTTTTATTCACATTCATGGTCACATTTGCAATGTCAATGTTTGAGCACACTAGAGATGGATGAGATTGTGAGTAGTACCTACTACTTTTGATATATGTTTATATAAATCCAGTAATACTTACTGTATAGGATGTATTGTGACAAGATTCCGAGCACAAAATGCAATTGCATAATTGAATAACACAAAGGTTTTTGATGGGCGTGAACGATATCATTTATGTAGATCGGAATTAGGATCGAATGAATTCCAATAGAAAGTCCACCAATGCTGCGACCCACCACTGTGCCCACATAATTTTCGCTGTAAATGTACAAAACCAAAGAAAATAATAAACGAAAGAAATGGCACACGAAACACCGATATCAATATAATAAAAAAACATCAACCACGTGTTTCCATCTAGGTTTCCATTGAATTATTTATTCAGTTCGGTGCGAGGTAATCAAATAGAAAATTTGCATAATAACATTTTATACGTACCGATTAAACATGACGAGAATCCATGCAACGACCATCAAAAAGTTTCCCATTAAAATGAAACATTTCGATCCAAACAAATGCCAAGTTTGATTAACAATTAACGGTCCGCATGCGGCTGCTAAAGCAATCACTGTATAAATGTTCAATTTCTCTGATTCGGAAAATCTACACTCCTCTCTGAAATCACTCTGACAATCCCTGGCGCCCTTCTATTTGGAAAATATGGAACGTTTTCGGAAAAAATTACATAAAAATTGATTGTAAGTTTGATTTTCTTTTTTGTTAACATAGTTCGGAGATATTTGTTTCTTTTGGTCCTTAGTTAACTATTTTATTTCGTCAAAATTTGTATTACACATAATTTGATAGATGTAACGCAACTCTCTTTAAATATTGGTCTTTCGTGCCGATTCACGCTAATAATGTGGTTAATTTCTTGCGAATTTACCAACCGGCTAAGCCTATGAAGAGACAAAATGCGAATTCCCCTCATCTGTGCCATCTTGTATTCCATAGTTGAACTCAATTTAGTTACAATGAATTGAATCGAAAAAGAGAAAAAAAACAACAACAGTAACATGGCTACATAGATCTGTTGACCAGTGAGATACGTATAGCAATGGAATGAAAGAATGAAGAAAGCGTATATGTGTATGTATGCATCAGCACGCATAGATGTACAGCTCTGTGTGGCCGTGCTATTGTTGTTGTTTTTTCACTTTTTCATTTCAATGCTACAGAATTAAATTCAGTTTTTGCATCTAATTCACACTAAAATCAGATGGCGCTCATTAGCGAGATTCGCAAAAAAAAGTCTCCAATCTCATACAAATATACACCGGCTGGAATTTACTAATATTTCGATTTCGCCATTTATTCTCGAGGAACCTAAGAAACAGTAACAATAACATGGTTACGATCAACCACAGCAATGAAATCCCTACTACCGTGCTAGATGGTGTCGACACGAGTGGACGGATTTTTAAATTTTTTTAAATGACGCCATGATACTATACTTGTCCATTACAACGTACATGTAACAGAAGAAACACACAGTCCATGTCCTCGCTAGTGGACATAAACTAGATCAAGTATAGAACTTTACATAGGATCATATACGATGAATATGGATTACACAGTCTGTTTCAAAATACCGTCACAAATGTCGACACCATTTGACATCAAAATTTTGACAGTAAAAATATGTGTTATTGTTGTTGTCGTTTCATTGCTGTGCGATCAACTGACAAATAGTAGAATTGAGAAAAAAAAAACAACAAGCCGGTGACTAATTGTTTTTTTCTCGTTCTTTTACCAATATTCTGATATCATGAATCACCCCTTTGGTAACTCAATCGATACCGAAGATTTTTAATGAGCAAATCATTGCTCAAACCAAGACTCAAACTGTAAAATATCTTATCTCGTCTAGGCAACTACAAAAAAAAACGTATCATTACGTCGAATATTCTCGATAAGATTTGTAACATAAAATATCATTAAATTCGTTGCTCATTACAGCACAAAAAACAGCTTGTGTTGCTTGAATGACATTTCGTTCGAATGCATTTTCAATCAGTTCAAGTAGTTTGATAAATGCATCCAAGAATCACACAAAAAACACACCAACAATTTCTATTCAAACTAACTGGTTCAATGGCTATAGTATGCGTTTTACGATTTACTATCAATAGCTTGTCGTGCGATATTGAAACGAAATCAGAAAAAATGTAATAAAAAGAACCAAATCGTCGGATGGATTTTTTTTGTCGTCGTCCAACTCTATGGTTATTTTCTATCGATTTTTCTTACGTTCTTCGATTTTTTTTTTGTTGTTCTCAACCGAATAAAGGAGAGGAAATCCTCTCGAAGAAACGACATCGATCAACATCCGGTGAAATTAAATGAGATATAGAAATGACCGCATTCACGTTGTTCATTTGGGTATCAAGTAAACACTTGTTTTTTGAGATTTTTATTTATTTTACAAACATTAGAATAGACATGTTTTGAGCTAGAGTTGGAGTTCTATGATATTTTCATTCGCAGGCTAAGAGAATGCAAACAAACTGAAGTCGGAGTGGCAAACTTTAGAATATTGTTTTTACTCTCAAATTATATTGCACTTTAGCTAATACTCTTTAAAAAACTTAAGCTCGACAGCGCTGAATAATTTGTATGCAATTATTTTCTGTGCTTTTGCTTCGTTTTATAATGTTTCTTCAAATTGGTTTTGCGTGTCCGTTTTATTCTGATTTAAATTTCATAAAATAAAGTTAATTTCTGCAGAAATCACACTGCAATTATGTTCCATAAGTTTTTTCACTAGTTGGCGGAAGAAAAAACATCACACACCCTGACGCTATCAATAAATTGGCCTTAGTGGCATTAGTTTTGTCTGACTGAGCTTTTCGAATTTTGGCTTTTTTTCAGTTCGTTCGTGTGATTTTTTGCCCAAAAGTAAGTTTATGCTTTGTATTTTATACAAATCAATTCGTAGAAATTAATTAATAAACTCTGTACAGCGACGAAGAAAAAACAGAATCTATTTGTCTGCATTCAATAAATCAAGTAAACAAAAAATATTTTTCAAGTATTCGATAGAAAAAGTTTTTATATTTTCAAATCTCCAGCCAGCCATCGTATGCAAGGTCATTGATATAGCACAAATATAATATTGCCGACATGTAAATGGTAGATTTTCCATCTAGTTCAGCGAATTCAATTCGAGATTTTATTCAATTTATTATTTCATCACATAAAATCAACAGTCAAACATCGTTCGTCCCCAAATACATGATTTCTTCGAAATTGTCGTCGGCCAACAGACTAATGCCATTATACATGTACATTGTACATGTTTGACAAAAGGTAATATGAAATGCAATCAAGAAAATGAATTAGAATATTTGTGTATCGGCCAAATGCACGCAAAAATAAAATAAAAATCAAATGTGTCACGATTACATCGAACCTAGGGGCATACAAATGTTAGACATAGATACTTTTGGGAATGGTAGTGGATTTTCATATTTCATACATATTTTACATATGTAAAATGTATGGTGCATATGAAAAATCATATTTTGCCAGATGTTTGAACTGATTGATAAATATGTTATGCGGAGTAATTTTCTCGATGGCGGGACTGTGCGGAGTTCGGCGGAGATAGTATGCAAACGCTGTGTGTAAGAGTGCAACAGCATTCTTTGCTGTTCATAAATTTATTTTCATAGTAGCCGTGCACAGCTGGACACACAGCTGATACGATACACATACAAATGCTGTTGTGCTCGTACATACAGCGATTGTATGACATCTCCGCCGAACTCCACACAGTCCCGCCATCGACAAAATTACTCATCAAATGAATTATATGGTAGATGGTAAATAATGTTGTCCAATGTACAATTGACCACTTAATACTTGGAATTTGAAAACTTTATTGATCGAAATGAAATCACTTTATTTGATTTTTTAATACTTTCTAAATTCAGTTTCAAAAATAATGTTTAATGAAATGTGCCACACGCTTCTTTCGTAGTTAAAATAAACGAATGAGAATTTGGTATAATTCATGTATTTTGCTAACATTCTGCATATAAATTACCATTAACGCATAGTAAAATGCCCCTAGCATCGAACTATATAATTCTTTTCGCTTCTTTATACAGTTGGAACATCGTCAGTTTAACCAGAATTGAGCACAAAAAGCATTCGATCGAAAGGACAAGAGAAAAAAGAGAATCAGAATGCTAGCAGTAACATCGCTGAAATCGAATAAATGGTGGCTTTCTCGTTAATTCCATTTAGTAGATTAAGCATCTATTTTGGCTGCAATTCGGAAAAAAAATCGACGGAAAAATTGTGCAAAAGTGAAAGTCTCGAATGTTTTCTAAATAGACATTGCGCATTCCAGGTATTGATGACGAAGATAATGTTGAAGTGTGAAAGGTAAAGCGTTCAGAGAATTTTAGCGTTCATTGTTACAGGCAATGAAAACCACATCCATTGAAAGCATGAGAACAACACAAACAAAAAATGTACCACATCATTTTAGTAAATTATTCATACCATTTTGATAAATTGTATCGAATCATTTGTTTTTGTTGGTTTTTTATCTATTTCGACAGTAAATGCAAAACATACAAATGTCCAAATGTCTTATTGAATCTCGATGAATTTTGGTAAAGGAGGGTATAAAAAGATTGGACAAATCTCTTTATATCCTTCTGAATAAGCAATTCTTATTAAGTATTATAGTCTCTCTCATATTTTATTCATTTTATATTCCGTTCATGTATTCGATGCTCAGTGCATCAACGAATCATACATTCTCATAGTTAAAGTAAATAAAATGCTTGAGAGAGGTTCACTTATGTTATCATCACAAAATGAATATCCCGAATTTTGGAAGTAGTGCATCGAAAAGACATTTCTGTGTATTGCACGACATCAAAATAACAAAATGTTAATAATAATAAAGAAAATAAATCCAATTTGTAATTCGGAGAAAAAAAAATGATGAGCTTACCATATGATAGAGATGATCATCATCCATTACCGAACTGGTCCAACCAACAAACAAACCGTTCCCAAACAAACTGAGAGATGCTGAAAAAATCAAAATTTTAAATAATGTGCTCAGGGCGCTCACTGCCATTCCATTTGAATTGCGCTTCATTCAAAATAGAATAATCAGAACTGCGTGTTTGAAGACCGTAAGAGAGAAAGGAGAGGACACCAAACAGTGAACTAATTATGAAACTTATAATGAATTATCGCTGAACTGTTAGTCAACTGTTGCCGAGCAACATTAGAAACAAATGACAACAAATGAAGAAGAATATGAATGTAAATGGCGGATGAAAAAAAATGTCATTGTCAATTGTTGCATATTTTATCAAAATACACATGTCCAATACACGTGGACAATTGTAAATTGAAACATTTTAACTATAGCATTTCGCATGACCGATTTGTTTTTTTTTTTTTTTGTTTAACGAATACGTAGGAAAAATCTATGTGGTCAGCACGCAGGAGATGCACGCCGTCAATAAAAATATATTGTGAGGTCACATATCTCACACAAAAACGCCATCTCTGTAAAACAGGTTAACTACAATGTAAAAGTATAGTAAGAATAAAAGATCGGAAGGAGGCGAAAAAGAAGGGGAAACAGATATACGTTTGAATTACATCGTAGTAAGCGTGTTTTACATAGATGGTGTCATAAGTGTCTGTCCAAATTGTGCTTGCCCTTGGCTAGTCAGCAGCACAAAATGACATAATTACTTTGTAACTCGATAATAATTTTTTACATAATATTTTATTTTGAAATCGTACAAGCATTGAGTTGACCAAAATCAGCTGAAATTGAATGACAATTTTTTACATGGACTAGCTTCTGACCAGCGCTCTAAGAGATAAAATTATTCCCTCGTTTGAGAATGAACTTCAAATGAACACTCCGACGAAAGTGCACTTTTTTTCAGAATGAAGACCATTTTTTGCTCGCCACTTATTTGGCTTCACGGAATTGTTAATTCCAAAATTTGGTACCAAAATGAGCAAATAATGTGATTGCTGCTTTTGTATTCTAATATCATTTATATTTCTATAGTGTAAACATCATAAAATGGTTTTTCTGTGGCCTTTGATTACATTATTTGCTTGTCAGTCCTTTGTGTATCTAAATATGAATAGAAAAAATCCAAAAAAACCTAACAAAGAATTTCTCCTATTTCCAAAAAAAAGGTCTTCACTTTTTGAATAGAAAACCCTAGCAAATTCGAATAATTTCCGCGAAAGATTTTTCTCATCCAAATCACTGGGTAAACGCCTCCGCACACTACTGAACATAAATAATAATAATAAGAAGAAACGTTCTCAATATAACTTCCAATCGCAATCAACTTGATTAAAAATAACAAGAATTCATTTGATGATGTTTGTCATGAATTCCAAATGATTCGTTGGATCCAATCCAAATGAAGGTGAAAGTAACAACAATTCTCAGTAAAATATTATGGAATTCACAGCCATGGTACAATTTCTCAGAAAAATCTTTCTCACAGGTGGATATTGTATCGAGACACTCACTCAACAACAAGTAACAAAACTACCACTTTTCTAGGGCGTCGGACTAACTTCATTTTTATGTTTCGCCGAATGTTGTCCTTTTCACTATATTTTGAATAGAACAATTTCAAAATGTGTTTTCATCACATTTTCGAGATATTCGTTGCATCGTCTCTCTTGCAAATATTGATATTTTCATTGGAATGTTCTTGGAAACACATTTGTAGAATCAAATATTGGATTTCATCGACGATTTAACGTCAGCCATTGATTTGCAAAGCTATTTAGAAATTCAATGTAAACGTCCAGTTAATAATTAGCAGAAATTGTTATTTGCATATTTGTTCATTTCACTTTATGTATAGGATATATTTCTGTTGTTCTTTCACTGAATTTCGATAAATTATTCAAAACTATTGTCATTCAGTTCAAGCGGAAACTGAATGCTCTTCCATATTCCATTTATTAATTATATATATAAGCGTCATAAAATGCAAATCTCATTGTTGAAATTTATTGAGACATATCATTTTGACAGAGATTTCAAGTGTTAACGCAATTAATCCTCTTTCATTATATGTCATTGTTGTTTTACTAATTTACTTTCGGTATAGTTTCAACTGGTGAAATAAATTATAGCAAAAATCATAAAAATGAATGGTAATGAGACATGAAAAGTGGCAGAGATATCAACCGCTATTATATTACATACTGGCAAACGTAGACTTTATCAAATGAATAATGAATGTGAAACAGTGCGGATGATTCAGGCAAAACAGGTCAAAAGGATAAAAGTGAACGAGAGATGCGAGAAAAAAAAATGAAAATAAAGGTGGGAGAAGAGATGACATAAAACAACGATGATGAGAATTAACAATAGTTGTTCCGATTTTGTGACGTTTGACTAATGTACTCTTTAGTGAAGGATCTTTGCATACACATACAACAACCGACATGATGATAAATCAGGTAAAGTTATATTATAAAAGAAGTGTTGAAACTATTCCAACTATTTCACGGAGAGCACTTGCTTATTTACTTATCATGCCATTCAATCGACATTGTTCTCTCTCTCTCTCTCTCAAAACAATCCAAGTTCAATAAGTACCGAAATTAATTACGTTTGAAAAACACTAAACACTATGGGTGAATCTATTCAGAAATAAATAAAGAGAACACTTACCGTTGATTACACAAATAAGTGTCACCATTGTAAATAATTTTTTATTTGGTTTCATTTCGTTGCTTTCATTCGATCCACTTTGGTTTTCGTAATTGATCAAAATCATCACTTTATTGCTTTCCATTGCTGTTTCTATTTTTGATCTATGTTCCTTTATATGTTATTCGGTTTTGTTTATTTATTTATTTTTCTCTTTCATTCATTAAATAAAACTTGGGAAGATTTTAAAGGCAAAATGAAAATTTTCCAAATTTACAGTAATCAAACGACGAAATAAAAGCCATTCATGAAGTGATCATTATATTTTCATTATTTTTTAAATGAAATTACAATCATGATTAATTTCTATTTATTTTTTTATGAATGTAATTCATATAAACTGAAATTGTTGACTAACATCCAAATATGTGGATTAAACAACACTTACTGACTCACAATTCCCATTTCATTTGAAGCGCATATGCTTGGTTTAAGTTTCTTTCTTTTTTTCTTTCGTCTGCTTAAAATTTTTGTTTATTCCATGTCGCTGTCTAATCTTACGGCCAGTTTTTAGCGGATATGATGACCGAGTTGGTTGATCTTTGACATTCAATCTTATATTACATATATACTCAATTGGATGCTCAACATAAAAAAATATGATAATAATAATGACACACGCCGAAACAGAAAGAGAGAGAGAGCACCAAAAATTCAGCATATGATAATGATTATTCGAGACATTCTATTGAAATTGTTTCTTCGTTCATTCCATATTCGTCTAATTGTGATAAGAATCTTTGCAGATGAAAAAAGTGTATTTTTCTTAGGATGTTTTTTTCAATGTCTCTTTTATATTGGGCATTTAAAAGAAAAAACTTTGAAGGGCCAGACAAACTATGAAGCGCGTAATATGAACAAAGTTTTCACAACGAAAATAATTTGTATAATATGTTTATTGTTATCGACTACAATTATGGTATGTTTTTGCCGTTTAATGTATGTTCGTGAGCTAAGTCAACAAAAAAATTGCTGAATGGATTATATTGAAAGTCTTTTCTCGCCCTTTTCAATTACGTTCATTGATTCGATTTTTTCTTTTCATATTCACTGTACAACCAAATGTATAATAATACTAACACTGACGCTGGCCTGTCTCTTATGTTACATATCAATATTTATAAATATGAATCGATCAATTTGAAAAGTTTTGAACGGTAATTCCTTACATGATGTGTATCTAAGCATTGAATTTTGTTCAAAACATGTAGTAAATACGACATTTATGAGTTCGTAAAGATATGCATAACAAGTGGAATTTTTTATTTGTTTTGTTTTGCATGCCTTCATTCATTCATTCGAAGCCGTTTATTTGAGAAAAAAGGGCGAACTAAACTTACAAATAGTTTCTTCAGTTAACATAATAAATAATAATTTATTCTATGACAATATCATTGCAATGAGGTGATTTCGATGTCTGTCAAAAAATTGCGATTGTTTTGGTTTTTGGAAAGAAATCGTATTGAAAACAAAAAGTAGCAGTACATATTTATCCTCGTAAAAATTGTGAAAATAGCACATGACTGTAACATTGGGGAATGCGTTTAATTTGGTCTTTCATATTTGGTTTAATCAATGAACTATTTGACATTTGCTTACTTTCTGATATAATGCAAATCAAAACTGTAAATTAAAGCTTGTAATGCAATGACATACAATATTCAAAATTACGTGTCTATAAATGACTATTGGCGCATGTTTCAAAATTGGTCTCATGTTTTTGAAAGAAAAAGGACCATTTTAACAGTTAAAACATTTTGTGTCCAATAAAGTTCATAAAACTGTGAGACATGTTATCTTTATTTTGAACTTTAGAAAAAAAAAGAGATTAATCGATTTAGTTTATGTATTGCATTTTGTCGAACACGAATAGTTCATCGGCATAGAAAACGAAATGATAAAAACATATTATTTGTAGCACGGAATATTGGAAAAAGTATGAAGAAAACGACGAAACAGCGATAGAAATGCATAGAATGTATGAGTGAGGGTGTGAGGTCACAATCAAAGACAATAATAATACCAGAACAAATTGAACTTCTGATTGATGAAATAGCTGTGTTCAATACTTGACATTTGGAATTTCAATCGTTCGATTAACGATTTTCCCACTCATTCTTTTCATATCTATGACTTTCGTCTTTTTTTTTATTTATTCTTGCAATTTTTCGATTTTGATCACTGGTAAAGTAATAAGTTATTCAACAAAAATGATTATTATGATTGCAAAATGTGTCTAGACTATTGTAACATCACTGTAAAAATCTATGATGCGTTATTGCCTTTTTTAATCTCACACTCGTTCTCTCTTAGAAAATAGATCTTTCGTGTCCGTATTCTACAAAATACATAAAATCAAAAAAAAACTTTGATACATAAATTCAAAACTATATATTTGTTTAGCGCTTTTTTAACAATTTCCATGCTAAAATGTCAACATGCAAACAAAGTTTTTGTATCAAAAGGACATGTCAAATGTGCAAAAATATACATAAAAACAATTTCTAAGGAAATCGTATGTATCCGCGAAAATATTCTCTGAGATATGACATTTAAAATTGAAAACTGAAAATATGAATATAACAATGTGGAATATCAAGCATTCAAGCATTCGGAATAGCAAGCATCATTCACTATGCGTCGCATTGTGATGCTTGCTATTCCGAATGCTTGTGGATTATGCTTTATGCCAATAACAATGTCAAAATCTACAGAGATAAAAACACAATTCCAGCAAGCGCACTTTCAGCAGCAAAAAATTTCATGTTTTGTATGATTTGAATGCTAAGGCGATTATTAATTGCCAAAATAGATTTTCCTAACTGATTTGGGTTATTTTCATATTTTTTTTATCTTTTCTCCGCTCTTGTTCAAGAAATCGTCATTTACTACACGCTTGGTGGGAGCAGCTCCTGACAAGAAAAGTAGGAGCTTCTTGTTTGCTAAGTAGGCGAAACGCTTCACAGGATTTCATGCCTGATAAACGCGGAATTATCATACCAATTCGAACTTATGCACAAACCGTTGTCATTCCTGATTCAAATTCAATTGCACCCCGTTATTGACGTACATGTGCGTGCGTATGTGTTTTTATTCTGTATCAATTTATTCAACCTATGTTTATATTGCTCAATATGTTTGGAGCTTCATTTCGTTGAACCAAATAATAATAATCATCATCAAAATTTCAAAATTATATTTTTCTTCTTGCTTCAAATTATGTTCATGTCTTTCGTAGTGTATGTCTTATTTCTCTATATATACTTATATATTTGCTTGCATTGAGACAAACAATTCAAACAAGTCTTTGCAATATTGCTCTCTCTCTCTCTCACACACAAACAGACTTATGGTCTCTACATCAATGTAGAATCCAGCTTGATCTTCAATCCATGCCATTATTTGCGCGCAAATATTTTTGCATGTTATACATGTTGTTTGCAAGCGTTTTCCTGCGCTCGTTTCTATTTATGTTGTACTGAAGTCAAAATATATGCACAGTTGATGTCAAAACATGTCAATACACAGAAAATGTTATACTCTAAATAACAAAATACACCGAATTGATTTTGATCTGTACACTTTGAATTTATTAAACTATTCAAACAAAATGTTCAAACTATTTCTCCTGTTTTCATTCCGCTGCTCACATTTTCTTGAATAATAAATACATTTGCCAAATATATGATTTTTTAGTCGCTTCTCAACATAAGGTAATTGATTTCGCTGAAGTTTCAGCTATGCAAACAGTATTTAAGACATTCATGAGGTTGAAAAGAATGTCAATAATTGATTTGTTTTGGATTCACTTTCTGATTAAAAATATTATGCATATGGCATAAGGATGCATTCCATAGTTCAAATGTGTTTCAAACGATTTTTCGCCGCCACAAAACGAGTGATATAATAACATGATCAATAAGTGAAAAAAAGACAAAATAATGCTTGTTTTTGTATGTTTGTTCTTTTCGTCAGGTATATGTAGAAATAAAATTGAGGGCGCTTTCGTCCACCCATTTGGTTCCATGAAAATAATAAAAATAATAATCATTAAGAATACATAGATAAATAAACCGTACGCATTGGATAAAATGTGTTTTGATCTGTACATGTCTCTTTATTATAATATTAAAACGGAAAAAATAGTCAGTTCATCAACAGTTTTCATTTTAAACGCTGTGTTTGTTTTGTTCCTTTTATTGATGTTATTGTTATACTTTTATTACTATTAAAATTATAAATTTTTTCATGTTTTTTGTTAAAAATAAATATTCCTACTAAATCTTCTAGTTCATCTCTTTTTTGTCCTTTGTCAAAATGATTCAATTTTGCTGGAGTGTCAAGCAATTTGTCAATATTGAATGCTGTTAATTAAATTTAGAAAATAATTCGACCAATCGATGCTTTTTTGAATGGACGATTTTTCATGCAATTTTTCTATTCTTTGTTATCATTTCACAGAAATATCTACTATGTGCAGACGGTGAATCATACGCCTCCCATTCCGCCATACGGTTGTGGTTGAACTGGTACACCAATCGGTGGTGCATTTCCCGGCTGATTCATTGCTTGCATTGGTGAATGCATCATTGGATTTGGGCTGGCACCCATTGGTGATGCTACACATTGATTTGGCAGCACCGGTGATATTTCGTTTGGCAAAATAAAATTCATAAGAAGATCACGCACAGCAGGGAATAAAGAACATTCACCACTGTGAGCTGTATACTCTGCGAAACGCTTAAGATGCTCATTGACTGCATGCACAACCGGTGATTGTACATTCTCTCTGCTCACCAATTGTGTTAGATTTTTGGTAACAACATGAACCAACGGAAGCACTAGTGTCACCGAATCTTTCCATTCAATGCCAGGCATATATGGTACACGAGTCAATTGTAACTGAAATCAAAATTAAAATTTACGATGATATAAAGATATCAGATCATGTATATAATTAATAAAAAAAAAATTGAATACATACGAAAAATAGAATCTTTTCACGGCAAGTCAGAACAGCAGCATTTCCAACTGGAACCACTTGAAATGATGACGCTGACGGTGGTACACGCATACACAATTGTAAATTCCATTTTGCCGTCGGCTGTAATAGGTCCGGTTGCAGATCTAAACGCATCAATTGTACAACATCCTTAAGTACAATCGGTGGCAGTGTTAATGTTTTACCAAAACCGCACAGTGTAGATGGTCGATAGGGTGGAGCAGCCACTCGAAAATCGAAAAATTGCTCAATCACTAGTAATTCGTCGGGGCTCCATTGGATTATTGGTTTTCCCGCATCGTTTGGTGCCGGTGACACTTTTATATGCAGCGATTGCATGTGCATCGGATTCAAAAATACTTGACACTGTAATGTTTCCGCTTTGAATAACACAACGCCTGGCTCATTCGATGTAATATATTGCAACTGTAAATAAGAATATTTACAAATTGATTCACAATCATTTATGAAGGCTAAAGAAATCGTAAAGACATTTAAATACGTACCGCTTCGTCGGATTGAATAAGCCGCTGCAAATTTCTTCTCATCGATACACAACCCAAAAACCGCTCTAATGGACTCAATTCGGGTCCCGGAATATCTTTTTGTGGATGCGCACATGGTCGACAGAGAGTATCGAGTGCTTCATGAGTTAATAATGTTGGCACCGCACCGGCCCACGATCGAGCCGGAATTACTCGCGATAAATGTGGCGCATTGGCTGTTTTTTTTTTTTAAATAAATTTGAAGAAATAAACGGTAATTTAAATACAAATAATCATTTGAAAAAATAATTTAAAAAATCTTAATTATATTTTACAGTCAGGCGATATTTTCACCTTTCACATTATTTTAATGATATTATTTGTAAATTGATTCAATATCGACCCGATGACAATTACCTTAACCGAATGTATAATTTATTTCAGATTGAAAATCGGTTTTATAATTGCGTTTGAAATGAATTGGGTGATTAAATTGAATTCAATTTTGTTATAGTCACAAAAAAGAGACATTTCAAATAATTCAAATGACCTAAGATAATAAAAATCTTAATATTCCATTCATAATGTTGATTCATTATCGCAGTGGGGTTTTTTCAGTATTTCTAAAAATATATTTGTGCCGAAAAGTGTGTCATTCAGAATCGTACATGTTTTTTTTAAAACTGAATTTAAAATCAAATTTTCTTATCACATGCCTGATAGCAATGAAAATTGACTCCTGACCAAAAATATGAACATTGTAATTTAATTCTATCAACGTAAAATTCATCTTGATTGACCACATATACATATTTGTAAGCAAATATCTTTGACAAAATCTGGCCCATAAAAAAATGTATCCAATTTTGTCTGATGATAATAAGATTTGATGGTCGAAATATTCTTATGATATGTCATATATACCTTGAGGTTGCAATTTATGTTCTGGACTCTGTCCAGGCCGTGGTGAAGGCCGTGGTGATCCTGATTGAAATAAATAAAATACAGATTTTTAGTATCGATTTGTTAGAAATTAAATGTAAAAACGTTACCTGGCCAATTGGCAGCAGCTGGTGACATAGCCGCAAATGGGCTACTGTCAGGATGTGATTGCATATAAGCGAGATTTGGGCCAGGTGAATGAGCAGTCATTGGGCTCGGTTGTGGATTGAGTGGACTTGATGGCATAAGATTTCCACTAGGTGATGGATGAGGTAATTGTGGATGTGATCCAGGTGGTGAAGTCATGTTAAAGCTAAAAAATACAATTTTTTTAAGTTTTTTTTTCAAATCATCTCTCCATAACTACTGATTTGTAAATGGCATTTACCTGCTATGTGGATGACTTTGTCCAATCATGTGTGGACTAGCTGGCGTATGTGGATTTGAACTTGATGGTGGTGTGATTGGCTGTTGAAAACGCAGGCCAGCATCACGTGGACTTTGTGGTGGTCTTAGACTTAAGTTGGAACTAAAAAAAAAATCAAATCCATTTTAATCGTAATTTTTTTTTTTCAAATCCAACACTTGACATACTTATAAAAAGGTGATGAACCGCCCGCATGTGTGTCTTCCATTGTAATCGGTGATGGTGGGTTGTCATCCTCCGATTGTGATTGTCTTCGATAGACGGCCGATTCGTCGACATATTTCGATAGAAAACCCTTAAGACCTTGTGTTGGTGTGAACTCTTCCACCACATTGCTACGATCAAATCTACTATATGCACCATCTCTGATTGAAACTAAACCACCACCTCGAAATCGAATTTCCATGCAATACATTGTTTGATATGAAACACGCAGCAATGTGGGCGATTGAGGTAAAATACAAAATGACAGCACTGGATTCAATGGTCGCTACAAATGAAGAGTGAGAGTGGACGGAAACAATTTAAAATTAGAAATGTTGTTCAAATTGAGGAAAATAAATGTTAAAATCACATTTACTGGTATTCCTAATTGCGGAATAATCGGTAGTTTTGCAATGGAACTAAGCGGTTGATATGTCTCGTGTATAATATGCACTATTTGCGATAAATTGTGATGTCGATTGAGATGCGCCTGTAGTTGTTCACGCATTATTGTATGAGCATTTATCGCTGTATTGCCACCATTGAAAATCATTTTGTATTCCTTTGATTTTGTGCACCAGAATATACTGACAGTGACCTCTTTATTTGGCCCATATCCAATCAATAAATTCGTATACGAGTACGATTTAATCACAACGAAATTTTGCAAATTCGCTTCTATGAGAACAAAAATTGAGAAACAAACAATTTATTCAAAAAAAATTCAATAAACATTCGACAAACGATGGAAATATAAATGGGACGTACCGTTTTTGAATTGCTCAGCGAAATCATGAACCAATAGATACAAATAGACTATTTTTGACCAATCGTTCAGCAGACTATCGATTGTATGATTTACAGTATCAGTGGTGCCTACGGGATAATCGCAAAAGAATAGAAATTATGATAATTAAGTAACATATAATGGAAATCAAATTGAGCTCCAACTAAAAGAAAAAATAGAAAAAAAAAATATAGTACCCATATCATACTGGAACAATATTGGACGACGCTTTCCTAAAACATACAATTACCAATCAGTTTTTTCTTTCACATTTTAAATTATCATTCAGATGCGTGGAAAATAATCATACCTTGTTCGCGATGATGTTTACTTTTCAAAGGTGTTTCAAAAAAGATGATTTCTACTGTCCAGAATCGTGAACTGTTGTTCTTAATATGCGATCGAATCGACACCGAAAGCAAACGTTTCATCAAAGCATTTCGAACTGCTTGATCTATCTTTGGAATGGACTTCTGCAAATGAACAAATGAAAAAAATGATTCAAACAGTTTTTGACAGAGTTTTGCGAAAAAATACTACAAACCTTGCTATCAGATGGCTTTACTTCGGGCATTGGAAGTGTCAACAGTTTTAATACCAAACTGGTTGAATTGGCTTCGATTTGTAGTCCAGTGTGATTAACTTTGCGCTGACTGAGTGCTTGAGCCAATGCAAAGAATGGCAATTTCTCGTCGCACATTGCAACTACATGCGCCAATTCAGGTATGAAGTAGGCCGGATAAATGGTTTTCGGCTGTTTGGAAGCTGGTCCATCAATCATACATTGCTTACGTTTATTCGATGTACCTAACATTTGAAAAACAAAAATGATCCGCGAGTTAATAACAAGAATGAAAAATAAAAAAGATGTTGATGTCATACCATCAAGATAAGTTCCTGGTCCATGTGTTGCAGTGAACGTATCAAATTCGACCATCGATTGAACGGTCAAGTATTTTTTTGGTACATCACTTTCGGATTGGTTTGATTGGTTTCTTGGATCCTCATCAATGGCAATGTGCTTTACAAAGATTAAATGAAATTTATATTCCATTTCACACGATGTATTTGGCTTCTCCTTAATTTCCACCACCTGAACATTAACCAAAAATGAAAATATATTATTTCATCTGCAAAAAAGAAAGAAGCAAAGGTAAGAGAAAGAAAAATTACACACCAAAATGATATTTGAGTGTCGATGTAGTTTGATGAATATTTTATGTCGGCCAGTTCGTGCCAGTGCTGGATCGGGTGCATATAGCAATGGTAAAAGTTCAAAAGATGTGGCCGGCAAATGTTGGAGTGTCTTTTCACATCGTCTTTGTGTTATCCAATATCGTAACTCGCTAACGTATTGTGGTAGTTTATTTATATCGCTATTTAAAGCTGATTCCAGTTCTGGAATTACTGTACAATTAAGATGTTTAGGCACATGACATCGCAACATTCCTGTATGCGTATCAACAGTTATGTGAATTTGTTCGGCTCGAAGGCATGGGCTCAATACAGGAACGGTAAGAATGGCTGGCGTTCCTTGTAAGTGATCTAAAAAATTGTAAATTAATCATTATTTCTCAATTCAAAAGATGAAAATAAAATCGAAATGTTATTGGTACTTACAATCAACGTCTTTCAAAAATGTTTGAAATTCAGCTTTGATGTCATTGAGACGGGCAAGTGATCGAATATAAACCGTGTGTACCAGTAATCGTTCAATTGAAAGAAGATCACAACGAACGGCTCGATCGGCGACCTCAGTTGATTCTTTAGCACCAATTGATGGCATATGTAGCACGGCCAACGGTCTTGCACTATCACTTGGATCGGTTTGCACTGTAAATCGATAGCCCATTTCGGATTTTGGATCTTTGCTCGTCAATTCACGCCAATATGAAACGGTTAATTTTACACCTGGCACATATTCATCCACATGAATATGTTCGTCCAGCCGATCGATTTTCAGACGCAATGTTTGGGTATAAAGCACTTCTAATTGCAACAATTGACTGAATGAATGCAACACATTAAACACTTCAGTCAATGCATTTGGACTTTCCACTAAACGCGCTTGAATCAATTGATGAATATAGTTCACTTGTAATGTATGTACCAATGCCTTTCCATCGCCGGTTTCCTTGTCCTCCACCAAAATTTCAATTTCCAACAAACGCCATGGTATATCCGGACCGTCACCCATCACCGTTAACGACACCGCGAATTCATGGTCGACGTGAAATTTGACACGTCCATTTTCAATTTTAAATTTTCGCATTTGTGGCAATAGGTGACTCGTTACCAAACGATGCTGTATCACTTGATTCAAACGCAACAATGTTTGTCGTTTTTCACTCGGCGTTATTGGATCGGGTGGCACAATTTTTTCTCTGAAAATTGAAATTGTCAAAAAAAAAAAAATTGTCGGGGGTGAGTCAGAAATTAAAACAAGTGTTATTGTTAAAATATTTGATACCTTATGCATGTGGGCAACCGAGAATAGGTACCAGTTGTCAGAATCTCAACAGCAGCTGGTATATGAAAATTCGGCAAACGGGCATGGACCAAGGTTTCACGGGCCATTCGTGCCAATGTATCGGCTGTATCGACAAAAAGCATTGATTGCTTGTCCAAAAAGTTCATAATGTGCTGCAATCGAAACGAAAAACACACATTTATTTATTCGAATGAATTTCGAATTCATTTATATATCAACACTTACGGAAGATTTATCCACTTTTGAAGCCGAATTAGCCCATTTTACAAGTGCTAATAGACGAATAAATAGTTGCCTCGTTCTCGCTGAAAAATTGTAAATCTCAATTTTTCGCTCCAGATCGGTCTTTCTCGGCAAACTGCATAAAAATAAAAAATAAAAAAAATAATAATTTCATAACATATTTAAAAACATTTGTCATCTCATTTAAATTTGCGCTATGAGCCGCAATATGAGAATACTAAAGAAGAGAAAATTTACAGTTCTGCAAGAACGGTGAGCTCATGATAAGTTCTCTGTATGATAAAATCAATGAGCATTGCCAATGAGATGGTACCGCCTCGTGCTGCTTCATTTGTGAAGCCACCACCATCGGTTGCAGCCGCATTTTGTATACTCTCTAGTGGCTGTGGTGGCATAATATTTCAATTTTTGATTCGCAAGAATTTCTTTGGACTTCGGCCAAACAATATTTTGTGTTCAACTTTAAATCGGAATAAAAATTCACTAAATTCACTCAGTATGACACATTTTCTATTAGATTTCCTAGACAATTTGCTTTCGAATTTTTTTTTTGTTTTTGTCTTTCACACCGAATATATAGATATTAATATGGAGACAATCGGTGCGACACAACACAAACTCCAAGTGAAATAATAAATTTCGATAGTACGCTTCTGTCATTGAACTTATACAACGATGGCGCACCACACAAAAATGCTTTCCATTTCGACCGCTCGTACCAACATTAAACCATTAAAATATTGAATAATTGGATTAGAATGAGCGGCAAAGCAGTAAACATGCATAGTAAGTATTTTAAAATGATTAAAGGCAATGGGAAATGGTGAAAAAGGCATTCGAATGGAAAATGTTCAATGAAATTTACTTTATTTGGTGAATATAAATGAAAATGTTGCATACATATGCATACATTTTGTTCAAATTACATTTAAGAACAACAGATGGTGTTAGTGTCGCCAGATATTTGACGCAAAACTCAATTTGACATTACTCTCATTTCGCCGCAAAATCAACGAATCAAATACAAATATATACATTCTGAGACACTTGTGTTTATTTACGTGCTCGTGTTTTTTTTTTCTTATTTACATTTTTAAACTTGTACTTTGTAACAGAAGTGACTTCCCGTCGTGAACTAGTCTATAAAAATGAACTGAAAAAGCGTTTAATTATTATTTAGAATTGAGAATAAAAATGCCGGTCACTTTATTATAGTTAATTTATTTTATCAATCCAATAAAATGAAAACTGCTATACTTCTTTGACTTCAGAATAATTCAACATTTCTATAATTTTTTAAAAAGGACTTGTCTTGACGATTTAATAAAATTTTATCTTCTGCATAATTCATCTGCTTCATATTTCAACAGATTAAATTATTATTAAAAATTCATTTTTGCGTAGCAAAATATATTCGATTTTCTCTCTGCTTTCTGTCTGCTTTGCATCGTTAATCATTCAGCCAGAAATCTTATAAATTTGTATAAAAACGTTTTCGTCGTTTCTCTTTTTCGGTATAAAAAAATTATCCATTTTTCTACTAAATTTTTTCTCCAATTGACTTATGTCTTTTAAATGTTGCTCTGCTATCAAAAGTTGACTCTTGACATTGTTGGACTTCTTAATAATCAAATATATATATATATATATGTATGGTAATATATAAGTAAACTTGTACAAAACATGATTAAACATATAGATTTCGAGGTCGTTGCACCGTAATTTATATTTTTTTTTAAAGAACGTGACTCTATTATATATTGTTGTCAATTATGTAATCCGGGCTGCATTTATGATTTGCCAACATCCATCACACACACGAACTGGCTTTTTCCCAATTTGGCCCTGGTCATTTGGAAGTGGTGCACAGCTGGCCGAACAACTGGCACAGAAGATAAAGCCACAATTTCGACAGTGATGCTGCGAATGATAGAAGTATTTCGTAAAAAGTGGTACTTTTGTTAAAATGTAAAACCAAAAATCACATTACCTTGCGTCGCGTAAGACTGAATTCTCGTTCGCATTTTTTGCAATTTGATGTTGATGCATCCGGTGTCCAAACACTGCCATTGGAATCACTGTTGATAAGCCGTGAAGTGGTTTGTTCGGAATTTTTCAATTTCTCTTGAAATTCGCTAACTTGTAATTTGCTAACGCTTAATTGGATGCCCAATTCTTCGAGAGTGATTTGCGCCTCCGACCATTGTTTCTTCAATCGTTCCAGATCGTTGCGCATTCGATCGTGATTTTTGATTTCATCGTTTAGCTGTTTGATTTGCAATTGCAATGCACTGATTGTGGCCAAAGCCTTTTGTTCTTTGTCTTGAAGATCAATACGCCATTCACGTTCGACACGCACATCTGTCTCACACCGTGATGCACGCTCTTCACATGCAATTACTTGCAACGATAAAGCTTGTGACGTTTCCTGTAACGCTGTCAAACTTTGAATTTCATTGGCATATCTAGAGAATAGAGAAAAAGTACAAACCGAAAAAATGATAAAGATATTAAACATTGTTTTGATAAAACGTTATCAAAATGGAAAATTTAAATAAACAAACAAATGAGATAACAAACAAAAACGTACTTTTTCTCAAGCTGAACAATGACATTGGCCATTGTTTCCTTTTGCGATTCAAGTTTTGCCAATAATTCGCTTTTATGCTTCAGTGATGATTCACACTCCTGTCGAAAATACAAATGAAAAACCAAACCAGATTTTAGCCAAAAACAACGTAAAAACAGAATTAAAATGAGACAAAGTTTGCTTTCAATTTATGACCGTTTATTTATCAATTTTCAACTTGACATATTCTTGTCAATTTTTTCTTCTCTTTCGCACGCCTGAATAAATGAGTTTGTAAAATATGTATGTATATTAGTTTTTATAATTAAATGATCTATAAAATCTCTCTTTCAAGCATCACCAATTCCATTTCGCGACTGTTGATATTTTAAACATTTTTATTTTCTTTCAAATTTTAGTTTCTTCATTTATTGACACAAAAATAATTGGAATTAAAGCAGGTGTTTGATTTGTAATGAAGCATTTATATATATATCGCTGAAAATGTTTGGCCTTATACTAAGCGACAACGATTCATTTATTCTCTTGACGATTGATTTATTTGTCATTGAGCTCAAAACACGATTATTTGGCGGCATTCTTGGTGTTTACATCTTTTATGGCGCTTGTATCTGATGTATTCATAGCGATAGCTGCCTGAGTCTTTGACATTGACGATGACGTCGACGCCAATTCGCTGCTGGTCAACGAAGCTGATGGAGATTTTCGGATTTTATTCGCATTAAATGGTGGAATTGGATCAATATATGGCTTTTTAATGGGTGGTCCGCTTTCCGATTTTTGTTTACTTAATTGCGTTGCAGTCTTTTTACCATGTTCTTCTGAACTTTTATTTTCGAGCGTTTGTAAAAGTTTACCAATTTGGGAGGCTTTTACTTGAAGACGTGCAACCATATCACCTTTTTGTGTCAGTTCGAATTCGCACTCCTTTATTAGATCAAAAATAGATTTTTGATATTTGTTCAGTCTTTGTAAAAAAATAAATTGGGGTTGTTTTTTTTTTTGGATTGCAATTTGTTTTTCAACAACAATCTCGATCAAATCAATATGGGTTCAACCAAATTAGCTTCGATCTAACGACTAAAAAATTATTGAAAAAAAAAAATATATTTTCAAACTGAAAAATCATAAATAAACGGAAAATTGTGGATGGATGTGATTGAAAGAAATTCGAATGAAATAAATAAAAATGAACCATTTTTATAGAGGAAATGGGCTGGAACGATTGCAGATACCTGTAACTTATTATACATTTCCAAATTAATTTGCTTGATATCTTCGAGTTGACGCCGAAGCGAGACTATTGTATCTTGTTTTTCGTGGATATCTTTTTCAAGCAGCTTCATGGCCATTTCCGTTTCGGCTTTCAACGAAATCTAATTTGTGAAATTATGAAATTTGGTGAATGCTTGCAAAATTGAAAAAAAAAAAAAAAATTGGGGAATTTTTTTGTTGTTGTTATCGTTTACTTGAAGTTCTAATTCACGTTCAATATCTAATCGCTTCTTTTTTTCGGTTGCTAATGCTTGTGCCATCTCTGGATCGATGTGATCGAGACCATTGTTTGGATTGTCATTCTTGGTACCGTCATTGCCTTGCTGTGTATTTCGACGCAATGCCAAATTTTCGGCTTGCAATGCCATTAAACTATTTCGTGCAATTTGCAAATCCTCTTTCATCAATGCATTTGTTGTGGTTAGACCTTCGACTTTCGATTGTAAATTACCAACGGTCGCACTAAAAGAAAATCAGACAAAACATTTTATGAATGGGAATTTTCACTTTGAGCATGCAATGCTAGCATACTTCAAATGTCGATTTAATTCTTCGATATAGTTCTTTTGGTCTAATACAGCTGTCATATTGCCGGCGGGCCCTTCAATTGCGGCCACATGAACATTTTCATCGTCGGGACTTGCACGGGAACTGGTTCGTAAATACAATGAAAAATCTATGACGCCTTGTTGTGAATCTAGATCTTCCTCTTTGAAACATAAATTGCAGTCGATCACATTCAAACCGACCAAAATGCCCATTATTATAACGATCTGGAGTTGAACAATATTAAAATTAAAAGTTAAATATAAAAAATGTTTTTTTTTTTTTTGCTTTTAAATTGTAATTACTTCGTCGCTCATCATCAATGCATGCGGTTCATAGTATTCGGCCAATGCTTCGTCTTTGTGTTCCATGAGTGCTTGCAAATAGTCGGCCAATTTTTTTTGCATCAATGCAATGCGAAGCCATGCTCTGGCACGACCCATATGCGTTCGAACTGTTGGCAAATCTCGAACGCTGGCCGTTATATCGTGAGCTTCATAACAGTATTTTTCAACACTCTGTAAAATATCCCAGAGCTCTTTTTTCGGACCGAGCAAACCTTTCTTTGGCTTTAGCCCATGTCGCAGCACATGCTCAAGTACAATGAAAAAATGCTGCAACGGCAAATGATCTGAATCGAGCATTCGTCCAAATCGAATCGATTGCTCCAACAATTCCTTAACAACAAGCTTGCATATATTCACCAAATTGCTGCGTTCAATCGCTGCTGGGTCCCGTGCTACAAATAAAATTTCAGATATTTTGGTTTCGATTTAAAAAAAAAACGTTTTTGATTTCAAAAAAACATTAATTTTTGATTAAAAATGGAGAAAATTCAAAATTTTCAATCAATTTTTTGTCTTCATAATTTTCGTTTAGTGCTGCTAAAGCAAATAAAAATTGAAAAAAAAGGTACACATTCATTGTGAAAAGTAAAAACTAAATACAAAAATTGTGCAACGAAAAATGGCGTATTTGTTTCGATGGGGCCATTTCTCAACAATTTCTCTTGCAACCAATAAATAAAATACTCAAAAGGATGTTCTTTTTTATGGTGAAAAGAGAATAGACAAACATAAACCAAATCAAACCAAGCCACCTACAGTAATTGACCCAATCACGATCCAATTTGTCTTCGCATTTATTGTTTGCAATACCAAAGTTAGCCATCGTTCCAGCTTCATCGTTTTGCGCATTTGAACTCTCCTGTATATCTAAATCTTGTAATTCCTTTAAGCACAACCATTCACCATCCACCGATACACGAAAATTGCACAAATAAATTGTATCTTGTGCGCCAGCCACTTCTTCCATATCCTGATTTCCTCTGGGCAACGTTATCATTGTCGAATTATTATTGTGACTGGTGTTATTGTTATTGTTGTTGTTTGCGTTATTACTTGAGCCACCTCGCATCTTTGCTACTACATTCGAACACTTCTGACAGCTGCCACAGCCATAACCATAAATTTGAATAGAAAACATTGAAAAAGAAACAACGGGAGAGAGAGAGATAAGTTATTTTTTTCGATTCAATTCGAATTCGCAAATCATCAAACAATGTAAATAAAACAATGGACGACTAACAAATAACGACGCAAGTTGATTCAAGCGTATGTTTTTTTTTGAAAAAAAAAAAAAATGCAATTCTCGTATCAGATAAGATGGACAAAGAGAAACGATAAAATGTGAATCTTTATATTCAGTAAAAAAACGCGCTGTTAAACACAAAAAGCACACTACACTTTCGATTTCTATTGAAATACTAATACGATTTCGGCTTTGGCTTCAATCAACTAGCAAAACCGTATTGATTTGGTGTCGATTGAGTGTCTTTCTATTGTGTGTGAATCCACCATATGAATTTTATTTTATTCAATTGTAAAAAAATGCGGCTGATTTATTTTCACTGAATCTGATGTTTGATTGGTCAATTTGATTGAAAATTACCGTCAAAATAAATGGAATACAAGTGTTGCTTTGGTTTTCCTTCTTCTCTGTATTCCTCTTAGGTTTGTCGTTTACTGCGTTTGACTTTTTAAATATCGATTTTTTTCCACCCAGTTGTTGTATCACACTCAATGTGTATTCTTCTAACAAACGACTCACTCGTCCATTGCATTCGCGTATAATATGAACGCTTATATATGTGTGGATATATGAATGAGTGTGTTTATGTGGCTATCGCAAAAATAAAAAGAAGGGCGCTCATGGTGTTTGAGTGTTTATGCGCTGGCGCCATGCATAAATGGTATAAAGACTGTGTGACAATCCAATGTCGCATTGAATTAATGTGCAAAGCGTGTGTAAACGGTTTCACATGGCTGGCTGTCAGAATTGTTGTTCGAATTGCGCAAATCCAATAACACTGTGTTTATTGTTTACATCCGATGGAACTGAAGAATTCGGTACGTGGATTGGGTCATTTTATTCTATTTCGTTAATTTCACCAAATCAAAACCGTCAATCAAATCAAACGGATTGATATACAAACCAAAAATGTGATTCCTTCTCAATAATTATCTGGATTTTTTTTTCTTTGGCTTACTTTATATCAACTGTCAACTCTTCGGCACATTCCCAATCGAATGCATTTTATTCATGTGTGACAGGTTCATATAGTTCGGCACATTTGTCGAAATGAAATTTTAAAATAATTTTACTCACCGGATTGGAGAACCGGTGGTGATATAGTACTATAGCTGTCAGAACCATTGTCAAGTGGTTCGGTTTTGCTAGTTGATGCTAAACTGGTTTGTGACGTTCGACTTTCCGATCGAATTAAATTTCGAAGCGATGACAACGATGTTGACTTTTTTGGTGTACTATTCACTGTATTCACTTCTTCTTCACTTTCGGCACGAACATATAAATTTCCAATATTTTCACTCATATTGCACCAAAAAAACAAAAACAAAAATCACAATCAATTGAAAAACAATGTACCAACACTAAAACTACTATGGAATGGATGGAAACCGACCAATTTTTGTTTACACTATGATTACATTTGCAATGGGAAACAACTGTTGTTCATACAAAAATAAACAATGTATTTCAATGAATGTATTTCCAAAATGTTTGGCCGTAATATTTCATTTGACACTATTTTTTTTTTACAGACTCGAATTATAATTTACCGAAAATGTTGATCCATTTTTGGATCTCTAATTATCAATGATTCAAACAAATTTATATACAAATACATACACTACACAATTGATAATTAAAAAAAAAAAAAACGAAAAATGGGCAGATTTAGTGTTGAAAAACTGACTGCATAGATAAAAATAACAAACAACAATCACATTCGAAGACAAATCGGCCACTTGCAGTTAAATTAAAATTCATCTGTCATTTATTCATAATTCTTTTGATTATATTTTTTCTGTTTCTCTTTCGTTGTTGTATTTATTAAAATTCCGGAATCTCAGATTATGCAACTCAACGGGCCGGTTTCCACGGTTTTTTTTCTTTCAATTTTTTTTTGTGATTAAAAAAAGTTCATATAAATATTTTGTTGTGACGATAGTAAATAGAAGCAAAATTGGTGTACGTCGAACAAGAATGTCATCCATAAGTTTAGATGTGAGTGTTGCGTATTTGTTGACAGTTGTCTTTGTGTGTATGTGTTGATATTTTGTGAGAATTGGTTGGTAGCCGTGCATGCCATAATCAGAATTCAATTGTGCTATCCACAATTATAGATTCGACCAAAAATGAAGCAATTTCATTGACAAAACAAATTTCTATACAAAATCGGTTAACTTTATACAGTCAGCGATGATATTCGAATTGTTTTCTTTTTTTCTTAATTAACTGCGTAACAATATTCCGTGTCCATTTGAATTGTAAAACATAACCAAACAATTTGTTGTGTATAAACTGAACGGACGGTTGTGTTCGATTCTTATTCGAATAAATGTCAATGGAAAGCGCGACGAATTCAATCATTACAACGCAAAACCAACAATAACAATCATCCAGAAACACATACAAATAAGATGGAAATCGTATTTTTCTCGCTCATAACAATTCGATAGGCCAAGATATTATACATTCGAACACCACATCGAATGACACATCTCTTCTCTTATTTGTGTGCTAAATCCGGTCACACAGCTGATTTTGATAAAAGTGAAGAGAATGAAAAAAAAATGTGACATGTGAAATGAAATTCAAACGCAGTTGAGACAACAAAAACATTGAAGAAGAAGAAGCAGCAGCAGCAGTACAGACTGAATGAAAGAGAGAAAATAAATAGTGACAAAAAGTGTAGCACAGAAACAATGAATGTTTGTCATTCAGCAGTATGCACCAGTAGTGATCGTGTGTGAATTTTGATTTTGAGTGCAAATTTTATATTTTCTGGATGGAATTTGAAAACTCAATTAGCATATAATTTTGTGATATGATAGTGTAAAATCTCGAACACTTGTGTTTAGTCGAGGGTAAAGTTTTCTTCATTCTTTTTTTTATTCATTTTTGTTCGTTGTTGTTGTGATGATGTGTGTGTGTGATGTGTGAACTAAAAGGTTCGAAAATAACTATGATCGAATGTCAAAACCAGGAAACAATATCACTACACAAAATCGATTTGAGAGACACGATACAAGCAAAACAAACGATTAAATTGATTAATTCCGTTCACAGTGAATAATTGTCAATAATATGCATTCGATGTGTGTTTAAATGCGAAGAAACTGAACTGTGTCTTGGCTGATTAAAACAATTGTAATTTTGTTGTTGTTGTTGTTGTTGTTTTCATCTTGAATTTTATCAATTGCTATTTCGGAACGTATTGTTTTGTGTGCATCATTTTAAGATTCTTGACAAGCTAATTATAACATTCAAATTGACAATTTCAATTGCGTTTCGAATCGAATGTTTCATGTTAGTGCCGAAAACATTCATTCTTGTTTCGATTTGTTTCGCCTTATTTTTGTTTATTTATGCAAATGCCGCACAACGCGCGTGTTCATGTTGACTGTGTTGTTTTTTTTTCTTCTATTCTCTCTCTCTGCCTTTTCTTCTTCTTCTTCTTTGGTATTCAATTAATTCGAGTTCAATAAAATGCACTATGCTATGCGACACAACGATGTTCAATTTTAAATGGCGTTTTCTAACTTAATGGACTTTGTGTTGGTTGATTAAATGTATATCAATTTTCTGCGCAAGTGAATCATTTCGTATTTTATTTATTGTTTGTTTCAGAATTCCATTTCTCATCAAATTTCGAATGCATTTTTCCCCCAATGTGATAAATAAATCTGAATGCAGATAAAATAAACATCCTATCTAATATTTAAAATAATGCGTCATCACTTTCAAAGAGCGCGAATCTGCTGTCTTTGTTTTTCTCTTGTCAACAAAGAGTCATTGTTTCGTTCTTACTTGAGAATTTCAATTATTTATCAATTGTATGTATGTGCGTCTTTTTTTTACATTTTCATCGTTGGTGTTTATGAAAATGTGCCTATCAGTACGAATTTTTTGTTGTTGTTATTGTTTTATAAAGTAATTAACGGTAACTGTAATATTTGGATGTTTTTTGCTTGGATAAACAGTGCCAGTGTTTTGTGTGATAATGGCACATTGAAAAGGAGCGAAAAAAAAAACATTTAAAAATTGTATGTGCAATTATTCGACATTGTTCAAATACATTGTATATGACACTGTCGACTGTTTTATGATAAGGATTTATGTGTGACGATAAGATTAAATCGAAATTTGTTCATTAAACATATTTCACAATTTTTCTAAAATGCTGAACTCTTTTTTTTACTTTTTGCTTGTTAGTCGAAACAATCATCTATCAATTGATTTGCAATTTCTGTATATTTTTTGGAAAGAATGAACTTCAAACTCTCTCAATTTACACCAGCGACATTGTACAGTTAATCTTGTTTTACAATCAAACTATGCATAAATAGAATGTGGACGTTAACCGCAGTTATTCTCTCAAATGCCTGATAAGTGTTTCGCTCTCTTTTCTCTTTTTTTTTTGTTACTGCTAAATGTATGCCTTTGTCTTCCCTTTCGTTTTGCAAGCACAAAAGCGAGTGTATATTTCATGCACACACGGCAAAAATCAGCAATGATATTTTCGAGGAAAGAGAAATTAAAAAAAAAAAGATAGACGACGTTGTTGTTTGGTGACGTCGAAATGGCGTATTGGAAAGGATGCATTTTCTATGCTAATCTGTCGACAGAATCGCACGTACCAAATTACGTGGTTTTTTCCTCTCTACCGTGGAAAAAAGAAATCATTCATTATTGACGACAACAAACATATTTGAAAGGCGCAAAAATAACTCTGTCATCCGAACGACCTATGATTTATAGAAACATGAATGCCCAAATCGCGATAATTGATTGAACAATTCGGCACGAAAAGGAAATAAGTAGCTAAAATCAATTGCTTTATCGTTGTGTCGCATTGTAACGGATTACGAGTATCAACACTTTTTTATTTTATTCTGCCATTATTTATAGCTCCTCAAATTGAGCCCGTAATGGAATGAAATGTATGCTTCGCATCAACATAAAATACAACACACATACAACTCTTTAGACTTCACATTTAGTAATAAGTCTTTTGCTCGCTTGTACCGGTTTTTTTGGTGTACTCGAAGATTTGCAACACATTCCATAATTGTGTATATTTCGATTGTACGTTAATTCAAGTGAATTATGGTTCGGTAAATTGGCGAAATAAATTGTAGGAAACCAATTCAGTCAATGAAATTTTCATTCACGTTACACGAGATGTGTGTGTGTGTGTGTGTCTTTTTTTCGTTTTTGATCTTCTCTCATTGATTTTGCCAAACAATTTACACCATCTCTGTGTGTAGTCTCGATAGTTGCAGTGAAACCATTTTCAAATCACTACTGACACTTCTTAATGGTTGTTGTTGTGACATTGTTCGGGTGGCGGGTTTGTTGTCGTCGGCGGCGACAGCAGCGGTGGCGCGGCAACTTTATCACTTAGTAGCACATCTGATAGAGTCAAGCATTCTGGGCACTTGTATTTTTGTACGTGAGTTTTTATGAATCGCAATTAACTTTCAACTGGCTTATTGTCCCGTCTTTGTTACTCTTGCTAACCCATTCACTCGCTCATATTCTCGCCTGCTCTGTGTATTTCTCTCTCTCTCTTTCCCATATATTTTGTTTGTTTGTGTGTGTGTCTATTTCGTTCATTTTTCGTTTCTTGTCAAATCAAATATTGTTCATAAACGTTAAGAGTGGATCGCATGTGCCAATGATTCGGTCGTCAATTGAGTCGCGTTCGTTGCCTTAGATAATATCAGGTTGTGAATATAACTACTGCCATATAACCGCCGTTTTTCTCTCACTCTCATTTATCATAGTGTTTTGCAGTTGTTTGTTGTTTACTCAACCAAAAAGGGTGCAGAAACGACCTATTTACGATTATCGAATTAATTGCAACACATTTTTTTTATCTGTTTTAATTAAACCGTGCAAAAATCACATCTGTGCAATCATTTGTATAAAATATCAATATTTTTTCCACAGATTTTAAATAAATTTACCAATAATTCTATCATATTGATTTAATTCCAGATTGACTAAACCAAACGTTTTGATTTCGGTGGAATCACACCGCAAATGTGCACCACTTCCATTTGCGTATCCAATTTGTGTACAGCGCTTATTACAAATATTTATTGTTGTTATTTTATTGAGATAAGCCGATAAATTACCACGAAATGATGATGATATAAATGTGATTTAAGTGTGACAACTGAGAAAAAAATTAAGCTCATTTTTGATAAAACTCTGTTATTTCATTGTCACTACTCGTGATTTATGTGAAACACTATAATAACAACAGCAACAACAAGCGCCCACAACGACTACATAGGGATCAGGTGTTATTAAAAGGAAATCATCCATCCGGTGTGAGTTTCAGAACGTGAACAATTCTTGAGATGAATACAACACTGTCGCCAATCATGGATGAGACACTGCGTTACATTTACTCTGAAGTTATCGAACGTTACACACCTGAATATATCAAATCAATTGAATTTGAGTACACGCCATGGGTATGCTCTAGGGGCAATTCACTTAAAAATTACCTTTCTATTATTTAATAATTGTTATTGATTTTTTTTCGATTATTGCGATTATTTTCGATTATTTCAAATTAATTCTTCTCTTTTGTGATTCTCCCCTTAGGTATTCTCAATATTGGGATCCATCGTAATTGGACTTAGTGGAATATTTCCGTTGTTAATCATCCCGTTGGATGCGGGCGGTTCCCAATTTAATGATCGTAAGTTTCATCCGATTCATTTACCATTTGAAATATTTCACATTTTTTTCGCAACTGTGTATTGATTACTTAACCATTCAAACTGTTCGCCGATAAGTTTCGATCTATTGAGTGGCAATTCTTTATCAATTAAATTTATGTACGTGCCTATTGTTAATTTGTCGCGTTCACATGATTTATGATTCCCACGTTACCATTGAAATGTTCAAGTGCTGATACGACATTGCTAATCGATCATTTCATTAAAAAAAAAATTACCCTCGCCTGTTTAGTATGTGTGCTTAGGTTTTTATTCGATCTAAATCAATAATTTGAATTAATTTATATTTCATTTCAATGTAGCGGCTGAATCAAAATCTCTCAAGGTATTATTGAGTTTTGCCGTTGGTGGACTGCTTGGTGATGTATTTTTACATTTGTTACCCGAGGCTTGGAGTTCTGATCTTTCTCAAAAAACCGCAGGTAAATACAGTCAATTACAATACAAAGAAAAATTTAAACGGTTCTTGTTTTGTTTTTGTTTGCTTTGGTTCCGAACCATAGATGGTCATCCATCGATGCGAAGTGGCCTTTGGGTATTGGGCGGCGTTCTAATATTTACCATTGTTGAGAAAATATTCTCGGGTTATGTAAACGCTGACGAAAGCAATCCACAACCAAAATGTGTGGAAATTGCAAATTGTTTATTACGAAAAAGTGGTGGAAAAATTCCCGACAATAAAGATGGTTTGGTTTGTGCACAAAATGGTTCGTGTGACATTGAAGATGTTCCAAATGGATGCTTTTTGGCCGGAAAATCACACGAAAAGAAGGAAAATCAACCGAATAAAATTGCCGGCTATCTTAATTTACTTGCCAATTCGATTGACAACTTTACGCACGGTTTGGCCGTGGCTGGATCGTTCTTAGTTTCATTTCGTCATGGTCTATTGGGAACGTTTGCCATTTTGTGTAAGTTTTCATCAATGATTGAATATCGAATTTAATTTAATAATTTAACATATTTGTATGTGATATTGGTAGTACACGAAATTCCGCATGAAGTGGGTGATTTTGCGATTCTATTACGATCGGGCTTTAGCCGTTGGGATGCAGCCAAGGCGCAATTATTAACAGCTGGTGCCGGTTTGGTTGGTGCACTGGTTGCAATTGGTGGTACAAATGTGACGAGCGCAATGGAAGCACGAACTTCATGGATTATGCCATTTACAGCCGGCGGTTTTTTGCACATCTCATTAGTTACCGTTTTACCGGATTTACTCAAAGAGACCGATTCACGAGAATCAATTAAACAATTGTTCGCATTATGTGCTGGCATTGGTGTTATGGCTTTTATGACAATTGTTTTTGAATCGTGAGCACACACTATCACACTTTAAACGGTGTGTTTGTGCGTATGTCGGCCATCGAACTATATGGAAAATATGAATCACAAGCTCAAGTCACACAGCAAAAAAAAAAATAACAACAACAATATCATTTAAAATAAAAGTGGAGTGTATTTACACCACTTTGCACTTGTAAAATACTTTAGTTCTGATAATTACTCTATTATTACGTATTTCTTAAAAAAAAAACACAAAGCAATTATTCTTATTGTATTTGTCACATTAAGAATTTCGAATTGAAAGGGAACTGTTAAATCAAATTCTGTAGTGTGTAACTTGTGAACAAACTTTAGGCTAACCGTGATTAAATAGCAAAAAATAAATAAATAATTTGATTAGAAATGAAAATTGTTTACAAAAAAAACAAGCAAAATATTTTGTATAAAGGAAAGAACTGAACTGTAACCGACTATAGGCATACAAAATCACTAAAAGAAAATGAAACGATGCAACAGACTTGATCTGTTCCATCCTAAGAAACAGAAATTCAAACTGAACAAATCTTTAATATAGTGAATTTAGTTTCATAACTGATCAATATTCTTTTTTTGTATAACAATTAGTTAGTACATATTTGCCATATATGACTCACAAATATATTTCAACATGCTCAATTTGTTGCAATGCATAATTTGGTTTATGGTGCACGCCTTTGCCAGTATGCAAATCTAATTCAATTAGATTTTATATGGATACGTTTATTTTTTTTAGATAGATTTCAAGCGTTTCTCACACCATTTCTCTCTCTCATCAATTCAAGAAATATCGATGAAAAAGCGCATACCAAAAGGAAAAATACTTAGCCCTTCGATCGGGTTTTTGTGATAAGCAAACAAATTGAATTACCGAGTGTTTGTGTGTGAATCACCATAAATCATGATTAGATTTTGTTTTCTACATGTCTAAATATCCTTTTTATTCAATTGTTTTAATCGAACAATGATTCGATTCAGTTAATTCTACGAAAAAAAAACAATAACAAAATTTCAAGCAAATTTTTCATTAAATGTTATGTATACAAAATCGAACGGTGTTTTATTTTGATTATAAGTGTCGTATCGTTGTGCATCAACTATTATGACGTTTGTCAATGTAAGTGTATGTGTTTGTAAGTAGAACTTATGTTGTAATGATTTAAATGTCCAACGAATCTTCATTTAAAAGGCACTTTCAGTTGATCGAAACAATAAAAATCTTTTATTTTAATTTCGTGCCGTGAAGTCCAATTGACTTTTTCGATGTTCGAATACCGCCAAATTTCACAGTTTCGTTTTGTTTTTGTTTAGCATCTTTTGTGCGAAACATCTTAACTTTTTTTTCTTGCGAAATGTCATTCCACTTGGCGCCCAATCAATACACAAACCCTATCGATTGAATTTGTTTTACCATCCAAACATACAGACGTTTTGTATTGTGTGTGAGTGAACAAGTGCTAGAATGAGAAAGACACCGAGATCAGAACAAGTGTGATGCAAATATTAGTGACGATTCAGTTTACACTCGACTGTTCCGATGATTAGTACGCACACGTTTCAATTGTTCAAATTGTCGTCAAATTTTGTTTTAATTTCTCCGTCAGAGTTTGACGGCATCTATTCCTCTCAAAATTGGAAATTTTATTTCAATATTTTTAATTAGTTATTTATTACATATTTTATTTATATTTTAATCCATATTTGTGTTTGTTTGAATTGTGGTAAGTACGGCGAAGAAAGTGCGCGCAAAACTTTTTTTTTTCGTTTTTTGGTTATTTTTTTTTTTGTTGTTGAGCAAAAGAGTCATTTTGTGACGAGACAATAAATTCATCTGCTACTGTGATTACAGCGTTCAATGAAGACAGCAACGATTCATTGCCATGGAATCAATGTTCATTTCATTTTCAAGTTTTGAAATTGTTTTGTCTATAGAAATGATCCGTTAATCAAAGTGTGCTCTCTTCTAAATCTCTATTTCTCTCTGTTTCTTCAATTTTAGAATGATATTCATCCCACTGCGACGCATCTATTTCAATAGTGTTTTTGTTTGGATATTCTATAGCATTATCGCGATAAATTGGATGATTGTGTGATGTCCGTGAACTAAAAAAAAAGTGTGTTGTTGTTTTTGTTGATTTTTTTTTTTTAAATTCATACAAATACAAATTTTATAAAGTGGAAATTAATTTGTGGCATGGACAAGATGGAAAAATCACGGGATGTGTTTAGTGATGATAGCGGTTTTTCAAAAGAATCACGTCACATATCAATCGAAAATCTCGAAGATTGTGCAACACAAGATGCATGCGATTTCCAAGACCATTTTGACAACGATAGCAGCAATAGTTCAACTGAAGATAGTGAAGAACGTGAACCTAGACATAAAAACGGCAGTCGTAAATTAAGGTTAAATCTTACACATCGTTTAAACGATTTTGGTACGTCAACAGTTCTGTCGCCAATCAGTGATCTTGCAGTGAATGTCGCCAAAACGAAAATATCTCCAACCAATTGCAGCCATCAGACGGGTAAGTCACAACAAATTATTTTGAAAACAAGCGCGAAGCGCGAAATGTTCACATACAATGTGTAACATGTCATGTGTCATATGTGAATATGGAATGCATTCAACTGTTGGCCCATAGATGTCGGCCTTTGAGTATATCATTGAAAAGTTTCAATATTCTTAGATTTTAATCAAAGAAAGCACAATTAGTTAGAAATATCTTCCAAGGGTGGATCGATGAGCATTCGAAGAGAAGTGACACAGTTTCGACCACTCCACCGTGATTTAGACGAAGGTAGCTTTGTATGATTCAACTTCCTCTGTGTTGAATGAAATGATGAATTAGATTTAAATGTCACATCAAAGATCGATTTCAATTGTATTCGTTTTGTTACATTCATTGAAAGTATCCTCTTACAAAATATCATATGCATATGAAAAGCCGATTTGCATAAATTATTGGGGAAAAATGTTCATGGGTCATTATGGACAAAATTTGCATGTGTATTGTGTGCGTGTTGAATTGGACGAAAAATAACAACCATCTATACAAAATTTGTTGGTAATAATACAATTAACCCATCGAGAAGAATTTTCTTTTAAAAAAACTGTGAAATAAAAGAGGTCATCAATTGTTTACCAAGTTTAAGTAACAAGTGTACACACTTATTCAAATGCTTGCATTAGATATACTCCAATGTGTATAGGACTTGTCGTTGTTGTTGTTGTTGCTGTCATATGATTTGATTTGTTGCTACTCCTTTTTTCGCCAATACAATGGAATGTCTGCCGTTGGTCATTTGCCTATTTATTATGAATGCAGTGCGCAAACAATAAAAGACGAAAGAAACAGAGAAAGCAACAAAGCAAAAAATTCAGCGCTAATTTGATTTCGGCGGTCAAAACCGCATACATTGCAAACGAATACATACGGAGCTCAATTCTATCGTATCGCGTAAGATCGTTACGAAAAATTGAAAGAAAAGAGAAAGCGACCAAAAAACGACATAAACAAACAATAGCTCAAAACACACACACACACACACACACCGTATAATATGTATGTTCTTGCAGAGCATTGCAACCACCTTGACTTACCGTTAAAAGCAGTTGCACCAAGAAGAGACCAACCAAGCACGAAACTATACTGTGCGCGTTTGACCCCTATTTTTACATTTATCGCCCAGTATAAAACTAGACTTATTATTTATTTCATTTCCATTATTAATTCTTTTGCACTAGAATTTGTCGTATATTTTGGTGGAAATGCAAGAGTGAGACAGCGAGAAAGAGAGAGAGAATGACATGAAAAAGGAGTTAAAGAGAAACAGAGATATATTAAATACCGAGTGTGAAGCCGTTGCGCTGCATACACTCAGTCATTGTGTGTGCAACACGCACTATGGTGGGTTATTACATCTATATGTCAAGCCTTGGAGTAATCTAACAACAGTTTTTGGCGCGTGCTATTGAAAGCAGAGGGTGTGTTTTGTAACATTTTCATCGTTTGCTTGATTATGTCGTATTTTTATTCTTTGTCGGTATCAATATCACACACATACCACATTCAACACCAAAAATAGCGCCAAATGTATATATGCATAGCAATATCTGAATTTAAACGAAGAAAACCAACCTTTACGCAACATGTCAACGAACTAAGAAAAATAATTATGAACCGTAAGAGACGATTAAACGGAGTTTGGTTTCATGATCTCTATCGATAATGTACTTAAAATATACATGGTCAGTATCGAAATTGGCGCCACATTTCAACGAAAGTCAAAATGTCTCTAACGGTCGTTCATTCAAATCAATTCTGCACAAAAACAATCGAAATTTCCATAATTTTAAGTGCAAATTGACTTTTGATTATTTAATCGTTTTTTTTATGTTTTATTTCGTTGCGAAAATGCAATATTTTAAGAAGAAAAAACCTCACCGCTTGCTATGTTTGTGTTAATCAAACGAACGATTTGGCATTTTTCACTTCATTTTCGTTGAATAAATGAGTAAACAAAACAAGCAAATTCAACTCAGTGTGGCATTGAAATGCTCACAGCTAGACGCATCATGGTACAAAACAAATAAATTAGAGCTGTTGAATCGTAAGAAGCTTCATGGTTCGATCTTTTTCTTCTGCATTATGGTGACACTATGGCTAAATGTTTGTTCTTCGCACAGAGCGAAAACAATTATATGTCAGAAAAAATTGAATATCAGCCGCGCGCTCAGTATGATACATCATGATGAGCCGCACATGCATTGAAATCAACATCGGCTGATTTAATGGAACACAAAAATCAAGGCAGTAACGGTACAATTTGAAGAAATTTATCGATTAACGCCAGTACAATAAGCTTGTGTGCATTGGCATTGCATTTTACACACATATGCAACTTTTCATCGTTTTCTTTTTCGCTTCGCAATGGCACAGCACATGGCACTTTTATTTCATTCAAAACGAAGTTTACTGCCAACACCTAAGTTATACGGGTTAAATTAGGCGGAAAATAATTTGATTTTCCTATTGTCTTCAATGCAACGAACGGCAACGAACATTTCGTTTGGCATTTCTTTTGAAAGCGTATGGCTCTTTTTAGTATTCTTAATTAAATTCATCCAAATGAAATGCCGTCGACTAATTACAAAAGAATATGAATATATGAATATTGAATGGGTGTGCGATTAAGAATGAAAAAAAATATGTGTTTTCCACGAAAATTCTATATTATGAATAGATTAATTTCTTTATACTTTTTGCATAGATTGATTTCACACTGCATGATGTCACTCGCCATGTGATCGACTCAATGTGTATAGCATTTTCTCTTCGATTCGCCCATTTAAAAATGGCATGCAATGAATTTGATGAAGTCGATTTTAGCGAAATAAAGTCCAATCAAAAGTCTTATTACCTGTTTTCGTGTCGGTTGATATATTCGGTTCATTGAAAGTTGAAGGGTTGTTGCCTGCTAAAAGAAGAGGAAAAAAAAAAACTGATGACGAAAACATTGCAAGAATAGAAGACGTATTCCGGCTTTTCTTCGCGCCGACCGATATGCATTAGTGATGGATCTGTAAATCGTTTTCATTCCATTGTAAATTTGATTACATTGTTCCATTTTTTTTTTGCACACGTCGATTTTTCCTCTACGTCAATGAGGAGAGAGAAAGAGAAAATGCGCGACACACACACCATAATACCATTGGATATTTAGCGCGAAACATTGCAAATAGTTGTGTGCAACGAGAGTGAACAAAAAAAAATTGGTGATATGTTATTTATATATCATAGGCACAAAAATGTCTGAAGATGTTTTTTTGGAAAACCCGCGAAACTCTTACAATAGCTACTTAGATCTATTTAAATAGTCTATGCTGAACAATGAGCAAATTTGAAAAACAGTCCCCGGGCCGAGAGGGTACACGCATATAAGAGAGAAAGATATCGTATAAGTAAGTAAAAAGGACTGAATAGGGTAGCATTTTGAATGAAAACTAGCGCAAGACAGATATTATTTTTTTTTTTTCTTTGGAAGGTAAGTACAACAACAGTGGCAAAATAAAAAGAGAACGAAAAATTTAAAGAGCCGCTTTCTTTAGAAATTTTAATGTTGCTTATTGTGTATTGCTGCCATTTGCATGCATATTAAAATTTATTGTGCATTTGTCTGTGCAACAATCATCTCTCTTATTTTACATGTTGTTCTGTTCGCAGTACTATCAACAATTTGGCCGTGTTTGACGCATACACGAAACGGTGTGATTTATATACTTGTGTCACATTTTGCCTGGATCCGTATTTTTTTATATATCGATTATGTAAATTGTATCTCTCTTTGCCATTTTTCGCGATGGCTTTTTTCATTCCTGTTTTTGTATCTTATTATTGTTTGTTAATGCTGCCATAATTATATTCATGCATTCGCGCACATTGTGTTGAATGTGAGTGATTTCATTCTAGTGGAAAAGTGCAAGTCGGGTTTTCTTCCTCTTTTTTTTCCTTTATTGTATTTAAATATTTCAGTGTGTATCATCTAATTTTCCAATTTAGTCGGTTATAACATAAATATTAATCTATTTTCTTTGCAAATTTAATTGCATCTATTGTAGTCGCATTTGGCATAGTATTTGTGCAGCGCGGCATGTATTATGTATGCCATATTAAATGTGATTCGTGTGTGAATGTTAATTTCATTTCGAATTTCTCTCCTGCGTGCCTTGGAAATGCATGGGTTAATAAATATTCATTGGTTTTCTTTTCCTTCCAATGCCATTCAGTTGTAAGATTGGCTTTGACTGCGATTGAACAATTTTGCAATTATGTTTTTTTTTTCACTTTCGCAAGGGAAATAGTGTCAGCCAATTCGTTCCGATTCGATGGAATTATTGATTGATTTCAGTTGTGCACTTTTTTTTCTTTCTTCCACACATAGAATCAATTGAATGAAATTTAATGCGCGCTCTGTGTGCAAACATGTGTAAAATTGTATGAAAAAGAAATTTGCATAGTGTTTGCAACGGTAGGAAATCTGCAGATACTTATGAACTGCATTGTACAAGCAAATATGCAAGTGAGCAATTTTCAAGAGAGAGAGAGAGAGAGAGAGAGAGAGAAAGAGAGAGAGAGAGAGAGAGAGAGAGAGAGAGAGAAAGAGAACGAACACAATGCGCTGCGTCAAGATGTCATGGACAAAAGGGAAGCCAGTCAAGGAAAAACTCTTCTTTTTTCTGGAAAATATTATGATGGCTTTTGTTTGATCTTGTTTCTTTATTGCATGAATTCTGGTATTGCAATAAAAAGAAGAAGAAAAAAGCCGTGCCCACATTCTTCTTCGTTTAATTTGCGCTCATTTCGATGCACTTCTTATTCTTCGTTCACTCTAAACGAACTCATTCATTGAAGTGAACACTTACACACATTTTCCGTAATCGATTTGCATATTTGTTGTGTTTTTCTTCTTCATTATTCTTCTTTGATTTCTTTATTCGTCGTTCTATTGGATATTTATAGCCCTTTCTAGCCCTTTCTATTGGATATATTTTACCTACGATTTTGTTACATTACACGATCCCCTTGAATTGAATTTTTATTGAAAATTAAACATTTCATTTGCATTGGAATGGAATTTGGAATTTGGGTGAAATGATTTTGTTCAATTGGAGGCTTTTGCGTGTCTTTTGATCACAACGATAATAATATCGTCTATAATTTTGTGCTTTCATCAATGCAAATGAATGGAAATGAAATTTCCGTTAACTTTACCACCACAGATTTTACAGCTTTAACATGTAAATTTTAGATGCTCGAAGTGATATCAATATGAGCACGAGTTTTTCGAAAATTGAAAAGCAATAGCTGTAATTTTTTTTACTTATTGTGTCGACGAAAAATGATTTTGAACTTTTGTCGAAACGAGAGAAAGGGAGCGACTTTCGACAACTGTCTTCGAACAACAAAAAGCCAACCCTTTCGCTTGGAGTGTGTTTTTAAAACGACCAGATGTGAAAAAGAATAATGAAACATTCTTCGCGCCGTTATTATCATTAATCATGAGACAACGACCGAAGTGTACAACAAATAATTAATTTCTTTTTTTTTTTCGTTCACATTTCAATTGTTGGACCGTTTGGTCATTCACCAAATTCTGTGGTTGACACCGAAAATTGCTTATCATTGTTTAAAGACATACGGACAAAAATCGCAATGCATCGAAAACAATATCAACCATTGTTGCAATATTGTACATTGACTGGTTTATTTGGGCTCGTGTCCGAATGTCAGAAAAAATGGCGCATCATCAGCGCACATCTTGACTTTTTCGCTTTCAATAATGTTTGAAGCGAAATGTGTGTCGTCAGTGTGTACGTGGCAATGGAAATAGCATCGTAACGGTATTTTATATAATGCATTTGATCGTTTTTGGCTTGGCGCTACATTTCTCTTCAAATGTGACAATGCATGGCGCTTAGCATTTATTTGTGCAAAAAAAAAGAAACAACACACAGTATTTATTATATATTGTCATCATTTTATGCCGTCACCCCAAGACTTGATTAAACACTATTGTGTGTCGAGCATTGCTCCTCGCCGTCCGACCGAATCGAAAAGATTTTCAGCTGATTTGATGTGAGTAAGGAAGTAAAGGAAGGAAAGAAAAAACAAATCAATGCAATACAAAAGGAACCGTTTGGGTGTGTGTGTGTGCGTAAGAAAGTGAAAAACTACATAGTTTTAAAATTGGGAAAGAAAACATTGAAATAACTTTATGCTCTTATGATTACGTTCGCTATGGATTTTGAATGTAAAAAAGGGAATGATTTTATACCGTTACAAAACCATATAATAAAAACTGTATCGATATTATCGATTCTTCTCCGACATATTGATCGGTAAAATATAATGTTTGCCATACGAAATTGCATCGAAAGTCTTTGCATCGACCAATCTAGACTATATATCTTTGTGCGGAACGAAACAATAATTTTTTGGCCCGTGCTACACTTCGCTATCTTTTCAGCCACAATTCATAAGCATCTTTTTTCATCTCTTCTTCCTTTTCGGATTTTTCGCCGAGCCTATCTCTATTCAAAACACACAAAAGTAATCCACACAGATGCAATTGTGTTCAGCTCATCCACACATCAATTATTTCTTACGTGATTCTCCCTTTCGTTTGGCATTAAATCGTTTTTATCGCTTTTTTTTTCTTTCATTTTCAATGCTAAACATACATATACTTGCAAGACGTGTCTCTTGATCAAAGCAACATACATTGACCGAAGTGCAACAACAATAACATAAAAATTGCATATACACTCGGAGAGATACGGAAAGAAAAAGATGGGTTGAGAAGGAGAGAGCGAGATCAAAGACTAGAAATCGTCACATAAAATCCAATGCGATCCAATGCAATACCATTGAAAATCGATTGGCACAAATATGCGCTCACTCCATTGAACAGTACGGAAGGTCTAGGTATGTCATGAAAAATAAAATCGAAATATTCTACTGTTTTCCACATTGCACGCAAAATCATATGGAGACACACAGACGAATACGATGATGAAGAAGAAATGAAAAAAAAAAGTGAAACAGAAGGAGCACAAACCGAAGCATAAGAAACGCATATACACACAAACACAAAAGAAATAAGTATAAGACATATGATTGGAAAGAGGGTGAATGAAACCTCACAAATGGCGATAGAGTAAAAACTGGCAACAACCTCGGCTGAATAGCAACAACAATAACAGCAGCCACAACACCATCGAAAAAATGAAATTACCTTCGATATGGCATGGAAAAACGCACCAAAAATAGAAGAAGAGAAGAGAAGAAAAAAAGTACACGGTGTAAGAACGGTAACTTACTTAGATTGGCAATGTGCGAAGTAAACATAAGTAGCGTATCGTAAGAAAAAGCGGTAAACAAAAATCATATGAAATGCAGATCGGGCATTAAAAGAGAGTGAAAAAGTGTCGTTCGTGGTCGTTGTCACATCGAAATACGCGCTCGCTAGCACATACATACAGTTGGCTTAGGGTATCACAACATTGAGACTTAAAAGAAGCAGAAAAAAAACACCCCGATGATGATGACGATGATAGAGCTTCAACGTAAAATGTTAATGACGTTTTGTACGAATGTGTGTACATATGAAATATTTTTGTTGTGAATCGCTCATTCACATTGCACACACATGGTATGAAAGTGAGATAGATGTAGAGAGAAAGAATACCAGAGCAAGTAATGCATGTACAGAGTGTTGTACACACTCACTGTAATGATCACGGTGACGACGACGACTCGTTATTGCCGCTTGGCGCTTAGCTAGCTTAGAAAATTGAGCGACAGATGCGAAAATGCGTTATTCTAGTCACATTAAATAATTATACACGAAAAAATTATTACATTTATACATATAAACTGAAGAAGTGAGCACATTCGAAGAAAATCCACCCAGAAAAAAAAGGAAAAAGGAAAAAAACTCGCTCGAAAAGTAAACCGATGTTATTAGATTTACATAAATAGTCACGATCAATCGGTCGTTGGCGTTTTCCCTTTCGATCGGTTTGATAACGATAATTCACGGTTTTCATTTTCGACCCATGCACATTGAACCGCTTTTTAAATACCGTCGCTAAAACTCACCCAATACACAATATAAAATAATTTGCTCAGATCTCGTTCAGATTTTCTCATGTTCGATTTCTTCGGCATCGATAGGATTTACATCACCGTTCAACTGAATTTATAATCATTTATGATGAGAACGATTTTTTTTTACTTGAAATTAGATACGTTTTACACTTTCGTTAAAAATAAAACTGTTTTATCCCCTGATTTTATTTTTGCATCGTATTCTTTTTCTTTACAAATTCAATGGAATAAGATTTGTGTCGAAAAAAAATTCATTTTTTTCATATCATATAAATAATGTGTATTGATTGTACATGATTGTAATATTTGATTGTACATGATTTTAGTGACGGTAAAACAGCGAACGATGTTTAATTTCCGTTACCGTTTGGGATTATTTTGCCAAATCTCTTCCGTGATTCGATTTAATGAGCAGGAAAAGAGAAAGTTCTCAAAAGAAGATGGAAAAGAAACCATTTATTCACAGCATATTCAACCAAAATAAGGATTCGATCGATGAAGGGAAAAAAATGCACATCAGTTTATGTATGGTTTGCACATCAAAACACATCAAATGACAGTCATATCTTGTATGACCCATCAAACGAAAAAAAAAACACACAGACAACAACATTTGATGAAGGGATAGAAAATATTTAATATCTATTTTCAGATAGAGAGAATGGTTCATCATCTTGTTCACCGTTTGAAGTATGAAACTGCATTTCATTAGAATTACCGTTAAACCGACACGAATTTTATTCGAGACATTTATTTAATTTCTACCATCAGTCATTCGGAGCCCTTGATAAAGGCAGCCACGCAGAGAGATGTTAAAACGATCGAAAGAGAGAGAGATACATAGAGAGACAGAGAAAGCAAAAAAGAGAGCGCAGACAACAAAATAATGATGTTCGAAAGAAACGGTTACAAGTAGATATGCGCGCGCACTTCAAATTCGCACACATAATCACAGTGTTTTTGGATTGAAACATATATAACATTGGATCGGCCAATGGCATTATGCTGTAAAACGAAATGTGTTTGTGTGTGCATGAGTTTTTGTCTTTCATATTCTCGTTTCACTGTAAGATCGTTCGTTAATTTCAGATAAGAAACGATAAAAAGAAAATTTATGTGGAACACTATCATCAATAACAAGATTTTTGTGCACGCGAAATCAAATATAGCAGATTCGTTGTGGTACATAAGAGTCAATTCTTAATAAGAGAATAAAGTGCAACAAAAATGCAGAAAATTATCAAACGAAACTGCATCATAAATATCAAAGCAAAAAAAATAAAAATTCAAGAGAAAAATTTCGAAGCACCAGAAAGAAAAAAAAATGCGAAGAAAAAAAAACAAATTTGATCATCTTTTGTATGTATGCTTTTGGATTGATAGTTGTCTCTCCCTTGCGATTCACACAATCAACACAATAAATATTCATGTTTATGGCCATAACACTCGGTGGTAAAGTCTTACAATTTTTAAATTAGTTTATGAATACATGGTCCATGGGTCTTTTTTATTTCTGTTATAGCTATTTTTAATCAAAAAAGGTGTGTGCTATTCCGATCAAAGGAATTTCGCATTTTATTCATCTTTCTTAAAAAAAACCAAAAATCCAAATGATCATTGAGTCAAATATTATTTACTACTATGAATGCATTATAAACTACAATCGACAAAACAAAATACCAATATGTTCACATTTAAACGAATTTCCATCGTTTAAAAGTGTCAAAATGCAAGAGAGCAATCATCAAAAATGGGATTATGTGCGAATGAAAACTTCGTCATTTTACGCATTTCAATAACTGTCAAAACCACTCCAACCAACAATATTAATACATAACATCGATACAAATGCATCTATTTTTGGTAATTTTTATTTATTTTGTTTACATCCCTCTGTCGCGTTTCTTTCCTCTTCGTATCTGTTTATAAAAGCGATGATGTGCGATCCGTTGAAGGATGTGATTACGTGTGGTTATTTGAATTGGTAAACAATCTTTGGAAGTATTTTTATGTACATAGTCAGATATTCGAATATTTGTCTGAATGTTTGAAACCTTTTATTGTACCATATTCTCAATTCTATACAAGAAAAACCATTAAAAATTATTGCCGTAACTGCCATAATTCGTTGATATGACTTCAGAAAAGGGGTGTATATTGACGTTATGATGCAACTGAAATTAACCGTTTTCAATATTTTTCAAACGGAATTTGTAGTTTTGAGCAAATGGAAGAATTCAATATCACATTTAGCTATTACGATTTTATATATTCTTAAAATGTTCAAAATCTTTTTCTCGAAAATTGCGGCGATTATTTACACAGCGTGAACTTATATGCTGGTAGAATTTACTAATTTCTCGAATTTTGTGAAATCGATAAGAAAATTTCGGTCCTATCAAAGGCGATGGTAAGATTACGCGCCAAATTTTTCACCGATATTGTCGAATTAAAAAAAAAAATCAGTTTTGGTTCCGTTTCGTCAAGAAATTCTCTAATAATACACATTAGGTCGATTCGTTCCCTCTTTCGCGTATTCCAAAGAATGAGAGAAGAAAACAGAAAAATCACAGCTTTTGATCGAATCAATAGATGAACTTAAATGTCACACACATAAACAATATTATCGAAAATTATACGGTCCGTAAAGTTAATGCAATGTATTAGATGAAGTGAATATAGTGCTGTGCTGGTATGCACAGCTGAGTGTATATGTGCGACACCGTTATTGGGGTACCAATATTGGGTTCCTTACTTTGCTTACACTCTCTCCCTCTCTCTCTCTCCGTTTTCTTTAGCGCATTGTTGAGGAAAAATGCAATCGTGCACATGGGATCGAACGACAAATACACACACATTCTCTCTGTCTTACGTACAATCTCAGAAAGTCACTCAAATTAATAACAATGACTTACAGTGATTTTGAATGTCGGAGTGTATCAATTTCTTTGCGCCTTCGTTACGTAGCAATATTTTATTGTTTCGTGCAAAATGTGTCGTTGACATTTCATTGTTTTCCTCGTGGCATTTCATTCATTCTCTTTTCGATAAATGTCTTTTCATTTCGATCTTTCTTTCGCTCTTGCCGAAATTGCGGTCATAAGTACCTAATACTATAATTACTTGATTAATACTTTTCCATTTGATTGGTAAATTACCGATTGAAATGTGTGGCAAACGAAGAATATTACATGCATTTTTTTAACGGATCCTTTGGGATCACAAATATGTATATCGATATAATTTTACCACTTTAGTGTTAATTTTTAAGAGAAATACGGCAATAATTCAAAATAATAATCAATGTACTTATTTATATGTTCGCTTTTTCTTTGCTTCGATCTCAATTTTCCCATCGTACAATTTCGCCACTTTTATAAATTTTAGATGAATTGTTTCGAGTCTATGACGTAGCACAACATTTATTTTAAACAATCGATCCGTTTTTTTGTTATTTCGTTGTTAGATTTTTTTTCCTGGTCATTACCATCATTGTTATTTTGGTGCTTGTTTCCCTGTTTGTCTGATAAACACATTTTGTTGAACCCTACAGTAACTTTTATTTAGGACCAATAAAAAATATATATCATATTTTCCATTCAGATGAATCTTTTGCATAATCACCCAAGCGAAAGCAAGTTATGATCCTGACTGGTACTGATCTTATGAGTGTTTCTGTGTTTTTTCTGTCTATCTGTATTTTCTGCCAAATTCGAAGCGAATCATGAAAAGCCGCGAACTGCAAAATAGACATACATAAAGTACTGGTGTCACTAGTTAGCCCCGTGCAGCATGTATGTGCAAACAAAGTGGCGCAATCAGCTTCAAATTCAGATGATGAGGAGAATGAAAAAAAAGAACCCAACGAACTGAACTGAATCGCGCTCTGAAACTCAGTGACCAGGTGCTTGCTGCAATTTCAAGTCCCGCTCAGTTCAACTATCCTTAAATTATCCACGTTTGTTTTTGTTGTTGCAACACATTACGCTTTCTCTGTCTCCCTTTTTTATATTTGTATGAGCGAATCGCGCCAACAGATCCTTCCTTCATATTCAATGTTACTGAAACGAAAAAAAATGTGCCATGTGAAGTATGTGTGTGTGTGTGTTTGTATACATGTATGTGAGAGCAAGAGTGCGCGCGAGGTGTGGTTGTATGTTAGCTAAGCGCACCCTTATCTCTTGTACGAGGCCATCGAACCGGCACTATGCACACACATACAGCAATTTCAATATTTTTTTATTCACAGTTGCGATCTAGTTTTACTTTAGCATAAACTCCAAAAAATGCTATTACAACACTATTGCGGCTGTTGCTTTAACTCGGGGAAAGAAAAAAAAATTCAACAGCGTGAATGAAATACGATCTAATGCTATGGTGTTCTTTGTTTTGTTTCACGGCTGATAAACTAACGTGCATTTTTGAATATATGCAAATTACCTGATTTCCATATCGAAAATTAAAGCGCAACTTAAACGAATCCAAGCATCGTACATGTCGAGTACACCCATATTTAATTCAACATCAAATTAATGAAATAAACATTTTTATTCTAAGCACCTACTTCTCTCTTTCATGCCAACCTAGCAAATCATGGTAACGTGTTCATTTTCAATGTTTTATGCAATCGACAAAACTTGTTTGACAACATTTCAATATCCCGTTTTCGTTTTGGTTTACAGTTACTCCACAGTTACTTTACACACCGATAAAATTGCGAGAAAATAAATGAAAATGTGTACGGGATTTTTCATTGTTTGATGTGTGTGTGTGTTATATCATTTTGTAGCCTGCATGAATCACACACGAAAATCCACTTGAGGCTTAAATTGGAAACGGGATAATCACAAAATAACTGTAATCACAGTTGAGAAAAAATAATAACAGTATAATTACAATGAGGAGAGCTGCCGAGAGAGAGAGAGAGAGAGAGAGAGAATGATGTGCAAGTTAAAACATGTAACTGCAATTTGCCTGTGTACAATTTCCAGTTGATTATGGTCTATTGTTTTCGTCCTCTGTAATGATTCAGGTTTTTGAAAATTGCCTAAAATATAGTTTGTCATATCGGTTAAATTTCGGCCTGTTTAATGTACTGCAAATGTGTGCATGAAACGGTCAATGTTCGCCCAGTGAATTTCAGCGAAACGAAAAACCTCAAATTTAAAAACAAATTCAGTTTAACGATGGTAATAAAGCATTGCAAGTTTGACATCATCACTTTGATTCGATGCAATGAGAATGTGTGCGACAATTAACAATAGGTCAATATTGATTGCAATCAAACATAAGATGTAGTTAACAGTGTCTGTGGGCGATAATTTGGATAATTGTGTGCCATTTTATCCATGCGACCAATTTCATTAGGCGATGTTATCGGTCTAAATGATCCCGATAACTGATCTATTCAGAACATACAATGAAACCTTTGCACGCATACTGCAATTATACGTATACGAACATTTTTATCAGTCAAGTTTCGTGATGGCATCCACACAACGCGCGCTAGAACAATTCAACTGCAGACGCATATAAAACATTCTGTAATAATATAATGCAATGGTGATTATGATGATCACTGACCGAACGATCGCTCTCTCTCTCTATATCTATCTTCATTTATTATGTACATTTTTACATTGAGTTTTAATGCAAATAATAACGCGCACTATTCGATTGAATGCACATCGAGTTATCTATGCGTAAATTATGACGACATATGTGAAATCGGTTGTCCCGTGCCTTCGTTATTAATCCCGAAAACAGCATAAAAAGTAATAATAAAAACAACAACAAACACTAAAAAAATTATTTCAAATGCAAACGCCTTCTTAGCATTGCTCTTTCTACTTTTCTTATTTGTATAGAAGTTCATTTAGAACCGAGTTCATTTAAGAGTAACACATACATTTGAATCAAGCTATAAAATGGGTTTTTCTTTTGGATTCGTTTTATTTTTTATTTTGTTCTCTTACTCTCTCTCTCTCTCTTTCTTTTTCTTGAAAAAATTACGTTTGCGATATTGTTGGTGTATGCCTGTGCATAATCGACGAAACTAACGTAGATCATCACCATAGTTTGTGTGTATTTGTGTGCAGGGGTGAATGCACGTTAGAGAGAACAACAACAACAATGGAAAACGTGTGTTCTTCTTTTTTTATTCATCTATGATCGTACAATAGCAAATATAAATTGAATGGCAACAAAATTATGATCGAAATAGTTTCAAGCGCCGTAAAAATGTATAGAGAAACCCTTTCTAAAAAAAAAACATCAAATATTCGGAGATTTGTATGCTCATGCTAATTGTCACCATCCGAAATACAAAGAAAAAAGGACTTTTTAAATCTTTTTCTCATATTTTATTATGATTGATGACATTCCATTCAAAATCAATTTTTTTTTGTGTTAAAAAAAGTCCTTTGATTTCATCGAACGGCCTTACGCGTTTGATGTTAATTGATTTGTTAACATTTTCTACATTTTATGTTATTGCTCTTGAAATGTTCTATTTTGAGTTTATTTTTTCATTTTTCATCCATTTCGAAACTGCAATACGATTTGAAGTAATTCACTAGCCCCCAATTTAAATTAATTTTATTACAGTCTTTCATTACATTCGCGCGCCATTTTGAACGTTGTACTTGTTACAATGACAAAATTGCGCCAAAATCAGTCGAGTTCAACAGTTCAAGTTGAGTTGTTGAACGTTGCTAGTTTCCTCAATTATTCGCTTCAAGTAGTCACGGCCGAAATGATGTAGCAAATGCCACAGCCAAAATGTTGTATGGTTAAGACGAAGAAATGAATAACGACAAATGTACAACAAAGTGCATAGCACAAGGAATGTAACAGAATTTCTAGGCACCACTAAGCAATGAAATCGCGCGCGCTCTCACTTGCACTTGTGCATACATACACTCAACCATGTACAAAGGAATGAACAAATTCAAAAGTTGGTGAATTGAAATGGTTGGTAAAAGACAAGTGCATTGTTCCGTGCACAATGTGTATTTCGCTCGAAATATGTTGGTTGCGCAGAGGAGGAGTGAGATAGAGAGCCTAGCATGGTGTGTACTATCTGGTGGCTGCTATCGAAACCGTTGTTGTGATCAACCGAGTGTAAAACTTCTGGGCATACAAACAACACGCATTAGGACATATAGTCATACACAGTAGTAATTTCGTTAATTCTTCTCGATTTTTTTGCTTTGTGTTCTTTTTATATTCTCCTTCAATTCCGTTCTTTTTACGTTTCTCCTACGATTCCTATTAACGCTTTCAATGATTATTAACAACATAATACGTTTCTATTGCGACTTCAAAATTACACAAACATCACTCCTTAGATTTGACTTTTTTCTATGTTTATTCATATGCATACGATGAATGGCAGATATACTCAACGAACATATTATTATTATTATTGTTATATGTTCGTGTCTATTTTTTTTCCTTATTTATGTTAAATAAGTGCGCGATATACACTCAAACGATCTACATATTGTTGTGCACGTCAATTCCTTTTCGCTTTTAATTGTTCTACTGTTCTCTTGGCTAGAAAATTATAATCTATTTTTATTTTTCATTTTATAGACAAATTTGGGGTGCTTCTGAGGCCATTGTTCTATGATGAGTAGCGCAATGTTTGGTCTTTGTTGTTTTTCATCACTTCCACTATCTTATGCTATTGAGATTGGAAATTGTGTGACCAATGCAATATAATGCACCGCACATACTTTCGATTGCCATCGATGATCGTATGAATGTTTTTCCAGCATAGGTGAATGTCCTCGTGCGCATCTTTTGCCCATATGTTATTGACATATTATACATTCCTTTTCTCCTTTCGATCAAACGACGTGTGCGCGTATGTGCATCAGGTTAAAATAGAGTTTCTACACTTCAATATAATTATTACGTTGATGCGATTGTTTCATATTATTCGTGTACCTGTGCGCTTAATTTTCCCGCACAAATGTCGTAGTTATTTGACTCGCTTCACTCAATTCAATTTAATTTACATTCTGTGCGGTGGAAATAAAGAATAAAAAAAAAAAACAAACATTACATTGACACTGAACTTTTCATATGCTGGTGTTATGAGAAAGAAAATTGCGGGAAACTGTGCATAACGGCATTTTTTTAGAAAATAAAAAAAAAAACATCTAAAAATAATATGAAGACTCCTATTAAGTTTCAACATGAATTACCAATCGCAATAATAAATAAACGAATAATTTTCAAGTAATTTCATGTTAAAACTAAGATTTGCATATCTTCAAGTTCCGTTCTATGAGTACTAGTGTTTCACTCCAAGATGTTGCTGCTGTCGTCGCTGTCGTTGTCGGAAAGCCAAATTGTATAGCTTAAATATAACCCAAAATTATTTGACTGGAATATATTATGCAGAGCATCCTCTCACTATCTTTTCATTTACAAATCACTTCCTCTGTGGATTTTATTCTGTATATTAACTGCAATTTTCTCTTTCTCCCTCTCTCTGCCACTCTTCATTTCTTGTCTCCTATTCAAATAACTCGTGCGGATGACATTTGAGCGGCTTTCATCATCATCAAAAAAAAGGCAACGTTATTTGTTTGAAAATTATGTTTGAGCACTTTATGTATTTCTTTGGTCGCTTCTAAAGAAGTGCTAAACCTAGACACAATCTACTATTTCATTCAATTTGTGTAAATATGTAGGCTGTGCGAAGCACCGGAAAAAAATATATATGAAAGGATAAAGAACAGAACTTGTCTGTGTGCATTCATAATTTGATGATTCGTAGTTTGAGCGTTTGCAAACTTTGTGCAGACGACATCATAAAAAACTAGATCCGAATTCGGAAACATAGATGATTGATGAAAAAAAAGACACACACAAACAACTCAATAAAATGCGATCTAAGCAACCGGTATTTAATTGAATGAAAGCGATCTTGTCTTGTGACCTACACGCGCATCTTCATGATCAAATTGTTTTTATGGCATGTGTTATGACGAAACAAAAGAGACAATTCCACCATAAATGTACGTGCGCGCAAAAAAAAGAGAAGAATTTTGTGATTTGAGGCTCCAAATACTTCCTTTTTACCATATGCTCAAAAATACTTGTTGGCAATTTTAACGGTTTTTTTTTCTTTCTTTCATATTTGGATCGTCATCAGATCTCACAGATGTGAAAAGAAAAAGTCACATGGGACTGTTACATGTTGATTTTAATTACATTTTTAATAAACAACATTTTAAAGATTGGGAAAAAAGGCACCGAATCGTTAATTTAAAAGATTCGACCATTTTTTGTTATTTTAATTTAAATGTCATGAATTGGAACCGCTGATAACCAGCATCTTTTTTTTCTTGATCGGACGATCGTTACTATAATTCGTATGAATTAAACACTTGAATTTAATTTCAAATAAAAATGTGTAATACGATTAAGTCCTGTATCCTGTTTCAGGTACGCATATTTCTTGTGTGGAATCTTCGCTGGTCCTTTTTCGCTTCAATGTTTTTTTTATTGTAATGGCGGCCACTATGGGTCAAAGTACAATAAAATATCCTCGCCTTCCGTGCAGTAATTGAGTTTTTCCCGTTGGTTTGTTGTATTGTTGTTGTGTAAACGCGTGAATTTATCAAACCATTCGAGAAAAATTCAAATAACAATAGATTCGAGCAAGCATTGGCGAAGAACAGAATCCGACGACCGAATCAAATTGTCCGCATAATAAAATATGAAGAAGGTTAGCGTATTTAGAATGTTTTTAAAAAAAATGTGTGTTCCTTTCTTGAGATCTATTGTGTTTGAGAGAGGCCAACTATTGGAATTTCTTACCCGCGGCATGTAATCGGCAATGAAAATGAGACAAGAGAAATCGTGTTCGGTTTACTGTGTTCGATATAGGCCGAAAACAATGAATGATTCGGTGACCCCGTTTCATTTGCAGACATACATGAGCATTTGAACAACGCGCGCACATATATTCAAATGTCAAATTCGATGCCAACATTATTTTAAAATTTATAGACATTAAAATTAATTCAATTCAACACTTTTTGTGTGCCTATCTATTATGTATATTGTTTGTCTTGTGATTTGGATAAGGATGACCTTTCCAACTTCGACATTTTTCGCTGTGTCTCTAGTGTCCCTCTCTCTCTCTCTCTCTCTCTCTAACTCGCTCCACAATGAAAGCACCGGAGGTAGAAAGGAACAAAACATAGTGATCCCAAAACATTATTTTTTTTTCTTTGTTTATTTTAATCTTTATTAGACCATCATGTAAACGCACATTCAATTCAATCAAAAGATATATAGTGAATCGCCGCAATAATACGGTTTCGGGGCCATTTCTTTCTTCTAGGTTTTTTTTCCTCTTTACTTCGAGTCCGCGCGCATACATTTTGTACATTCATTTGAATATTTGGAATTTTTCGCTTTGTCGTAATTTAATCGCCGACCCAAATATCATCGGAACTGTATGCAACTCGGGAGGCTTTGTTAATTGAAAGAATGAGAGTGCCGAAACGAAAAGAAAAAAAGGCACATACACACACACTGATCAACTGAACTCAATTAGAACAATATGAAATGCATGGAATGATTTAGTGCGTAACCGATTCAATTATCAAACAACTCCGGGTTCGTTTTAGTTGTTGAAAAATTGAAAGAAAAAAAAGAAGGAACTTTCAGTTGATAGAGGCAATGAAGAGAATCGACTAATTTCTCTGTTGAATATTTGCTGGCACCGGCCACTTTCTTTTCTTGTTCCTCCAAACGGAAGAGTTAGATTCCAATAGAATTCAATTAAAATAACAGTTTTTCTCGACCGGACTAATTCAATTCATAACAGAAATGAAACCAATTATTGTTCATTTTCAAGCATTAGTTCAAATGTTTCAAAAGTCGCCAGGAAATGAGAGCTCGTTATAAATATGCCAAAATGAGTTTCCATGGTGAATAAAGTGGAAATTGGAGCGAATCTGTTACATTGCGTCAATGATATGCTTTTTTGAAAAAAATGATCTCCTGCAATCATTTGAGTGCAAAGTGCATGCGAATATTGCATTTCATTGACTTAACCACATCAAGTCTTATTACAGATCACATGTATTTCAATGAATCACAAAAAAAGGAAAAACAAATTGAAGTGAATTGAACAAGTAATTTAAGTCATGCACATGGCTCGCAATTATGCTCTCTTTTTTCCTTCAAATGTGGATAACAGACGATCAAATTGAAGCAATTGCATATGGGTCTACATGAAAACCAATGTTCATGACATAAAAATAGAATTTCAACGAAAAACAGTAGTTACATCAATTCAAAGTTAATGCTATGATGGAATTGGAGAAAAAAAATATATATTTTTACACTTTAAATTAATAAAATCATGTTGGTTATTGGTTTCTGTTTAGTCTGGCGGAGCAAATGAACAGGCACTGTTTACATGTGTCGTTGTTTTTAGTTTTGTTCATGGGTAATTGAAGACTATGAGAAAGACAGAGAGAGGGAAAAAACGCTGCATGTTTCCATGAACAAAAAAAAAAATCCGAAGCAGCATAAAACAAACGAATGCGAGTAATGAAAAATATGAGAATTTAGTCCAAGTGTTGAACAGTCTCCATAGGACAATGTTTCTCATTATTTAATTCAGTATTTTCTTTGTCGAATATGTATGCACGTTTAAAAACGGGGAGAGCATATTTATCTGTTTGTGATACGCATGAAATGTGAATGAACAACAGTGAGAATGAGACAAAAACGGTTTCTTCTCTTCATTTGTACGATGTGTGTGTCTTTGAAGTGTCGCATTTTGTTTATTACACGATGAAACGACGCAATCATATAGCATTATTCTCATTCTTCTTCTTCTTCTTCACTTTAATTTTTTTTTCGCTTATTTGCTGGAGCTCGATGGTGGTGTCGATTACCGACACACATATGTATGGAATTACAACAGCACAATGCACTCTCATAATATGACTTAATACCCGGCCGATATGAATAAGTGCATAACATAGGTTATGATTTTTATATGCAATAAAAAATGATTTGTTTCTACCAATTGCTTCTAAAGCTGGAATGATGTTTAATTGCGATGCGCATATGCATATGTATGTGAAGATGCGTTTAAAAAAAACGGGCGAATCTGGTGCTCAATTTTATTCAGTTGGACGATTGGTGTAGCACACATTTTGTTTTATATTCAGTGGCTGCTGTTGCCGTTGATACTGGCTGACGAATTTCCGTTACACGCACACAACACCCAGATACAGACAAACAGATAAAAATGAATACAATCATTCCTTTGATTGGGATATTCAGTTGGCGTTGTTAACGCGCGTGAGCGATGTATACATTGCACAACATCAAATATTTGATTTTCCTTAGCATTTGAATGAATGCATTGAAATGACTCGAATCACGGTCGCAACTTATGTATACGTCAACCGAATGTCTTGACACAAAGAAATGATATTTTATGACGGTTTCACTTACAGCTACTGCTGTTTCTCTTCCTTTTCTCAATCTCGAGTCGTTGTGTGCATTTCTTTTTTTCTGCGCTTCAGTGACAAGATTCATCATTCGTTTCATAAATTATGAGTCATTTCAGCAAAAAAAAAAAAAGAAAAAAAAAACAAATTATGATAAAAAATGATGTATTCTTGCGTTCATTTGAGTCAAGGCCAAATAGTTGGCTCTGCCAAATGTTTTAACCGATCATTCCTTTTCTTTCCTGTTTGTTAAAAAAAGAGAATCTCTTTGTAAAACGATGCGTTCCAATTACATTACATTTGCACTCGAATTGCATTTTCTATTCATACGCAAATCTGGTACACAAAACGGAGAATTTGTGATCCAATAAATGCTCTATTCAAATGCAAAATGCAATTCATTGTAAAATTAGATTTGAGCATAGCTTGTAAAGATTATCATATATTGAGCTTATACTGCTTGCATTTTTATTCATTTGGGGTTTCAGCAATGCTTCCTGGAACATAAAAAACCATTCAATTGAATCAAGATCGAAGGATTTAGTTATTTACTTTTTTGTTGTTGCACAGAAGAAAAGCCTATGGCATTGTCTTTACCAAGAAACTATTTTTTAAGATATATCTTTGAAAGAAATTAGATCGGTCAAATGCATAATTGTTTGTTTACTCTTTTTTCTTTCTTTTTTTTTTGTCTTCAGTAAACGATCAGGACGTTGTCAATCAAGATGAATCGAAGAATAGCTGTGAAATTTGGAGAAAATGCGAGAATGACGATTTGAAGTACCCTCGTACACCTACATCGTTTGCATTCGCCTCATCGCTCAAAAGGGCTGAAAATATTAGCAGAAAGGACGATGCAACGGATTCACGGTAAGTTCAAATTCTTCTTCAGGTGGTGGGTGATAATCATACTTATTCAGGCGCTATGAAAGTGACCGAGATTTTTTGTTGAAATCCAATCGATCATTGTGAATCCATTGTGAAATTTTGTAAAATTCTTAACGCTATAAGCCACAGAATCCAAAGAAATCTTTCTTTCTTTTTTGCAAACCAATAATCAATACAAAACAATGCTCTCAATACAAAAACGATGTATTGTGATTGAGATTTTTCGTTTTATGTCCATCATAGAAGTTCAACTGACTGTGCCAATTTTCAATGGAATTATTTAATATTGAAAAGAAACTGAAAATCAAGTGGAAAACAGTGCGGTGCCGACGACGACGACGATGCATTTCAGTCTCTTTTAAAGCGCAAATACATGTACACGATATCAGAATGCCTTGAAATTAAATAAAACGCAAAAAATCTTCAACAATGACATATATATCAAGTACATCTAAACATGTATTAAATGCTTGTAGTTGAATTGTTATTGGCATTGTTTGCAACAAAAATGACACGGCGCCGTTTAACCATTCCTTTGTTTGACGATTTGCACTCAAACTTTTCACTTAGACATCTTCACAGAAAATACATTTAATCGGTCACTTTTTTGTTATTGTGTTTCTTTTCTTTGCGCATTAAATTCCCTCTTTCCTACTCTTTCACTCACCGGTTGATGTAGAAAGTCGGTCAATTCACTGTGTATGCGCTCGAAATGTATGAGAAAAAAAAGTGAATCAGCACCAAAAAATTGGCAATAGCACTACTTATCGATCCCATTTATCTTCCTAGGTTTTTTTATGCTATGGTTCAAACACTAAATTGCTTCTTTTTGTCCTATTGTAGTCAGTTGTTTTTCGCTGTCTCGACTGTTGTTATTGTCGTAGGTTTTTCTTTCTCTGTTGCCTCTACCGTCTATCAACTACATCCTTCAGTCAGGATTTCATTATTCTATCCATTATACTTGCTCAGCATCCATCCAGTCAGTATTCGTGTGTTTATATATATCTCTGTGAATACATTTTTCGTTCCGAAAAAGTTGCTATTCTTCCAAGACCTGGCATTCGAGAGAGAAAAAATGCATTTACCATATCAGATGCATCACATAGACCGCCTACAGTTTAACTTTTTCATTTCTTTTTTTCGTCCATATCTTCCAGAATAGATTGTTTATATGTATGTGTGTGTTGCGAAAATGGATATTTTTAGCAAAACAAAAACCGAACACAAAAAAAAACCTTAATCGCACGCCAGCAGAGAGCAAATTCAAGTCAAGTGTAAAGAAAACACCATACGATCGTCTCGCCATATATATACATTCTTTTTCGCTCAACTGCATGATAGTGATGAGTTCGTAGATTTTTTTTTGGAATACTCACACTGAGCGCGGTCAACTCATCGTCTTTCATTCTACACCCAAAAAAATTCGTTGTGCATCATATGGTGTTTTTTTTTTGTTCATTTTTGCCTAAGCAAGATAAGAAGTAAGAGAGAAAAAAACAGAGATTAATTTCCATATTTTACATTTAATTTTGATTAATTATCTAACGAACCAAAAATTGGAGGATAACCAATGCCAGACGAAGAAAGATTCATTCTCAGCCATCATCAGTTCAAGTAATTGGATATAAACAGCTCTTGGGTGGTTGAATCTGGCACATCCAAGGGGTAAAATGATACAATGATATCGAATTTGATTATAAAAGCGGCCAAACATTTGCAAGAAAGTACTAAGCAGTATTAGCGGTAGTAAAAAATGTATTTTTTTCAAATTGACATTTGACCAGATGTTTTATTTCGGTGCACGAAGAAGATGACAGATATTTTATGAATAATGAAATCAAAAGAATTTATACTGTTTATTCGGATTTTTAGATCGAATTAGGTTTGTCGAATTTCGTTTCTCCTTTCTCTCTGGTCTTTTTTGTCCAATGCCATAATTTGATATATTTTTATGGATTTTCACATCAAAAGTTCAAATTATTGATGCGGTCACACTGAGAGAGGCACACGTTATTTTCAAATTATAATTACACTGTAACTACAATTAGAATATTATGTGTGTATTTACAGTGTGGCCGCATGCATAATTTGAGTTTTTGACGGGAAAATCAGCGAATAGATTGTAGCTACAGTTATAGCAGCACAGGTACTATTTTTATGCAACACTTACGGACAGCGATTTTATGATACAATTCCGAACGAAATGTTCGGAATGTGAAACAGTGGAGTGATGTGGGGCGAGTGAAACACCTTCAGTCTAGTCTAAAAAAAGAGGTGATATATCTTGTGTGTGAATGCGCTCAATGCATATCCAATTCTGACAATATCAAATAGAATTTCAGTTGGCACCAAAAAGGGACAAACATCACTCATGAAAAATCACTTTGTCCAAAGTCTCTATATGAACTGTAATTAACAAAATTGTGTGTTTTGTATTTTCCTGAGAAAATGTCGATTTTTCTAAATTGAATAATGGCACGTTACGGAAAACGGTCAATTTCGACGAAGTGTATTTTCCATTTGGTCTTTCTCAAATCACCACAATTTAGCAAAGAAAGTGCACCATTTGACGTAAATACATGTTTCAAAAATGTTTCTTTTCATTTTACACAATTCAATTTGAAATAGGAGACGAGAGAAGGAGAGAGAGAGAGAGATAGAGAACACAACAAATGAGTACCATATCCCAATATCATTTTGACAGCTCTGTTGGCCCATTCGTAATTTATTAGCTGAGAACAAAATATTACACAATCTACGTAAACCAAAATCCATTAGCAAAAAAGGAATGAAAATGAAATAAAAAAATACGAAGAGATATCTTTCGAATTTTGGCTTGTTGATTATTTAGCGATGGTTCTTTATTTTACTTTGAAATTCCTGAATGCATTCGAATAGAATTCAACAGACGCGCGCGCAAATTTATTTTAAATTTTAAAGAGTCAGAATTGCGAACAACAAAAAATGCTGCACACAAAGTCCTACCTGAATCAAACAGACGTTTACGAGACAATCGATTGAGAAAAAGCATAGGTGTGGCGCTGTAATGGACGATTAAATGCACCTTCAGAATTGGTTACATTTTATCTTTGTCGAAAAGTTTTCTCATCTCCCGAATCGCCTCTCTTTTTTCGTCTCGAAATGAAATACGTTCGTGATTTTGCAACTTTGTCTTGTCGGCAAATTTCATTTTCACTTTTTTCTGTGTCCCAACCACATTTCGCAAGAGATAAATTTATATCGTGCCGAGCAGTGCCGAGCAAGTGGCCCTCAGTTTAAACAACGAAATGACCAATGGATTAATTTTTTGCTTTATTTTTGTTTTTATCATTCGTTCGACAATCATCTGTAAGATTGGATATTTACACTAAAAGCAAGCAGAAAAAAAAGGTACAGAACATGTTTCTTTTTTCACCGACGTACTTGAAATATTTCTTCTATGTTCACTTTTCGGTGTCCTTTTTTTCAAGTTATTTTTTGCTTTGATTTTTCTTTTTAAAAAAAATATTTCTCGCATATGTTCTATTGGCTATTTAAATCCCTTATGATCTCAATTCTGATAGATTTCAATTTCGAATGAACGAAACAAACATGATTAGCAGTCTAATTTGTTAACGTCAAACTTTACTTAGAACACTGAAAATCGATATTTCGATCAAATCGAACATGTAACCTGATCTTGGAATTAGACAAATCGGATTCGTTTGTAACAAAATCACTTTAATTCCATTGGTAATCGGTTCAAAAAATTACTCAAGCAACTAACAAATCGAATCCAAATCAATGGCTTTCATCCGAAGAATATTGAATTCATCGAAATTGCTTGAAGGCGAATCCATCTGCTTCAACCGGCAAAAACCTAAAATTTATTTAAATTTCGAAATTCAAATCGATTGCTAGTGAAATGCCTTCATATTATCGCATCATAAATCAATGCTCCCAACAATTATATGTAAATACAGAATATTAGAGCTATTTCATTATCATAAAGTTCCCGAAAACCAATTTTGATTTATTCATCTAAAATCATAAAAAAAGGATTCCTTATTCTACATCCAACATGCGGTTTATGGATCATATTGTCGATCGTTTGTGAAACTATTCATTAATAGCTGTGCTATTGATCCATTTGTCTAAACACAAATAAAAGCGAATCATTTTGGAAACACATTTGGACAGAGATCATTCTCTGCCATGTAATTTCAATGAATTTATGACATGAGAAAATGTTTTTCAACTAGAATTCCATGACGCAGCTCAAAAAATTCGTTGAGAGTTTCAAAGGATTTTTCTTTAAAAAAACCAATACTAGAATCTCAGCGGCCGATGACAATCGACCAACGTAACGATTTGTATTTGATTCTATTACGCAAGCAAACAATAGAATAGAATCATAGCCACCCCAACAAGAATATATTGACCTGTGCGATTTGATAGGAGCTTGTGTAATCCATGGACAATGCTGCATAAAATGATCGTGATCGAAGGTAGACGAAATAAAAAATTAAATGAAAGAAATCAAATGTTCTCATGTTTTCTCTCTGTCTTGCACAATTTCGTATTTGTAAAATGTTTCATTCATAAAAGAAACTCGTAAGAATTTTTGTTTTTGTTGTATTCTTATATCGTTATACCTGTGCGCGCATGCGTCTAAATGCCACTGTATGGTTGTAAATGCGATGTGGGTTGTTGGTTCGGCTTAACATGTGCGCACCACTCTCTCTCTCTCCCTCTCTGTGTGTATATGGTTTTTGCACCTACATCAACCAGGCGAAAAACACCTGGCGCTTATCCGAATGGCATACGATACGCATCATACGCAACAAAGAGCTTAAGTTCGACACGGCGACAGCAACAACAATAAGACGATGAAAAATGTATAAAAAAACAGCAACACAAACACCAACACAAAACAACCCGAATCTTACAGGATTCTCTTTTATGTTGATGGATTCATCGAAGCGGACTCCAGATATTCGTTTATGATTTTCTTCGTCTCTGTTTTTTTTTGGCCATTTTCCTTAAAGAAGAAAAAACACACACAGCGAGAGAAAAGAAAAAATGCCGAAAAGAATGGAAGAAGAAGAAAAAACGATATAACAATGTATTATTAGAATTGATGTGTGTTGGCATTCAATAAGGTTGCTCGTGCGAAAAGAGGATAGCCAAATTGAATAGTCACAATTTGCCGACACATCTACTATGTTAGTAGTAAATTTGGTTGGCTGTTATTGTGTGTGCCTGTGTGTGCACAATTGGAAAAACAGGTGTGATTGTGTGTGTATTTGTGTGAGTACGTGCGTGCGCGCGTGTTTGCTATTAAGATTGAGAAGAAGAATGAAAAAATCTCAATGGACTACCAACAAGAAATGAATAGGCGTATATGATGCGAAAACAGAAAACAAAATAAGAAAATCGAACGGTACCTGTACGTTACCGATGCGAAGGTGGAATGCCCATTAAATTTTGGCATACTGAACATGATTCTCGATGGGTAGTTCCATGCAGAGCCGCTAGTCTCAAAAGTCTACCTGATTCTTGAACATATACCACACAATTACAAATGATTGAAGAGCACATGCTTGCCTGAATTGAATCAATCAGATTCAAAAAAATATACAGAGACGTTTCACTTTATTCTCAATCATCTTTGGCGGCCTTTTTTTGGTTGGGTATTTAATTTTTGGCGCGAAATCGTTTTTTTTTTTCTTCGTCATGGTTTCGCTTGGAATTTTACCATTTCCCATATGGTTGGGGTGTGTGAGCCAAAATATCGACCAATTTCGAATCGTATGCTTTTTTCGATCGATTTGTTTTGTCATCGATGTCGTTTTTTGTCTCTTCTTCTTTCTTTTTCTTCCTTTAGTTTAGATAAACATAATTTAATATCGTTTATACAATATGTATCTTCCGCATTGAAGAATCGAATGCACTTTGAAGCCAATACTTGTTGCAAAACCGACAAATACAAAATGTCAAGCAGAAATAAAGGATGAGTAATGTGCACTACTGTAATAGAAGTGGCAATCGCTGAAAGCATTTGTTTTAAAAGAGATGAAAAAATCTCGTCGTTATTTTCTCTATTTGTCTCTTGAACTTTCTTCAATAATAACAACCAAAAATCCTGTTTATCGTTTGAAATACAAGTAAACACCGCAATTTACCCTCTACTTTTTTTTTCTCCCATCGAGTAAGAGAAAAGAAGAAGAAAAAAACCGTTCCGTTTGTTATACAAACAGTGTTCTTCCTTTTTGGCTACTTGAGATTGCGAAGAAAAAAGTAAAACAAAAATCGAAAGCAAAATTTAGAAATACACCGAGCATCGATTTATCGAAGAAAGCATGAAAGTCAATGCAAAAAGAGAAAATACCATTGAATTCTGAGAAATATTGCAATAAATAACCGAAGTTTGGAGTAGGCTCGATGTTGTTTTGGTTTCGTGGCACCAAAAAACTTTGTTATTTTCTTCATTTACAAATGTCCGTTTCCAATTTTTGTCAATCGATTTTTTCTTTGCGTAATATGAGCATTTTGGTAGCCGATGAGAACGATGAAGCAATTCAACATACACGATTCCTTTACGTATGTCGAACATTGAAAGAAGATAAAAAAAAATAACAATTTCGCGCCAAAAATTGCTTCTTTTTTTAAAGTCCTTTTGTCGAAACACTTGTTACAGATCTAATTGATTTGGGTTTTCCGCAAAATGATCACGTAAATCAGAGAATGGTCGACATTTCTCGTTAGTAGCTAGTTTGCTCTTATCTTGTGATCGGAATGCTTGTAATCGAGAGATTGAATAATGTGAGAAATGAACAACCGTTGAAGATCTCAAGCATGACTCATATATATGTATAAAACGGTTCAAATTCACTTGGTCACCACTTCAAAAAAAAAACAGTTTTTTTTTTAAATATGCTCTGGTTCGATTGTAAAACATTTTCATATTCCATGTCACATTGCCACTTCTTTTCCATTTGCGTCATATATTTGTTTTATTACAACCCATTTTCAAGTGATACTCTTCATTTTTTGCACTGTTTCATGTTTAGATCATTTATCATTTTTTTTTTGTTTGCCCTGAACAAAAATCAAAATCTGGTTAAATTGTCGCAAGAGATATAGTTTCGCTATCCTCGGGGATTGGGATGAAACCCATAAATTCGCATGTGTTCAATTAAAAAAGCAGCAGGCAAAAAAATCGTTGTGTACTTAATAAATAGAGAAAAAAAAACAAGTACAATTTATTTAGCTATTCTCTCTGAATTGATTGTAGATTAAACTCAACAGCTGCTGCACATTTATTTAGCTATTTGCTGGCGTTCGATCGTTACTGTTTTATCAAAAATGTCGAAGTCGAAAAAAAGGGGCGTTATGACAGTTGCGCGATTTGTTTTTATGAATGAGAGTGTTTATTCAATTATTATTTCAACTATACTGTACCGAAATATCAAACACTTAGTCATTGTATCGCTTTGTTGGTCGTTAAGCATATTGTGATTGAATTTATTTATGCGTATGCCACAAAATGTATACTGGCTAACACATGCTTGTAGTATTGGCTTCGATGTTGGTATCATTATTTTTATGCAGCCATTCAAATTTTACCGCACTCCATTTTATATTAACGCACTTTTTTTTCTCTTTCTTTCTCTTTATTCTCTCGCTTTGATATGAAAATCCCGACCAATATTACGTTGAAAGGATCGAGAGAGCGAGAACGAGAGAGTATAAGACCAAAAACAACAATTCAATCGAATAAGTGTTATGGCATAATATACCGTTTCTATAAATACGGGTAGCTGGGTCATAACGGTTTTGGTTTTCCTTCGTTCAATACAATATGTGTGTGCAAATGAATTCTATAAATGTGTTAATAAAAATTTCTTCAAATTACACACACTCAGTGTGTGAAAAGAAATTCAACGTCATTTTATTTCGATGATATGATAATATTCACAATGAAGTGCATAACACCATCAGCAATTTGCTTCGTCCAATGCTGGTTCAAATTTCGTTTACATAAAATGCAAAACGAATCAAAGTGCATCGAAGCATGTGTAAAACAAAACCGCACCGCTACCTTTCGTGTGTAATACGCATTTGTGATTGTGGACAAAACGAACGAACATGAAAAATCCATATCGTCGTCCAATTTAAAAATTGAAGCAACCGAACGTCAACGCCACGAATTTCATTTCTTTATAAAAGATGAAAAAGAAAGACTTCGTCTCAGTTCGAGTCAATTGAGAAAATTATATTAGCGTAAAATTCACATTACACATAATATAAAGGAGAGTACATTTAAAAAAAAAAGAAATAATGTATAACTAATCCGAATTACCTGTGAATCCGTTCTCTGCACAATGCATCGAAGCAAAGGAAGCACGCACACACAAACAAAAACGAAATTCGGAAATTATTTCGATGCATTTCTTGTCCATTATTATTTGGTTTTCAATACGATTTAACGTTAACATTTTGTAATTATGCTTAATGAATTAATGGCGTAACAGTAACCCGAACAACCCGATGACGATGAATAAAACATAACCGAATGCACATTTGAAAGTATTGCACCGAAAAGTTCGTCTTTTTATCAATACATAATACATTTGGCAAAATATTGCCCAACAAACGAATAGAATAGCAATATCATGCACTGTCCATCTGTGTAAATAAATGCTGTGAAAAGCGACGGCTTCTCTTTTTCTTGGATAATAAAATTTTTGCATATCATCATCGACACAAAAAAAACCGGCCACAGCCGGCACTCACTTTCAATGCTTTCTTCTTTGAACCAGTCAAATTATACTCGACCACAATGAACAAAAGAAATTTTTGCCAGAGATAGTAATGCGTATAATGCATTTTGCATTTCTTTTTTGTACTCTTTCTCTCACTATCGGCTTCTTTAACATTTTTTTTTTTTACTTAACGGTAGTGATGAAATAGCAACCAATAATATGCTCATGTATTATTGTAAGTTTGATCATTTGTCTAATGCTGCACATTGACCAGTTCTTTAGATTCGGTAAATGTCAAAGGACGAATGAAGAAAATGCCGACCGCACCAAATCAAATAATAATAATATTTCTATTGTTTGCCAAAATCGCTGAATCGAGAGAAAGGGTAAAATGAGAAACGAAAAAGGTGTCAATAACCAAAAGTGTCCGCATAATAATGAAAATTAATGATCTTCTAACGCTCTGACCGGTGACTTTAAAAAAAAAATATGATTCGGACACATGAAGAGACAAAACAAAAGATAGAAGGATAGGGTTCGGAGGTCATTGTTCTCGCTGACCCAAAACGCCGAAACTGAAACCACGACCGCGACAACGTCTTGTCCAAATAAACCGTTCATAAATCATCATTGTTTCATTAGGACCATCAAAGCAATCACCTCAATGAATTAGATCTTTGCGCAAACAAAACACACTTGAAAGTGATACGAGGCGCAAAACGATTTTTTTTTTTTAAAAAAAGGAGACGAAAAAAGAAAACCGTTGCATTTCTTGGACTCGATTGATGAGAACACATACACACACCTAATTTTGTGGCCAAAGTGTAAAAGAAAACAGCAACAAACATTCAATGACATTTTTTAAGTGAAAATACTGACACAAAGAAATCATTTAACGACCTCAAACTGTTTGAATGTTTTAAAGGGTTTGACATCTGCTTCGATATCTATTATGGTCATTTAAATGATTGATTCACTCAACAATCGAGCGAAGAAGAAAAAATCTTTCCAGTACAAACAGTTGATGATCTTTCCTTTTCAAACTTTCTTCGTTTCATTTGTTTTGTGCATCAATAAAAACGACAGAGAAAATAAAAATGAACTGAGATAAAGAAATAAACGATTTTCTGCAAATGAAAAAAAAAAAATGTGCAAAAAAATAAATAATCGAATGACAAACAATCGATATGAAAGAAAAAAAATCAAAAGGGGCAAGCATAGATGCAGCTTGCAATTTCATACATATTTTAACAGTGAATTGTGAATAAAATCTTTTTTCTTCTCTATTTTTTGCAAATCGTTTTTTTTTTTAAGTGTTGACCATTTTCAATGGCAATTTCTTTCTGTTGGCATCCTTTCTTACAATCTCAGTATCGCACATTGTTGTCATTATCTTTTCTGAAAATCCAAATTTACCTGTCACTGTCACACATCGGACGAAAGAAAAAGTCTATTTAAATAAAGAACAAAAAAATAAGCAACTGTCGACAATTTAAAGCGTAGAGTAAACAATGTCATTGAATTTCAGTGAATGAGGAAATGAAATAAAAATTTAACTGCAATATGTCTCACCGTTGAAGATCTATGTTACATTGCAAGAAATTCGCTGATTTTCAACTCTGACATCGTGTGATTTGAATTACATTTTGGGTCGTGCTACCCGTGCAAAATACAAGAAACAAAAAACGGAGACGAACATTAGAATGTGGAATGTGTTTGATAGTGAGTGACAAGGAATTAGGCAACAAATTATCTCAGATCGTCTTACACGTTTTCAAGAATCGTCGGTTGTTTTCTTCTTTTTTTTCGCAATTAGTCGGCATATTTGTGCATTCAATTCCCATGCTCCAAAATGAGATTTTCCACACAACAGAAGCATTATGAAAACTTATTACTTTTTTTACAACAACAAAAAAAATGATATGTACTGAAACGATGCACGTACAGTAGAGTTTTTTTTTCGAAAGTGTGTGTGTGTGTGTGCAGAGAATGTGACAAAGATTCACGTAAACCATCGCCTTTGTTTTATGTTCACATGGGCCCCGAGAGTTAACGGAGTAGACAGAAAAGTACAGGACATTGCCGAATGCAAACCTATTCATATTTCAAACAAAACAAACAACATATTTTCAATGAAGTCATATTACGTTACGCCATTTATGTGTGTATGTGATATAGCTATCTGGCCCATTGTGTGGCATGTGTGTGTCTGTGTGAAATGCGAAAACGCGTTAACCCGTATGAAATGCATTCACTACACAAATGCTTATTCATATTTCGAAAACTCGAGATTATCATAATAAGTTTTGTGTGACAGAAATAGAATTCATTTGGAGATAAGTCAGAGCGTGCGTTGAATGTTATGCATGTTATTCGTAATCAATGCCAATGAATGAAAGATAAACGGAACAATGACGGATGAGGAAAAAAAAAAGAGTGAATCCGTTAGAAAATACGGGCTATACAGAGTGAGAGAGAAAAGTAATTTCAAATTGAAAGTGACGAAAAGCAACGCTAATCACAGTACACAATAAGTGCTCATTTATTTCAAACAATTCGGAAATTAGATTCATAATTTCAAAAGAGCAGCACTCTTTTTTCTTCATCTTTTTCTTCTTTTTAGCTAATTCTGATGCTCTTTTCAGCCAACACACAATTTACTGGTGACAAAAGTAGAACACAGAATGTCTCGTTGGTTGCGGATTTATGTTTCACACTTTCGTCCGTGACAAACAATTGACCGACGAAAAGTGAAAAAGTGTGAAAAAAAATTATATATAAATTAAAATGCTTAAGTTTTTAAGCGCACGAAAAATGGGCGACAAATGAAGTGCGAAAAAGAATCTCCTAATTCCAAGTAATGAATATGTCATCAAGTGAACAACGGTTTTTCACCAAAATTCATTCATATCTAATTCGCAATGTTTTTTCAAACGGCATTCGTTTACATTTCATTAAATAAGTTGACAAAAATCGTTGTTTTGTGCTGCTTTCAGGTTCGGTCTGTTTGTTGTACTTGAATGAGCTCCGGTTGCACATCGATAATGTACTTTCAGTTATGCAGTTTAACCCAATGAATGTTATCTTAACTCGAACACTGAAACACTGATTTTCTTTCTACTGAAACGTTCTTTTAGACGTTTGTTCAAGTATAAACCGACAGCCAAAGTAATCCGTTGATTGTTGGTTTTGAGTCGGATTAAGATTTTTTTAACAAAAAATTTACAAACATGCACCAAAAATCGTCTATTCATTGACTGTGAATTGCATTTTGCCGCAAAAAAAACGAAATTTGTAAAAACATGTTTTACAGAAAAAAACCGCATTGAAAACCTTCACACTTTTCATGAATCGAACACACACACTAGAATGAAGAACGTGTATCGGTGCAATGAATGTCTATGAGAAGAGAGTACAAGTATAAATGTGCTTATTTACAATTTGCATAACAAAAAATGGGATTTTCTTTTTGCATCGAGAAAAGAAAAAGAAAGCAAGACATTTATTTGTACAGATATATTTGGAAAATAGAGACAAGGTGCGGTCAGTACACGGTGAGTTCCTGAAATATTTCAAGAAAGGATGTATATAATAATCGAACGTTGTTTTGTTTGAAGGATCAACTCTATAGAATTTATCTATTTTCTTCTTGTACTCTTCGGGTTTGACCAACAATCGCAAAATACTCGCAACATCAACAGTCTTGAACTGTTTCTTTTCTATCAATAACCAGCTGAAATTGCTTAGGAAAGGCTCTGTTTTGTGTGCGTGTGTGGAGTCGTTTTTTTTGTTCGTTCTGAATTCAATGATTGGAAAAATAAGACATTCTCCTTCATATCCTTATTAATTCATCAATCTCATCTTTGACGTGTATTTCCATGAAAGTGACAAGAAGTGTGTGTTAATGACAATAAAGAGAAGAAAGCGACAGCGATGGAGTATAGGAGAAAGAGAGAGAGAAAGAAGGGAAAATGAAAAGTATGTATGCCACCGACTGTGACTATGGTTGCAAGTGAATAGGTTGAGATGGAGGATGCTATGCCCTTTTATTACCGTTAATACTTTCGATCTTTGTTCAACTTGGATACAACAATTCGATTGAAAGATGACAATTTTTGGACCTAATGTATTCAGTGCCATTTTGGTGCATTCTACCTATCGACTTAAGCAATTGGATGTTTCTTTATCAAGTTGTATGTATGCGAATTGGCAGACAAACGGACCCCATACGGTGCATAGTGCGAAAGATTCAAATCCATGCCAAATTCTTCATATAATCATTGCAAAACTTGTGTGTTGAGGAAGAGCAAACAAAAAAAAAACAAATCAATAATTGCATCTTGTTTGACAGTTTTTAATCCATATACAATTTACTTGATTTGAAGTGTGCATTGACACAATTACCACAGTTCGAGACAGTTTTTTCTTGTTAATATTGTTGTTGTCGATGGCAACGTTTTTTTTTTTGTTGCGCCCAAAACAAACCCACCTTCGGGCAAATCGATGATACGCACAATGCTGGCGAATAGATTTATAATGTGCTAGTGAACGCAAACAAAGAAGTCTTGTTTTGAAAACTGTTAAAAGATAAATAGAGAGATGGAGAGAGAGAGAGAGAGCACATAGAGTAGAGTAAATTTCATGCAAATACCACACGAACAAATAACAAAGAGCTCAAACAAAAGCAAAGGAAGCGCAAACAACAGCAATACATACATGGAACTGACGTTACCATTCGATTTTATAAAAACAAAATCCTTCGAATCAACGGCTCAAAACATATTTTTTCTGTTTATTTTTCACTTTTTTTTTTGCTTAATTTGAAAACTTTGTTAAAACACTCTTGGTTTTTGTTGTTCATTGCATGCAGTTTTTCCTCGGAGCCATTCGATTGGTTTCCGAGTACGGAATAAAAAAAATATAACGATATTTTGTGTGAGTCTGTGTGGAAGTGGATACAAAAACCAAAACATAGTACATAAACACGGTATGTTTAAATCGATCTACACCGCAACCAATGCCGATAAAGGCAAAAGAGCAACCGAAATCAATGCACAACACACGATCACAACTACCAACACACTTTGGTTATTTTGTATGCACTTCGAAACATAAAAATTTCATATATACTAACTCTGTCGAGTGTTCGGTTGGTTTTTTTTATTTTTATTTATCCTCTTCATTCTTTCGTATTTTGCTAAACAATAATTTTTTTGTTTTTATGTATTGTGAAAAGTTGATCATTCCAAGAACTGTTTCTCCGTCTGAATGGAAGTTTACAGATCGGATTTAAACGGAATCGCCCCACCGCATACACGAAGCGCACACGCTTAACTTTGCAAGCAAATTTAAAAGAAAAAAAATGCAACAGTGACAACACTGGTTGATGTGCTGGTATTGGTGTGAAATGATTGTAGATTTCAGGTGAAATTGTGCCATAACACATTAATTACACCATAAATTTATATAAATTGGATATGCACATTAGAAAGAAGACTTTAATCTTATATTGTTCGCTCTGCCGCTCTGCCTACAGCCATATTTCGTTGGCTCCGTACAACATTAATTGACTGTTTCTATTCCATGTTTGAGCCGCACTCAATGTTGCAAATAATATAATTAATCATAAATCATCCGGCTTACTTAAAGATGATCCTTTTAAAACGAAAACATTTTTTTAAACCAATAATTTCGTACTTTGAACAGCACTGTATTCAAAATCATTCATCTGGGCTCTTTCGTTTGGCAACACATTTTTCAAATGGAAAAAAGAAATCGAGAGAAAATATTTTTCTTTCAATTTCAACAGTTTTTTATCGACCTCCAATCGTGAATTCGGTTTTCCGAAAAGTGTAGAGCGAAGAACAATAGAAATTTTTGCGCCGGAATTTTTCGTGCTGAAAATGTTTGTTGTTGTTTTTGTTTTTTGCTGGTGTATTGCATCTTTGTGTGCAACCACGTTCTAAGCTACCATCTGTTTTCTAGGACAATCATAAAATTGAAGATTTTATGGGCGAAGACACACACACAAATATATTTTGTTTGAAACGATGCCGAAGAATGTGAGCATAGAAAACCAAACAGATAGCGAATGAAGATGGAGCAAAAAGCTAGTTTAAAAGTCACGTTTTGCCGATATTTGCAACTGCTTTGCTCCGTCTTTTTATTCATTTCAAGACTGATTTATTTGCCTTTATTCCAGTCGATCGAAACGTTTTTTTTTTTCTCTTCTCAGTAAATTTAATTCAAGGATTTGATCTTTTTATTCTTAGTATTAACATTTGTGCTTTTGCTATTTTCAAATCCATAAACATGTGTTGGCGATTTGCAATGGTGAGAAACGAAAAATCAATGTTCAAACATACGCCTAGAAAACACGATGATTGTTGTAAAACTGGTTTTTTTTGTCCAGTCAGAATGTCTTTTTTACTATTGATGTTTTCTGAACGTTGTGGTTCATTGCATGCGACCGTTGTGATTTATATAAATACCAATTATTCCTTTTGATTCGTAAAAGTAAAATATATTGTCGAGAATATCAATGAGGCAAACATTCCATTTTCTCTTACTCCTTTACTTATCCTCGCGGAAGGTTAATGCCCACTAAATGTTTAAAAAAAAATATATTGACCGATTCAACTGTTCAAAGAAGTTCAATTTATAGACACTTGCATAGAATGAATTCTTGAACGAATCGTATTCTTACCACATAATCCATTTCCTTTGATGCATTTATTCATTGATTTCTCTTTCTCTTTTGATCTTCTTTGAACTCTGAAATGTGCACGTAATTTTGCAATCAATAACATTTCGTTTGTTTACCTCACCAATTTGCGATGGAACAAGTGAAGAGGTGCGCCCATTCAAGATTCAAAAATCGTTTTTTTAAGTTTCAGTTTTTTTTTTAATTTTATTTGCATATTTAGATAGTGGCATTATTCTAAAACAATCGGCCACGTAGTGCAGAAGTGATCATGCACAAAACATCGAATAAACGATGGCCAACGAAATAAATTGAAGAATATATGCTTATCCTGTTATATGGAAACGAGACATGATTTTTAATGAAGGGGAGAAACATTGGAAAGCATCCAAAATGATATTTGCGAGAAATAAATGAGAAGAAACACTCAAATGAGACGGTGAAATGCATTTTTATTACCCGAAACAAAAAAATGTTTATGACTTTTTACGATTGTATGGAAAAGGAAATCTCGGATCGAATCAACAAATTCACCGGTTTTATGAGCCACTTATGCGTTGAAATGCTTAAATTTTAACGATGATTTCATGATTATTCTCATCCTTTCTGCAATGAACATTATTCCGACGTTATATTAGTGGCCATTTTCTCTGTGTCATCGACGTTTCTCAAGTGAAATTTACCTATAAAAGATAGTGGAAATAACATTAAAATCACTCCTTCAATGACTTTTTGCTTGTTTTTTTTTTTTTCCTTTTCATTCCATCACAGTCTATAAATTCGAAGATGTGATTTTATTCCAACCGAGAAAGAGAGAAAGAATGTGACGATCGACGGATTGTTATAGCAACTTAATGATTTACAAAAATTGATAACCGGATAATTAACCGATCAAAAACTTTCAAACATGGCATTAAAAGCAGAAAATACACATAACAAAATTGATATTTGAAATAGAATCTCATGGGATTTTGCTGCACTGATTTTCAATCAGACACACTTATCTCACACATTCAATGGCAACAAATTAAAACGATTTTTTCCGAAATATTGATAAATTAATAGGATAAAAAAAATATATGATTAAAAACTAAAGCCTAGAAGCAAACGAAAATTAAGGCGTATGCAGCAGACAATGAAAGATACGACCAAAATAATAACGATCAGAAGAAAAAAAATTTCTGTGCCCAAATAATCTTGATCATCAAAAATTCGTCTGCATTCCCGAGCCTATTATGAATTTGGTCACACTTCATAAATGAAGTCGAGCGTAAAGCACAAGTCAAGCTACTACTTGCACCGACTCGATCGTGATTTTTTTTTTCATCCGATAAACAAAAAATCTATCGAAACATTAAAATAAAAAGAATGTACAAATAAAAAAAAATTGTTCATCGAAACTTCTAATATTTCACCCGATGCCATGCGAAGGGTTACACGTGTACAGATACTCTTCTTCTTTTTTCTCTCTTTCGTCATATTATTCGTGAGATTTTATGGTATTTTTTTTCGTTTTCACCTTCACGAAAATATTTGGTTTTGGATAAGGTCACGAGATATTAATTCAACGACGCGAGAATCAACAGAGGTAGGTAAAATCGAAATAATGCTTGTCTAGTTCGTTTCATATTCATGTGTGTTGGTGTGTTTGTCATTCCTTTTTTTATGATCAACGGCATTCGGTACGATACACCTAACTACAACTTCAATCGATCGTCTACGCTTCTTCTTTCGCTTGATTTGATTTGATGGGTTTTTTTGTAATTCTTAGTTGAAAGCAATTTATCTCCAGATCCTTTTTACACCAAACACCTACTCGCTCATTCTTATGTGCATGCATAATGTATAACATGTATCTAAGTGTATCCTTCTAATGCACTGTCTGATCTGTGATTGAATCCAGCTAGAATGCACCGACTCAGCGGCATTCAAACAAGTTTTTTTTTTCTTTCGAATAATAAAAAGGATCTCACATTTATACGGCTAACTTTTCCATTCTTTTATCCAAAGCATACGATGTTTTTCTTCTTCTTCTATTTTCTGTGATCAATATTCACGACTTATATTCTGAATTGTTTCTAATACATATTTACACTGCACTCCGGTGAAGTGATTGTGGAGAAATAATTATTCAAATTATCGGAATTTTTTTTTTGTCCATGCAACGAGAATAAAGAAGAGTAAATCTAAATGAATAATATGAAAATAGATAAGTAATAAAATGGTACAATGTCAGCCTCGAATTGTTCAGACTCACTAACAGATAAACCAAACAAAACAATAAAAAATTGTTAGCTGAACGACGGAAAAGTGAGAGAGAGAGAGAGAGAAAAAGAAAACAGAGATTAATATAATAACGAAATGAGCGTTTGTGTACACGATGTCGTGAAAAGAATGAATAAAACAGAAGAAAAGAATGAAAAAGCCGATTCATTCTCTAAATATGTTCTTGGCAAATAAAACTGAATTCTTCTTCTTCTCTCGTTTAAATTGTATGCATTTATCTTGAAAGATTCGGAGTGGATGCATTGCACTAGCTGTTATCATCTAACAACCATTTGTCTCCTTTTCTTCTATTTTCGTAGGCTTTGTTCTTCTTTTCGGCGAATCACCGTCAATCACGTCTCATCCATACATTAGCGATAGCCATTTAACATATCGTTTTCTATTTTCTTTTCACGTAGACATTGAATTCTAAAGTCCTCTTCTTCGGCTGTTTATTCGTCTCTTCGGTTTCCAAAACACAAAGTGTACTGTAACATTTTTTGAACAACGAACATTGTTGTTGCTGCTGTTGTTGCTTCTGCTGTCGCGATCACGTCTCAAGGGGTTGATGCACGCAGCACACAGATCGTAAATGTGTTACGTAACCGAAATATCCATTTTATATGCCGCATTATTTTATTGTTTACTTAACATTTTCTTATGTTTCGCTTCGTCGTTTGTTTTTTTTTTTCTCTTTATTTTCTATTTTGATTCGAAAAACAAAATGATTTAGTCAACATACACTGACTACGCGCAGGATTTCTGTAGCGGAGGAAGAACGCGAGAGAATGCAGAAGAAAAACTGGTTTTGCTCCTTTGGCCGATCGGTCATCACAAGTGAAGTAGTATGCGGCAAACGAAATAAATATAAAAAGTCAAGAATTATTGGATTTTTTGTTCGTTTTCTCTCTCTCTTTCTCGTTTGAATACGCGATGTTTATGATGCAATTCACTTGACAGTTCACAAAACAATACCTAGATGATATTTATATATTTGTTGTTTTTTGATTTCACGTCTTCTATTCAGATACAATTTATTTGTACTGCATCACCATAGAACCGTTTTTTTGGTTACATTCAAGAAAAAATGACGTAAAATTGACTTTTTTGTTTCGATATTATTTATGCTGGATTTGAGACAGTTTTTTTGTCTGTTAAAATGACTTATTTGATGGAATATATCTATAGAAAAAAGGGACCTGAATGCATGCTTATTTGTTGTTTTAATTGCACTTGTTCTCTTGATAGAACGTCAACAAAAAATCAAAACAAAATGCAATCGCCCATTGAAATCGTGGAAAATGAATCAAATTATGTTATTTCATGGTGAATCAATCATAAGAATCTCCTTTGGGTTCCACTCTATCGCACTAATAAAACACTTGTTGAAGGTAAAAAAAAACGTGAACAATGTGAAAAAAAATGAAAAGGATTTCGTTTCTATTTCAAATTCGAAAAATATCCTCTTGAGCCGGTATGGTGTCGATCCAAGTCGCACCCCGTGAGTTATGAACACAATTTAATTAAAATCATTCACATTACAAAATTCAAGTATATTTTCTTTATGAATAGACACACCGCATGAATTATTGTTATCATTCGACTGTTAGTGGGATGTATATTTCGATTTGATTGCATTGCAGTTTGAATCGATTGTTATGGCATTGAAAACAAACCAAAATACCTGTTTTGTTATTTTTATTATCGATGAAACATTTATTTTCTTTTTAAATCGATTTAATTGTTCAATTGATTGCTTGTTTTGGTTTCGATAGTCTTCCGTTCCTTTCAAAATAAATTCTGAGATGAAAAAAAGGAACTGGACTTAAGAAACAAATTCCAATTTACCGTTTACAAAGAAATGTAATTTTTGTTCACAAAATTATACGATTTAAAGTAAAGAAGAAGAAAAAAAGAAAGATTGAATCTCTAGTGCTTAGAAATGAAATGTTATCCTTCAGTTTGTTTTCGTGATGCAGTCGATCGCATATGACTTGCATATTTTTTTGACATCAACAAATGCACGGCGAATTGATTTAATATTTCAATGTAAAGAATTGGTTGAAAAGGAGGTATTTTGGTTATGTTCAAGTGCAAAATGTATTTGATCATGTGTTGAAGCATGCTTCAAACCAGTGAATCAGAAACGACGATACCGACCGGTTGTGTCGTTCACTCAAGCGATTTGTTCGTTTGCATGCGTCGAAGCAAATAAATCATTTAACCTTATTACTTTGTCTGCCGCTATATAGAACGTTGAATTTCATTTTCTTTTTTCTTCACTTGCGTATGCATACTCTCTGCCATGGTACCGTCTTCGTTTTGCAATTAGGCACTATCACGGTCGATAACATATACCAACTGGATTCAACTGGCTGAATGATTTTTTTTAGATAGTCACAAATCATAAACGCAATGCAATGAATGTTCGACTTGTTCCGAGCAATTTAACTACATCCTTTCGAAATATTCCATTGTCGAATTGTGATGTCGTAATTTTCAGTTTCCTAAGACAATACGGTTAGATCATCGACTTTCCATCACATTCGAAACGATTCCGTTCGTGTCATCGGGAAATAATTCGCCGTTCTTCCGTATCAAAACAAAACCGTGTTAATAAACAACGAAGAGAACAATGAGAATTATAATTTCTTTTACACGTTTCTATGAATGCGAAATCTTCCCCTTTTTTTCTTTCGCTTTCTCTATGATGCATTGTGTTTGATCTCTCGAGCGAATCGATCCATTCTATTCAATTAAATATCATCGTTTTTTCTCTTTTTTTTTCGTTTCGTATGCGTTTTCTTCCTGTTGTTCAACTGCTTGGCATACATTTGTACGCAAGTAAATAATTATGTTTGAATTTCAAAATCTTTTAATTTTACTCGTTGTCATTTGCTTGGCGAAAAACAACATTTTCTTAATCGCATTCCACACTTGCATTGATATTAATGCTTCGTTAACGTTGATTTTTGTATGGATGTGGTATCTTTTTACGATCAGTTTGAAAATTACTCATCCAAAAGGAAGTATTTGGACAATTTCGTGAAAAAAAAGGACAAATATCAAAACTAAAATGACGAATGCTCGTGAAATGTTCATGAAGATCATAATCTATTTACCTTAATTCGTTATTTTTTCATCCCTAAAAAAACACACACACCATAATGCAGGTTCATAAAAATACCGGTCAAAGTAATTTTCGGTTTTTGTTTTATTTTGACGTTGAACTTGTCATTTAGGCTTTTGAATATCCAAAATATCGATTAACAAATGAGAAACAACATTTTCCACTTCCTTTCAACTCTTCGATTTTCAAACTTGAAATTCTAATTGAAATCCATTAATATTAGAGGCTCAATCAGCTCTGATTCACAGTCCATTATAATTGTAATCTTGGCCAATTACTGGACACGTAATCACATCGTCTCTTCGTCGGCATTCTATAAAAAAAAATCCGAGCCGCACCAAAATGATTTGTTCATTCTTTTAATTCGTTTGTTCAGTAGAATTGTGATGGAATCGAGAGACTACTTAAAAATGGATAATTTGGTTTTATCGTCGCTTGTCTGAATCCACGAAAAATGACGCATTATCCTTGCGGCTCAGGTACAAATCTAACACATTATCAGCGTTGTCCTTTGAATTCATTCCTCACAAAAATTTCTCTCGTTTAACACGCACGCAGCGCGCACACAGTTAGTCATATACAATCAATCGTTTCATTGTCATTTGATGCGTAGTATTTCGGGATTTTTTTTTATTCATTTTCTATGCGCCCTCAATGCCCATTATCTATTCTAATTCTAATGTTTTAATGCATCCCATTTCGAGAGAAGAGAATAAATTCATCGGAATCACGAACGAACAATTCTAGTTTCTTATACATTCTTCTTCTTTTTCTTCTTCACTTTAATCAGTCTTTTCACATTACATTTGTATATGATGATTTTTTTTGTTCGACGGAATTTTCGTGTGATAAAAAGGGTTTACTTTGGCTCGGCAGGGAATTATATTCAAATTAATGAAGTTCGGTTGTTGCCATCATCTCAACAAAGCGAGCATTGTTTGATTCTCAAGCATTGTAGATACGAGATGATTAAGGGCTCAAAAAGAAATTAAAAATGTTTATGGAGAGAAAACGAAACAAAAAAAAAAAAACATAAATTGACGCGCAATGGATTTGTGCTCAGAATTAGAAGGCGAAGAAAAAAACGCATATATAAAATGAAAAATCATGTACCTTTTCGAGTTGCTCTTGTGTTACATACAGTGAATATGGGTTTTGCGGTCGATTTCTTCGTTTTAATCCATTACGTGGATTTTCTTGATCTTCTGATCGCTTACGTGGAATTTCCATTCTTCATTTCATTTTTCGTCTGCATTACGATGTTGTTCGCCCTCTGTTCCACCATTAAAATGCATTTTGTTGATGTTGATAGATCGTTGGACGAGGGATGCAACAACCAATCTTCATTTGAATATAAATTATATGCGCGCGCGATTCATTTACATTTTTCCCACAAACCGAATCGATGAACATAGAGAGAAAAAAAACGATGATTTTTGGATGCTGATTACATTCATATAGAAATGGATCCCACGATAACTAGCTTATTATTTGATTTGAGCATTTCTGATCTTCTTTTTATTTTGTCGATAAACATTTGTCATTTTGTATTGACCGATGAGGGCGAACATTTTCCGTTGTTCAATTCAATGATATAATTTCAATGTGCGTTCAAGATAATCAGTACACATCTAAGATACGAAGAAATTGTGTGATTCCTTGGCAATAAATCCCACGCTATTAAATGATAAATTGAAATACAGGAACTGAACACGTTCAATTCATAAAGAAGATGCTTTTTTTGGCGAAACAAACAATTTAATAGTAAATTTGCCAGTTTTGCCGTTTCTTCACCTTTTTTTTGATATTTGGCTTAGAAATTCACTCAGAAAGAATCATTTCATTTGAAGTAAAAATCCAAGAATTAGAACAAACGCCAAGTTGACGACAAAAAGCCACTGACCGAATCGTAAATATCAAATGTGTCACTTCAATTGTGTGTTCATTTGTTCGGCCATACACAATCACACAGTCATGAGTTGCGTATCAATGAACTGGCAACCGAGAGCAATAAAACTCAGTTAAATGGAAAAACATGCATGTTTTCAACCATTGTTTGTATACAATAAAAAAAGACTACAAATAATAGTCAAATACTGTTTTTTTCTTCTGTACAAAAAAAAGCACATACAGTTTTAAGTATAAGCAAGCAATAGAGGAGAAACAAATCTTTAGCTGAATAATTCTTCTCCGAATTTTGCGATTGAGGCGCATTGAGAGATAGAGAGACACCGACGATTCCAAAACTTGGAATGTTCTATGTTGCTTATGTGTGGGGGCCCAGACAGATAAAAGCAGCTCAAAAACTCACATAACCACGTAACCTTAAGTAATTGAACTCACCAAAAACATTATACTTCCCTTTTGTGCAATACATTTTCTGTTTCGGTGCTTTTCCTCATTCTCACCCGGAGCAAGCAAAAAAAAATATTCCACTCAGCCAGTTTGAATGGTCAAAAACATCCGGTCATATGATTTCTTTTATTCGTTCAGAAAGGAAATTTTTTTTTTGCCAGTCGTCATATTCCATTGGGATTGATACCATGTCTGTATATGGCAAAAAAACACCTACACTTTGACAAGCATAATAAAATTATTGCAAGATTTTTTTTTTAAAGAGCAACAATAACACAATTTTTTTTCTATTGCATCAGCAGAAAAATAAAATAGGAACATAACAATTAGATTGGGAGATTTTCATGGCAAAATCTATAAATCGATAACAGTTTTCGTATTCTTCTTATTTTTTTATTATTATTATTATTTGTCTGCCTCTTCAGAAGAGGAGATGTGTTGTTTGTGCATTTCATTCACATTTGTTCATGCAATTTCATTGATGTTTTTTCATCGATGTGTACGAATTTTTGTCTCTTCACTTTCTGCTTCTTGGGGGTAAAGGTGCATTTACTTGTTTTCGGATGAATTCGATCAGTGCTGGTTTCCGAACACATAATAATGATAACCTATTGTACTGTATAATGTGTTGTGTGTGTATGTTGGAAGAAAACATCGAAATCGGCTCTGGTACATCATAGAAATCGACCGAATAAATACTTGGAATCAAGGAAGAGCGGATCTCTTGTGGCCGATTGTTTTCCATGGAAAATCGGAATCCTCTTTTCCAAATACGACACTTTGAGATCTATTTGTTGGATCAAAGCCATTTGTGCGCCGTTCCATCCACAATTCATTCGGTATGAGACGTTTCTTCGTGTATTTTGATTCACATCTTTTATGTATGGCCATTGCACACATAAAAATCTGAAAAAATATTTTCACATCACATCATTGAGATCAAATTGCTTGAAGCTCGTTTTTGTGGCATTCTTTTTCTCGAGAATTACTTGCATATATGTGGCGATCTGGCCATTACGATGATGACGATCAGCAATCAAAATAACGTTACACGCGATGTTATGCCGCTGTGCATAAGTAAAGTTTGGATAATGCCATAAGTGACAGCGAGAAGAAAGATGTGTGACACACACACACACACACAGAGAGAGAGAGAGAGAGAGAGAGAGAGATAAGAAACAACATTTCTGAAAATGGCAAGCAATGAATCTCAATCACGTACACTCATTCGCTTGTACTAAGTCAATAATTAAATGTTGTGCACGAGCACTTGACTTCCGCACTTCATGCGCACTTTTCAAGCGCTATTCCATGCCATTTCGTCCAGTTTTAAGTGCATTGCCAAGCAATTACAGCTCATTATAATTGGTAATTTTGTTGATGCTGCCTTTTCGGTTAAGAACAACTTTTTTCTTGTTCTTTCTTTCGGTGCTTTTACCTTTCAGAATGATGGCCACATACACGTCACAAAAAGAAATGCAATTTCTTGATATTCAATCGTTTTTTGGCTGCCGGTTAAGCAAGATAAAAACGTAAAATCAAAACATGTAATGATATAATAACCACCGAAAACAGGATCGCCGAACAAAGAAGGCGAACAAAAAAAAAACGAGCGAAATATTTTCCAAAGGCTGTTTTTGTCACAAAACTGTATATTTTTTGTGACTTTGATTTTTCGTTTTTTCTCATACGCTTTGTTTTTGTTTCAATGTTTGTTGGTATGTGCTGTTAATAATACGGTGTTCAGTTCAGTCAAGAATAACGGCTTTTTCTGCCATAAAAATTATCAACTTTCCCAAATGATATTCTTGCTGAAGACATAGTTTTCATCTATTTGAATATTTTAACGAACGACAATTATTTTGAAGGTTGACGTTCGGCGGAACGTGTGTGTCAGATCATCAGGGTTTTTTTTCTCTCGTTATGTTGTTTTGAATGGATGCTGGTTTGAAATTCAAATGTAGGACCTCTTTTAATGTTCAAGACGTTTCTCATCATCCATACGATTTGTAGCGTTTAATCCATTCGGTAGAAACAAGCGAATGACACGCCAAAGAGCAGCACCAACAACAATAACGACGATGGCAATCGAACACAATTTTTGTGATTACTGAACAAATAAAAACCAAAACCAAACCATCAAATTTCATGTATTTTCGACATTTCTGTCTCCCTTCGTCTCTCTTTTATTTCATCTTGGTCATCATTTTATCATCTCATGCACTTTTCGCCGTGCGTCGGTTCGAGCGAAAGAGTTAATGAGAAAAGGATAAAAAAAAAATAAAATAACAAATGAACGTGAATGGTAAAATAAGAAGCGTGTAGTAAAGAAAACCTGAAGAAATGAAGAGAAATAAGGTCCGAAAAATCGTTATGTTTAATCCTCGAGAAGATCAGGGCATTCGACGGGTCGGTTCAATTGATTATTTTCTATGGTCGTCAGTTCGTTTCGTTGCGCGCATACATTTTTTGATGCACTTGAAATGCGGTGTAGTCGCAACGCTCACTCCTTCTCTCTCTCCCCCACCCTCTTCTCCATCGTTTCTCAACGTAATCACGTTATCATACTTGGATGCGCGTGTTACCAGAGTCGTGAGAACAAATTATTGGCTTGACCAAGTTAAATGCACTTAAAATAAAAATGTTTCTTCAATATTATAGGTGCGTTCATTCTCTTCTCTTTCTCCTCTTTTTTTTATTTAATTTTATGCTCTTTCTTCACCCAGCAACTACAAGCCCTTTTTCTCTGTCGCTGTTTTTTCTTTCATCATGCATCATCTCAGCTCTCAACTGAGAATATCTAATTAGGATGCTAAAGGACGTAAAGGAAATATGATGAGATAAATGAATTTGGAGTAAACAAACAGCGCAACAACATCATCATTCGAATTTCTTGACTAATTGTAAATTGTAGCGTTGGAACGAGGTCGTCCAGAGCGGAAACAAAAGAAAGTCAAATAAATCGATAACACGAATATTCAAAATGGCTGTGAAAAGATAAACAAAAAAATTGTCCGAAAAAAAAAACCATCTCAGGTGTAATTACGAAAAGTGAACTAATTCCTACGGAAATACCTGAGACATTGAACGGCCTTTGGTTCTATAATAAATATAATCCTTTCAAGCAAATTTTTTCTCCTCAATGTACCATTTTTTTAGAATAATAAATGTTTTTATGGCATGCTATTTTATGTTAAAAAAAATGTACAAAAAAAAATAAGACTTAGACAGGTATTGAATAGGTACCTTTCGTCTTTGAATGGTAATGATACTGGTCATAAAGATTTTATGATTTGTAAACCTATTCATCTAAACTTTCATATTACATTGCCAATAAAACAGCAATACATTTTCGAAAACAATGTCTCTACTATACAACTATAAAAAATTAAATCCATGAGTTTGAATGCAAAATAAGAGATACAATGAAAAACATAAGCTTTATGGAACATTTATGGATGTTATAAACAAGTGTGCCATCATTATCAATAGTTCAATGATAGCTGCCTCCTAATCCATTAGCAAAAGAATCTATTATTCAGACGAGTCGATTAGTGTCCTGTTTCTGAGAATTTTTTTTTTACTTGAATTGAAATGATTCAATTAATCAAAAAGAAATTTTTCGAGCCACACAGGCAAGCATTTTTAAAATGTTTGTTTCAGTAAAGAACGTTTTTGAATGAATTCTCATCTCATCTGTTGATGAATCCAAATGGGCTGGGCACATAAAACAAATCGATTGTATCTAATGTGTTTTGAAAGTGTTGCTTTAGCACATTGCAACCTTTGGCTTTTTTATGAAGTAACACACAAACTGAAATAATTGTATAAGAAACGATTTTTCCTCGAAATTATGCCCAAAAGCGAAGATAAATGAAACTGTTAAACAAATTCATAAAAAAGGTGTTTTCTCATTACTTTTTTCTTCAAACAAAAAATTGTATTGACGTTTTGAATGAATTGAAGGACACTACAGATACTTAATGATCATCATGAATACAATTCACAATTGCTCTACATTATTTGTGAGAAATCTCATTCATAGATTCTTCATTCTCATTTTTGAACTTTTTAAGTCAAAAATCGATCAGTTGGTGTCTGTGTGTGTGTTTTTCAGATGAAAAAAAGATAAGAGATGATTCCAGCACCAAATGCTTTGGATTATTATGTCTATGTTTGCACTTAACAAACATGCAACCAATAGCCAATATTCTTGAAATAGAATTGAGACAATGGCCTGGTTGGCACACTTCCTTTCTGAACGATATTCAGTTTGGCAAAGGAAATGACATTGAGGCTATGATTGAGCGAATCGACAGTTGGGTAAAGCTTGAACATATGTTTCGCACATTTAAATTCCTTGAATATCGATCTTCTTTGTATTACATTGGTTTGAGTCGTTCACTTGCTTACTTAAAAGCCGGCAACATTTATCGGAAAATGTAACATTCCATATGCAATTCTATCTCATATGCACATTTTTGGATTTGATGAAATTCCATCGAAGTGTGGTTTATCCTCTGTTTTGATTTGCAATTGCTTCCCATGCACTGGTGCATTACAGTTTGGAATTCCTCAGTTTTGCTTCCGAAATTCTCAATGGCCAACATCCTTTTTTCACAGATCATCTGATATCTGTGCCATTTGTCGACTTCTCAGAACTGCAAGTTCCTGCATTCCCAACCAAATTATCTCGCATATAAAAACGTACAAAACGACATATTAGTTGCATTGAAGTGAAAGGCGAATGCGAGAGAAAGAATGTGGGAGAAGAAAAAAAAATACTAAATGCGGCCCTGATGCCGAATCGAACACCTCTATTTGAACTCTACCGAAATCTATTGAATTGGATCGGGCAAGACAAAAACAAGTTGCTAGGAGAGAGAAAAAAATAGCAAAATCATATAATCAACATTATGAGAAGGAATTAGTTGAAAATATTTATGCTTCAAACATAATAGCTCACTTCTCGGATGTACACAATTTGAGAATTGACACAGAGCACACACACATACCATATACATGGAACGCATTTATCGAAACGTTTGCCCAGTGCAGCCAGCAAAACATTACCATTCGTTTGGGCTCTTTTCTTTCGCATCGCATTGCACTGTGGGTTCCAATAAAGATCCAAATTGTGTGCGTTGATGTTTTTGCCATTGAGCTCATAATGGTTTCAGAGTTTAAACACAAAATACAGAGAGAGAGAGAGAGAGAGAGAGAGAGAAAGGGAAAGAAATCAAAAGTAATATGAAACCATATTTTTTTGCACAAGAATATAGAGAAAACATAGATCAAACGAGCAAGACGATGATCGGTACCCATATTGTATGTGAATTTATATGCATTTAAAACTTCTTAGTACGTTACAAAATAATAATCGAGTTCATTGGAATGTCTGATACTGTTAAAGAAGAAAAAAAACTATGGAATTCGTTTCGGTCTCTTTCTAGCCATTATGAGTACGCATACAGTTTTTTTTTTTGTTTGTAATCAATTGTGAAATTATGAGGAATCATGCCAACATACCAAATTTCGTGATTGAAGACAAAAAAGCGATCGAGCCCAGGACATTTGGTGAATTGCACATGAATGAATGTCGGTCGTTTTTCATAACTTTTTGTTTCATACGTGAGCATGGGAGCCGAGATTTCTTTCCTTCCTTTTTTTTTCAACGAGACAAACGATTTTTTTTTCACATTCATTTTAAAATCAAGCGAAAAAAAAACTATTTTGGCGCCACAAGTGCTTTATGAGAATATTAATTGAAATTATTTCTGGAATGCGGATGACTTCAAAACGCAAACAATTCGTCTATTTTCAGGATATATTTTTTTTCATCATGTGGAAATAAAAACTGATTGACGCAAGTCTGTGAACGGATGTTATTTTTCTGTCTAGGATGAAATTAAATATCGCGCGTTACATTGGAATTTTAATTAGAATTTTACTCGATTCGGTCTTTGTAACGAACAATTTTGTTAAGAATTCTATGGGCCATACAAATTGCGATTATTGAAGAATTTTTTTTTATTATTTCTTAGGATTTCGATTACAATCGACTCTTCTCTTTCGTAATGCTCTTATTCAATTTTACGTTGACTTTGTGCTGCCGACCAATGGATACTTTTTCTCTAAAAAGAAATCAATTTAAATTTCAAAAGTTTTCAGTTAAAAAAAGAGAATCAAAATGATTTGTTTTTGAAAATGCTCTTCACAACTTTGGTCATCAACAATTGAACAATTATTATTTGTCTCTGTTTTTGTCTTTTCTTCACATTGAAAATGAAAAGAAAAAAAATTCAGTGATCGCCATTGACCCACCCACATGCATTCTAAAAAACGAACATCATAAAATCGATTGACATCTTTTGACTTCTTTGCGTCATAGAATATGTTATTATGTGTTATGTTATGTACAAGGTAACAATAATTGTTCATTATTTCAAATAACTGACTTTTCGCTTTCAATTGCGGTAATTCGTACAGTTTTTTTTTTTTGCTCTCTCCACCATACAGAAGAGACTCAGTGTTTTTTTACATGCATTTTTTTGACGAAGGATAGAATAGAATAGAAAAGTGCTACTATTTTCATAACACTTTCACAATTGCATTTTTTGTCCATTCTCGGCGGCAATCGGTTGAAGTAAGTTGAATTTTTTGTTCTTGAGTGCAGCTCATTGTTTCATTGTTATCCAACAGTTGACCGATACAAATTTCTCTTTAGAAAGCTGTGTAAAGTGTTGATGAAGAAGAAGATCAGTTGTTATTCTTATGCAACCGAAGACGAGTGCTTAAGAAGTGTGACTGTCGAACGCTTGACGAATGCACAAACGGGGTCACCAGCAGTTCTATTTACAAATTTGCTACGCAATCATTGCAAACGAAATAAAGAATGAAGATGCGCGCAATTTATTTTCCTTTTTTTTAATTTTGCAGATAGCGCCGCCATCAAACGATAGCTGTGACGAATTTAGAATAGTTTGATAAAATAGTTCTTTTCTCTCATTTGCAAGCAGACGGCTGCACTTTCTTCTGTGGAATTTTTCGGAATCACCAATTATCATTTGAACCAGGCCACATCTTTAAAATGTCATTTGGGGGAAATCTTTAAAATGTCATTTGGATTTTGCATGGACATTTGATGCACCAAAAAAAAAACTAATGTATGGTTGAACAAAAGAATCGTTTTTAAAAACGGTACGGCTTAATTCTGCCGATTTTTTTTTGTTTGCATACAATTTTTTGTTGCACATTTTAATCCAGTATGCACTTTGTGCCAATATACCAACAAAAAGTATAAACATTTCATTTCAGTGGCACATTGCACCAATAAAACATCTTAAATTGATAGAACAAAAGAAAACACTTGAAATGTGTACCTTTGTCTAAATATGCTACAGAACTTCAGAATAACCATGTTTTCTCAATACGCATTCAAATTGTTTGTGCAAAAAAAAGGCAATTACACACAGGGGTAATTATGTTGTCACTTGACCAACATCGTAGGTGTCGCTTTTGAAAGAACTTTATTTTGCAAAAGTGTAACAATATATTGTTCGCAAAACCGAAGCCTATTTTCTCAATTTTGCACACAATGACCCATTTACTGCAGCACAACGGCAGGATCTCTAATTTTTTTTTTCATTTTTCGATTCGTTATTTATTTATTTGCACTTTATGGCAGATTTTTTGTTGCAAAAAAAGGACAAAACTATTGATTTATTGCGGTGATGCTTTGTTTTCAAAGCGAACAAATTGGAATGGAAAAGTCCCGACTTTTGTTTAAAATAAATACAAGAAGAGCTTAAAATAATATCTCTTAATGAAGCCTTCTTGTTCTTTTGTTATCCGAAATCTATAATGAAGCATGTTATTACAATTTTAAGACAGTTTATGCAGTTCAAAAATATTTATTTATTGTTTTTTTGAACTTTCTCCTATTATTTTGGCGAAAATCGCTGGATTTTTAACATTTTGTTGATTTAATTAAGTGTCATCGCTTACGTTCTGCACAAAACATACATACATTTTCGAGTTTCGTTCGGATATATTTTGTCCGTTGTAGTATATTGAGAACAATGCCTTTTTTGCGCTGGTCGTCACGATTAAACTCATTTTATGCTGAATCGTGTCACAAATCGGCACACTAAGCATTGAAATTCTGTGGCTGAGGTCAAAAAACATATAAAAGGCGCGGGAAAACATATGATTGGAGGAGCATTAGAGTTTTATTTTAGTCAACAAATACTGGTTTAAATTTTTGGTCTCTGGGTTCGTGTTGTTTTTTCTGTCTCTCTCTCTCTGTCCTTTTCTTACTTCGCCTAATGTTTCGCGAATTCTTTAGACATGCGCGCGCAAATGCTTCTTTTTGTTTGTTATCTTTCTTCACTTTTCTGTGTTGTCCGTTCACTTGAAATCTCGTTCATTTGTTGCTGTCGATCGGCACATACACATGTGTGTTGACCATCATCGAAATCGCTCTGTCTCAGCGATCAATTTTGGATTTCAATGGTTGCCATCACAATTTCACTCCGTTCTGACCGATATGACATTCACCTCACTTTCTGCACAAAATCTGACAATTAACGGAGGGAAGATGAAAAATATAGAAACGATGCCGACATCATTCATTGCATTATGGTCACCATCGTTTGCAATGACAATTTTGAGATGTGATTTTCTCAAGATTCACATGACCCATCTTTTGCACCATCAACAAATGCCATTCGAAATTATTAGCAACTGTCCCATTTGAAGATTATATTTGTATTATTGAAAGGCCTAGATTCTATCATCATGTCAAGTCAAACAAAACGATCGCAAAAAGGCCGACATTGCATTCCGTTTTGAGCAATTGCCATGCACGACGATTATGAGCCCGACAATAGAGAATGAAAAGAAAAATACGTTGAACCAAAAGGTCGAATCGGTGTAAACCGGTGCCGTTTCCCAGAAGACTTATATTCCATTTGCCGCTTCTTATCTAATTGATTGAATTAAAAGTATTAAACATTATTCGGGATATTTGGTTGCAATCAGGTTTTGTGCTTAGGTAGATTCGAATTCATTGTATACATTTTACTCAATATTGCATATATCCACAGAGTGTTTGTTACATCATTTGTCTAATGGTTCCGCACAGCGAAAAATGAAACGCGATCAAGAACAAAAATGGGTCCGGTTGGAACCCCTTTTAAGAATAAGAACAAGAAAAAAAGAATACCCATCACTGTAATCGTCGAATGCGCTTTGGAAAGGCATTTTTTTTCGCTATGCCATTCGAATTATTGACTACCGTCAACCATTTCAAATACCAAGACACAAATGTCGCTGTCTTAGCCCGCCGTTTTAGACGACGGCATGGAATTGAATGTCTCTGAAGAAACGAAAGAATTAGGGTCTCAAACATGTATCTTCTTTTCGAATACACTAAAAAAATCGTGTAATGATGTGAATTATTATGAATTTCATTGCATAATGCATACTGATCATCCCGTCTGACACCGAAGTCAGCCTTTGAACCGATTTTGTCTACCTACTGCAATAGAAAACGACGATTTCTAGGCGGCTTTTTTCAGTTAGACATATATTGGTATACGTTTAAGACGTGAAAACCGTTACAGAACTTTACGTTGATATATTCACTTCTAGCTGATTGTTTTGAAACAAAAGTGACACATTGAATTTATTTGTATCATTTTATGTTGCGGTCAAACTTTGTTAGATTTTTTCTCGCTTTTACTCTTAATCTGTCTCTCTTTCTCTCACTCACTCACGTTTTTTCTTCTTCTTTGTATTCTCTGTTTTCTTTCAATATTTCCCTGGGTTGATCACTTAATTCGCACATCATCATCTGTGCAAAATGGTTTTGTCTCTCTGATCATTTCAAATGCTATGTTTGCCGATAAAACTGGAAAAAAAACTTCAAACTGAATATCTAGTCCAATTTACGCAATAGTCCATTAAAAATCCTGACGCAAAACAAGTTTTTGCCGACAGGCCTATTTTACAAGCTGACATGACAGAAAAATGTGTTGACATAAGCAACATCGTTTCGTTAACGATTGTGCGTATTATCTAGCTGCACAAGTGTTGTTGTAAAAGTCATTAATTTAAAACTCATCATCATTCAATGATATCAGCTTAAAACAAATGTAAACAACACAAAAATGTGTTCATTCACATGTTTTTTTTTTGCAAATTTATGCTATATCGTTCGATCCTGCTTTATTATTTATAACATTAAATTAATAAAGAGGAATGTACAAATTGATTTTGATGTGTCGGTTTTGAAGTTGAGCATTTTTGTTGGTTGTCTTTCTTGGGATGAAAAATCGACAAGTTCATCACACCTCTTGTAATATTGTGATTGTATTCTCTTTCGAATCGATCAAAATAATAATATGCTTTTGATCGCATCGAACGCCCAATTGATTTCATTATTCTTGCTACACCATCAATTTGCCGCACAAAAAGTGCACATTTTTCATCCGCTTTTATGATGAGCCAGAAATCGTTGTGCTAATCGAATTGTAAAATGATGAAAAATTATTACAATTTTTATGGATATTTTTCATTAGTTGGATGAAAGACGAATGAACAAAGACATAATTCTTTCTAATGTTTTGTTTTTTTTTATGCACCCACTGTATTCGTTGGCATTGTTTATGTGAATGGTGAGTGAGAAAAAATGGATGTAAACAAAAAAAAAAGACGAAGTGGTCATTGAGAGTCCTAATGTCGGTATTTTGTGTGGCAGGCCAAACATTAAGATTCGTTTCGTCAGATATAAAATGATCTCTTCAATTGCACATTAATTATATTGGCTCTTCTCAGACCGGTTACGAATTCTAGGAAACGGCTTGTCTACCACATCTTGAGAAAGAGTGGCTAACAAGCTATTGCTTCTTATATGTGCGGCCAACATCATCCACAAACAGAAGAAAAGAGAGAAAGAGAGACTCCAATTTGACAGTTAGAGAGAATAGCGCGCGTGAATATGCACACGAACACCGACAACCAAACTGATCAAGGATCACCAATACACACATTACACTTTTTTTTTCGTGCGATTCCACTTACAATGCTCTTTTCATCTTGATGATTTTCCTTTGTGGCTCTTTTGTATCGATGTTATTGTTGGTGCTGCTAACTTTTATTGCATTTCTTTTTTCTTCCATCATCATCATCAATATCTTTGTTTTGGCCTCGGCATTCAAGCATTTTAAGCGCGTACACTCAGCAGTTTGAATTGATTTTCTTCTCGCTCCTTTCCTCCCCCCTCTCCCTCTCTCTCTCTCTCTCTCGTCTGCCTTGTCGGCATTTTCATAATACAAATCTATGCAATTCTCTTACGTATTTGCGGTTGCGAGAAAAAAAGAAGAGAAATTCGATAAGCAGGTAGTGTAGTTACCGAATGACTTCACTTCAAAAACAACAAAAAAAGAAGTACAGTGACAAAACGGTGTCGATGGCATTGTTTCATTTACTCTTTGCAAATCAATAAGAAGAAAAAAATATATATTGAATGCGTTAATTGTCATCAAGTGCACAATTGAAAGTTGAAGAGTAATTTACAATTGAAGTGAATGAACAAAATGAACGTTATCTTTGAATTTTAACCATCATAATGGCAAACCACATTTTAAACACTTTTCATTTCGATTGAAGCAAAGTGTAAGAAATAAAAAAAGATCTATATATTCTTTGGCTGCAATTTTGAATGGCATTTGTTATCGATACTTTATTTTTTCGATTATTCTCATTTTCGCGCGCGTTTTTTTTTTCTTCTCTCCCAGTTTTATTGGGCAGAACACCCAAAGTTCATAGAAACGGTAATCGAATATGTATTCGAGGTAAATTGAGCTCAACGACTATTGAAGAATCTTATCTATAAATTGAGTTGATTTCAATCAGCTGATTCTATGCAAGAAATGGCCAAACGATAGAATAAGCAACAGCAAATCACCAAGCAAATAAAATACGAATCGAAAATGAGTAGACAAGAGAAAGAGCACAACTAATATTGAACTGATATGACCGACGTTTGTTCACATTGCATTGATTAATAGAGAGCTGGAACAGAAGAGAAGAGAGACAAAAAAAATCATATGTTTTGTAGTGTTTGTGAATGAGATGTGTGATGGCAGGTAGCTTGATTCGTATGAAAAATTTCAAACGTCATGTTATCATTTCTGAAACCAGTAAACGGATCTTTTTTTTTCTTCATATAGACGCACATATATTTGGTTGGGTATATTTTCGGTGCACAAAGAAAGAACAACGATAAAAGACCATTCGAAACCGTTTTTTGTGTGTGTGTGTGTGTCTCTCTCTCTCTCTGTCTCTTTTCCATTTAATGTTTCGGCAAGCAGAGATCGGATTTTGCCATCGCACACTTTAAAAGGCCAAAAAAGGCGCGAAAAATCTTTAGCCACTTTATTATGTTTTGGGTATTCATGTATATACCGTTTACTATAGCTATACACATAGTGTATGGTTTTTTTTCTTCTTGACAGTTTAGCAACGGTTTAAATTCTGATGATTGTGTATGTCTGTGTGAGTGTATTTTTTTTATCCATTCGTTGGGCATGAAACCATTTTCGACCATATATTTTAATGCGTTATCGATCATTTGTTTTATTTATGCCACTTGCTGTATAAACGCACACTTGTGCATACTGGGACCCATTTGGGACATAGAGAGACCGAGATGCGATTCAATTCACTTGGCGGAGCATGGTAAAAATGGCCAGGTATCGCCAAAACAAAGGCATATCAATAAATGGTCGTGTATTATCGAGAAAAGTAGAAATGGAGAAAAACAACAACTTTTCAAAATATATCGATCATATGATTTTTGTTGTTGTTTTGTTTCTTTCATTCTTTTTCGTCTATATCTTTGTTGTTTGTGAAAATGATTTCTCGTTTTTCTTTGCAATATCACATCGAACCGAAATTGGTTCTCACAGATTCTTGACGCAGTTTTGCAGCGGTTGATTTTCTCGAAGTTGTTGTTCTTAAAGGTATGGGCCATTTAAGTGAATCAAAAACGATTTCTTTTGATTCAATTGAAAATGAGAAATACAACACAATTTTTGCACCTTGCGCCTCATCGATCGGTGAATTTTCATTTTCTATAACCATTTCTATTGAATGCACTTGTGGATGCCATGAGAAAATCCCAAACATTTTCAATACACTTTTGATCAGCACCCATACGACGCAACGATGATCACACAAAATGTCAATTGCTTAATCATATCTATTTGTGAATCTATGAAATTTGTCTTTTGTTATCAAACGTCGGTCGATGTTGGTAATTTTCGGTAGGTATTCACAATCCAACGGTACCAACACAATGAAAAAAAAAACACTCATTTATTTGCGATTGACAGTACAATTAGTGAAAAAAAACATACACACAAACTGCAAAGAGAACACAATTTTTATTGCCATTATTTGATCTTTTTGTCGGGGCAGATCCAAATTCATGGAACATGCATTGATTGCAATCAAAATGAAGAAATGATTCATGAAAAAAAAAAAACAATGCGAAATAGAAAATATCGTTGCAATTTCCTGATTTTTATTGGGCATAAAGATGTGATAGACGGTATTTCCTCTATTTGATAAATGTGCCACACCGTTTTTTGCAACGTCATTTTCAGACGATTTATAGCGAAGATTATACAAAAGTAATTGCAGAATTCAACAACATAACATAGCCAATTCGTGGTATTGAGGAAGAATCTTCCTTAAGATACAGCCGAACAATATGTACCTTTCGCATAATCATGGAAGACACATATCCTGAATCCCAAATGAACATAAATATTAATGATTTGAAAACATCCCAATACATAGGTAGGCCAATTCCCATACAAAATGCATTACAGAATCAACCTTGTGACTCTTTCGGACTTTTCAAAGAAAATTCAAAGTCAGAGAAAAAAAGTTTTTCATTCAGCGATAATCAATAAGCTTAATTTATGATTCTAAAAATTGAACGCATCATTTAAATGTTCAATCGTGTAATTTTAGTATTAATTTATTCAAATTAAATCGAATGTGACGATCACAAAAAACACCGTTTAGATGGTGCATGCGACCATTACAATGACATTGTATGCCGCTTATCATTTACATACAATACAGAATAAAAGATCATGTAATATGATATTATTTCGAAGTCAATCAAAATTCAATCGATTGAGAATGCATGTTGAATCAATGAAGAAGGGTTAAATGTGTGTGCTCTTCAATTGTCATACAAAATCGATTTATTCCATGTGATCATCAAAACCGCAATGATTAATGTTACTCTCTCTTTTTCTCATTGCACATACAAATGACACACTTCAACTGACTGTGTATGAATGTCCTTATTTATGATAATCCGTCTTTTGAATTGAGTGTCGGCTCAATGCCAAATGCAATCGATCGGTCTTTCTATTTTTTTCCGATCAATAAATTCAAATTAATGTCAACGTGCAAAAAGAAAGCATACACCGAACACAAGTGATCGTCCATCAAATTCGCCTAATCCAACCCAGCAAAATATTTTTATTGGACACTTTCACACAACCATAACATGATTGCGTGCCAATCATTGTATTTACAAGGTAATATTTTATCAGAATAAAAACGATCGACAATAGAACCGAATTCGGTAAGCGAAAAGAAAAGACCGAAATGTTTTGAATCACATAAGCAATTTAAACGTATTTCAATTGTAAAGTTCAAAAACCAATCCGCGTCGATGTGTTTTTTTTTATATATTTTATAATAATCGAGAAAAAATAAGGAAAAATTGATGTGAAGCAAGGGAAAAAAGACGAAAAAATTAGAAAAGAGCAGTCAACAATGGCAAGTCGCCGTTAATGGCACATAAATTGTCTTGTTTGACAACGCATTTTGCACAATTGCCAATTCACCACGCAACAATATTCTGCAACGCATGCTAAACGTAAATGGATCGAGATGCACGAGTGAGCGAGCGAGCGATAGTGAAGACAAAAAAAAAACTATAACAATCAGACAGTGCAGTAAAAAAAAGGCAACACAAGAAACAGAAGAATGAATGACATGAGAGATAAAATGACACAGAATTATTAGATGTACTTGAGCCGAAGAATTACACAAAATTATTGTATTCATATCAACAAAGCACAATGCAACGGAGCCTGTTGCTCAAGTCTTTTTCTCATTTTTTTTTTCTTCTCGAATAGGACATACACTTGAATCGGTTTTGTGTGCTATTATGATTGTTGTTGTGCTTGTCTCTTGCACTCAAAAGAATTTGTACATTTTGATCGTCTTCTCTGTTGCTGTTGTTGGTGATTTTTTTTGGCTATGGAATTTTATGCAATGATGACACAATGAAAATGCCGAGAAAAGGACCAGAAATTATTGCATAACGTGTGTGTTTGTGTGTCACACGCTTTTCATAGCCGTTGTTTAAAGGCCATGGGAACCAAAGCCTCGACATCAAGATTACATTCCACTGACGATGATGACGACAACAACAACGACTTGTGATTTACTTTTCAACCGATGAAAATAAAAATCGCCTACACACAATGAACGCTCCTTTTTCTTCTTTTTTCTATTCACTTCTATCTAACTTCACCGGCCTCTCTAATCGCAAAAAAAGAGGGCCGCAATGCCAATGAAACATTTCATTTAATTTTTATGTTTCTTGCTTTTTTTTCTCCACTTTTTCTTGAAAATAAAAATCAATACTCTTTTCAGCCAGTTTTTCTTCGTCTCTCTTTCATTTTTTTTTCTTCTTTCAAAGAGAAATCATCATCATTTTTCCTCAATGATTTCAGTTCGATAATCGATTTCGAGGAATACGGAGAAAAAACGGCAAATACAGCCGAATACAATGACCGGCTGAGTGAAAGAGGAAAGAATAAGAATCATTCTATTCGACTTTTTTAACATTTAATTTTATTTAAAGGACAATTAGTTTTGGGCGAATTGATCTTGACCATTGAGAATTGTTGCTTTGATCAGCGACAAACAATAGAATTTTTTCGATGGGGATTTAAATTTTTGACACAAAACAAAATCGACTTCATTAGAAAAAAGGCGGTATCGACCCTTTAAATTGATTGAAGATGCAGACAAACATAGTCCTTGATTTCAAGAATTCAAGAATTGTTGCATTGTGCACACCATCGAAATGGTGATGATGAGTGTTAATCACATGAAAATATTCCATTCTTGTTCCAATTAACATTTCCACGAAAATGCAAAGGCTTGATCTACTTTGAAGAGCTCAATAGCACACATCAAAGTCCTCGAACCCATACAAATCCCAATGCGTAGAAATAATTAGAAACGGCTGCTTTGCAAGAGGTCACAAAACTCATGAGAAAAATGAGTGTGAACAGAAGCAACAAATGCAGTGAATTTTTTTTGTTTCTGCTGTGTACGGAGGGAGTTCATTGAATCTTGCTTGCGTTGGGGGGTAAATCACATCAACATTTGTTTTTATATGTTACAGTTGTTTTCTTGGATTTATTTCCACTTTGAAGTTCAACAACACCCGGTTATATGCTAAAATAAAGAAGAAGAAAAAAAAACAAACCACACATTTGTTTGTCTAATTGTCACCGAAATTCGGAGTAGAAACAGTTGATTCATATCATCACAAGTGAATGTTTCTGTTTTACAACGGAATCTAATGGTTATTTGCTGTTGACAAGCGCATTCCAAGCAAAAATGCTTATAATTCGGGCGAAACAAAAACAATTTACTCAATTTGCTGTTTCGGTAATGATTTCACCATTAAAATTCCTAATTGTCTTAATTACGTCAAGAGAATGTTATATTCGTTTGATGCATAATGGAAGCAAGAATGAGTCGGTGATTTTGAAGCTAATGTCATCATTTTAACATTTGATAGTGTGTTAAAAGTGTCATAACTTTGCCGTTCTTTTAAACGCAATAAATCGGTTTCTCACGTTAAAAATGGTCTGATGTCACCAAATATGAATTTCGATTCATATTTTTCATCCTATTCGCTTGTTGAATGAATGAAAGCAATAACCATAATCATTTATGAAATGGAGTTATTTATGCGTGCGTGTGTTGGTATGTTTGATGTGTAAAGTCATTTAATGGAATTGATGCGATAATTTATTGGCATAAATCTGGGTAAGAAAGTCATTTTAAGCATTTTTATGGTTTAATATGATATTCATTCAACGTTCCATTCTGACACAATACACTGATCGGCGAACGACAAACGACGAAAAAAAAAAAAAAAATAATTTCGATTTTTAAAGTTCTCTGCTGGAATGGTGCTTGTCAAAAGTCACCGACATTATTCAAAAATACAATTGCGTTTGCTCACGTCAATTTTATGTATTTTTACAAAATGTTGTTGGGCAATTTCAATTGGTGAATATTCGCAACGAAATTTGAAAAGAAAGAAGACGCCGCAAGAATTGCGGTTGAAAAATGACATGCATATAAATAGCCCCGGCAAACGATTATTTGGATGGAATTCTTCGGTTAATTCATAAGTAAATTAGTTATGCAAATAAAGCGCGCCTTTTTGCAAATTTTCAATCACTTTTTCAACAGAATTTTTGTGTCGTCGCTGTTTTAACAACAACAACAACAAAAAAACAAATCGTTTTTATTTTTTCGTTATTGCAATCGTCTATGTGATTGTAACGAATTTGGCGCGCTTTAGTGTTTTACGCCATTAGTTTAATTTTATCGCAATAAGAAACAAATTAATTCAAATTTTGTCCGTTTCAACTTCAAGAGAAAAGAACATTATAGTCTTTGTTGTTGTGTGTGTCCGTTACATTTCTTGCTAATTTTCGTTTTATCAACGATGATTTCATAACTTTCGTTCTAGACTGTCGATTGCAACGCAACCGAAATAGCGTAAGTTTGGCGCTTTTTGTGAAAGCGCGAAAAATAAATTCCCGCCAAATCGATTGCGCTATGTGTGTGTATGCGCGCGCTCGCACACAGATACGGAAAGCAGTTTAAGGCGCGTGTTTTATTGCATCACAAATGTAAATCAGTGTATCGTCACATTCTTCTTTTACCATACGACAGTCAGATATGGCATAAAACATGCTTGCGCTCTTCTCAATTGAACAGCGCAAAAATGCTGATGTATTCGTGCACTGCACACATATGGTTCTGTTTCGTTTTCGCCATTTCATTTTCTTTTTTTTTTTTTCTCTTTCAAGAGATTTTCTACATATATAATATGGTACGAATGCGTCGTGCTGTGTAAAAGATATCTTATCTATTGGTTCTGGTGCCGTTTTGTGGACGAACATCAACTGGCAAATATATTATTGCCTCAGAAGAAGAAGAAGAAAATATATCTTTTCCGTTTATGTGCAAGATCAGGTTATCACACCGTCTTCGGGTTTTCGCCAAGAATCTATGCGTTTCTTGCTGATGCTTTTTCTGTACAATTCGTTTGCTGCTGTTTATTGTTGTTGTAGCCTTCTTTCAAATCACATTCTTTTGTTTTGTAGTCGTTGTGTATTTCTTTTTTCCTCTTCTCATTTCTCCTCTCGCCGCGTTCCTTTTGCATATACATTCTTCAATTTAGTCCGGCTTATCTGTGGTGTGTGCTTCGGCAAACGCAAGTGTTTGCATATGAATATATTGCCATATATATATATGTGATAGCCGTTTGTGTGTTTGTTTGCGATTCCTTTCATGCGAAGCGATTTAAAAATGTCTAACCGGGCAAAATACGAGTTTTTTTCGGTGTATTGTGAGGCGCGCGCGCGTCTTGTTTCAATGTTTGTCCCTTTAAATCTCATATGATGTAGCGTAAGACGTACGTAAGAGCCGGGTCTCTCATATGGAAATGTTTTCGTTTTCTTTTCGACTTCATTTATCGCAGCGGCAACGCTCCGGATACGTAACCAACAATTCGGCAAACACTGAGATTTTCGATACTCAATCGGTCAATTTGGAATTTGGTTTTTTTTTGCGTTCGTTAAAAGGGTCGAGAAAGAAACCGAAGTAAAGAAAGAAAACAAACGAACGTTTTTTTTTTCTGGGCAAAGTACGTTAAATGGAAAAATTCGTTAGTTAAAAAATTGAAAAAAAAAAAGATTCAGTTCAAGAAATCCGCTCGTCATTAAGGCTCAATTACTCAATTTTATGTTTCATCATCTATCAACCATAGCTGAAGGTCATTTCGATGAAATTATTCTGTGAATTATTTAGAACATTCCATTTTAATATGGAATATCTCCATCGGTTAAAAATCGATTTCATTCGACTTATCATAAAATATGTTGCGGCAACATTCAATTCAAATGCGATCGCTTTTTTTTATATCGCAAATCGATAGATTGTGTCGCATTTAGGCGATTTGCATATTTTATCTCTGTCAAATCATCACTTTTTTTTCAACTTATTTCACGCATCGTTCGCGGTGGATTGTTGTTGTTGCATGCGACATGATCAATGGTATTTGCTATCTAATGTATTCAAATCGTCGCTAATTTTAATTCGATTCCCTTTTTTCTCTATTTTGCTGAATTCGATTTGATGAAAGCCAACCAAATCCAATAAATGATAAATGAATTGTCTTTTACGAAAGCAAAAGAAAGAGAAATATGCTTCGATGCGTTGTTAATTCGAACGAAGTAAAATTGGAATATGGAAATTTGACCAGAACTCTTAACAAATAGAAATAAAAAAAAGGCAAAAGAATAGAACCGAATACAAAAAAAACGATTTATTTTTCTTGTCGAAGTGTGGCTCCCCCTAATAGAGTTTATCGCAAAAATAGAATGGGTTCACGCACATGACAGAACATTGGTTAAAATTCACACGGGTGTTCTCATCACCAGAGCAACATTGGAAGCGCCTTTGCCTTCTTCTCAGCAAATCTTCGTTGTTGTTTTTTTGCGCCACAAATTCATTAAATTTCTCTGCTTCTTGTCTCCCATTCTCAGTTCTTTTCTTTTTCGTTCAGTACCGCCACCGCCATCACTTATTGCTTAAGTTTATGTATTTATGTGTAACGATCGCAATAATCCGGTTTTCTCGGGTAAAATACCAATGATCATTGATGAAATCGACGACAACGATGATGAGAAGAAGTTTAAAAATACACACACAAATCCATTCATTAAACGTGTGAAATAATCGTTTCGCTTGAAACTTGTTACTTGGACATTTGGCCGTTAACAAAAGAGAGAAACAAAACCAAAAAGTGTCAACCGGAAAATTAACGCCTCATTTCTCATTCGCGCATTCTTGTTTGCTATGAAAAGTGCGCAATGTCATTATGTTTATGAGCTCTTCACCTATCCCGATAACCACTTTTTCAAGTACATTCGATGCAATTTCTTTTTTTAAACGTTGCACATTCTTCTTCAATGAACCGCTTTGTTTTAAACTATATTACTCTCTTCTCATTGTCATCGTATTCTTCATTTAAAATTTTGAAAAAACTTCGTTTATGCTAATGTTTTCTTCTTATTAATTTAAAATTCTTGAAATTATCTAAAAGATCTTTCGCCTGAAATGTTGATTGCATTGATGAAATTTTTCTCCGTTTTGATTTTTTTTTTTCATTTGGATGATCGTTTGAATATAACATAAATAATGCATAATAATGGACTTGAAACATATTTTATCCCATTCTCTTAAATTTTTTCCTTCTCTTTCTCTCTCTCTTTCATTTCTCACCCGCCCAAAGTTTACAAATATGAGCCAAAATGAATTGTGTATATGCAAAGAGTCTTGAAATCAAGTGCAGTACATGTGAAGAGCGTTCCGAACAAAGGATAATGAACAACTTGTTTTTATCAACGATAATTTATCGAAGAAAAAAAAAATGTTTAAAATTATGCTCGCACACAGACGATTCAGAGAACCGAGCTAAAGAATTCATTTGGTTATATGCCAGCACGTATGTACGTATTCACATCGCAGAAGCATCGTTGAGTGATGCTGAGAGAAGTTAATTTTAATCAGTTTGAGTCTTGAATAGAATAACGAGAAGGAGCCAGTGAGAAATAAAAATTGAATAAAGAAAATCAACGGCCAAAAACTTCAAACGATCGTAACGGTCATATTTCATAATAAATGAAATGCATTGAAGACAAAATGAAAATAAGACTCACACACTCACACTCACGCTCACACTCGTACGGCAAAGCAATAAACAAAGACACAAACACTGAGAGATAGGCAAAGCGAAGCAAAAGAGAGTACGAGAACTACACAATGAAATGTTCGTTATTCGATGTTGGAGTTGTTGAAGAGATCCAACATCGCAATATGCTTATGGCGACAACCCCCGACGAGAGCAAGAGCACAAAGCGAGGCTCCGATTTAGTTTGATTAAAAAAAAAAACACGATGTAAAGAAATCGATGCGTGTGTCGGTTTGGTCGTATGTGCGTTTCGAACGCTATGTGCTAACGTTTTAACCGTTTTACTGACAATTTCAAAGTCTATCTCAATCAGCTACTATCGTTCGTGATATGCGTATATGGTATATTATCATACAATGTAAGCAATTGTGGATGAAGTAAAAAAGGTCCAAATCACGGTTTGTCTGTTACGTTCTTCACCTTATGTGGCTTTAAGCTCCTTGTAATATCGATGAGGCGCTGTAGTTTTTATATGGATTCGTCTGCAACCACAGGAATTCCATTTCATTTCATTTTAAAATGGTAAGCAAAAGAAGACGAAAAAACGCGCTAGCTGAAACCATGGGCATGGTTGCGTTGCTGAAAACGATGTAATCGAATTTGCTCTTGCTCACGAAGAAATTCGCTATGGAATAATTTGAATCTGAAGTAAAACACACACACTAGAGGGAGTGAGAGAGAAACGAATAAAAATCTCAAGCATGAGACAGCAGATACAAGTTCGAGAGCGAGAAAGAATCAGTTGTGCATTGCTTTCTTGTACGTGCGCGCATAGTGTAATCAGGATTCGATTCACGATGCCATAAGAGAAATAATACATTTTTGTTGTTGTAGTGTATATAAGGTGCACGGCGACAACGACGACAAAACGTAACATAATGATTATACCGAACAACGATCATTTAACAGCCAATATGAGCGCGGCCGCGTTCGCGCGACTATAAACCTTTAACGAAAAGTAAACGATATAAAATTAGATATAATTTTCGTCAACAGAATTTTGTGTGCGCGTATGTTGCTTCGGCTTCCCACGATTTTTCTGAAGTAAAATGTTTTCACTTCAACATTGGTTGAAGTGCGCGAGGATGAATATAAGCGTGTGTCTGTGTGTGTCGAATTGAATATTTGACCGTTTTATCGAATACGTGTCTTCTCCATCTCGTTTTATTCCAGAATCTCGTTGATTGTTCTTATGTAATGCTATTTCAATCGTTCGTTATTTTCCATGCCATTCAATCCCATCCACAATATAATATGATAATATACGAACTGAGGATGGATGATGAATATACTTTGATTTTAATTCGATATTGTTTTTGAACGGCTTGCATTACGTATTGAATATCACTTTTGTATAACATCCTTTGACACAATGTAAAATCAGTGCGAGATGAAAAAACGAGAAATGTTTCGGTTTGGATTTAATGGCGGCAAAACAGTGATTATCTTGAATTGCATTCCCTGAAATATAAACTTTGATTCGATTTCGAAACTTAAGTGAAGAAAAATCAACGAATATCTAAATGGATTTTCAATGCAATCGCCGCTACAGTATGAAAATATGCAATTATGCTGAACTGAATTTCCAAGTGATGCAATTGAAAGTCCGTTGTTTCTCTCTCTCCCTCCCTCTCGTTTACTCGCTTACTTCAGAACCTTACAAATATTTGGAATGCAAGTCGACGACGATGATTTTCTAAAAAAAAAAAAATCTTGTACAAGTCTTTACTTTATTGTGTTTATCCGTGCATTTGTTTTCCTTTTTTGTTCATATAAATTGTCTGGACAGAATCTGGGTGTTGTCGCGTGTATAATACCGCTGCATTTACTGGAGCGTATAACGAAACAATGTTGTTTGCTTAATATTTATTTGAGCTCTTTCGAGAATTATTTTTGTTTCTTTTATTTCTTCTCTTTCTTCTCATTTATTTGTGTTTTCCAAGTCGCTGGCTTTGATATATGCTACAGAATATTGCGAGTCAATCTCGTTTAATTACGTTTAGGCTTGTCGTCATCGTTGCTCATTCGTTCGTTGGTCTTGAGTGCATTTTTCCGTTTGAAAAACATTTCTTTGCCTTTCCATTCGCCGTAACATTGTAATGTGCGTGCATTTGTGTGTACGTTATTCGACTGTTTTATGCACTGCATCCCAAATACCGTTCATATTCGCTGCATTTCCTTCGTTTCGCCTGTTCTGCGCTTATAAATTATTAAATTGTTGTGTGGTTATTTTCAGAACAGAAGAGAGCGGCAGAGAGAAATAAATAATAATAAGAAGAAGAATAGAAAGAGTTTTGTCTGTTTGTAACATTATGAACAGCATTCATTTGAATACAATGGATGCGTGTAGGAAAACCATGAACCATATTACGTGCCCGTTTCTCTCGTTGCATCGATCCACTTGGGGGAGAGCGAAGAGCATGAAGGAGTGTGCCGCGATTTGAAAAGACCGTTAAAATTTTGAAATTTACGTTGGAGATTTTTAAACGGAATTCGGCGATTCTTACTTTAGCTGGAGTAAAATGAATCGATATGGTTTGAATTCGACATTTTTTAGCACTGAAATTATTTATATGTTACGAACATTATAGAAATGGTGTCGATTCTCTTTGGTTGTTAAATGTAACTGAGTGTTGGTAGTTGTAGGCCATTTATTCTGTTCAATTATCGAATCTCTACGTCATTTCCATTATTTTAGCTGCAATTTATTGTGTGTACGTACATGAACGATTTTGCAACAAACAATAATAACGACCTATTCGTGGAAATATTGGTTTCGCCAATGAAACCCAAGTCGTTTCGGTTTCATATATATATTATATATGTATTTGCCGTTGTATGGTTGAAATGATATTGAAAAACTCGTTAGTTACCGTACAAATATATAAAATTCTCTCTTTTTACATTTAGTTCGCTTTTTTGTGATCTGTTGCCTTTCAACGATATTTGCCAGCGTTATAACACGCGCAAATACACAGTCCCAGTCGTAGATAGTTTTTGAAAAAGCAACTAAAAAACGTAAGCACAAAAAGGCAACGAGTAAGAGAGCAGAAAAAAAGCGTCGCGAAACAAGACACGTTTTAGTTGTTCGCATGTTTTATCTATCTTTTAGCAGCACAACCAAAATGGCAAATGGGAAAAAGGAATCCAGTAAATCGCACACTCACATTTATTTATGCATTAGCACATACACGCACAATAGCTCTTTTCTTTCTGGCCAAAGCAATGTAAAACGAGCAAATAAAGAACAAAAAAAATACAACAACAATCGGAAAGAATCAGTTGCAATATTTTTGTATCAATAAAATAAATGTATTCAGTGCCTCGTACTAGTTAAGAGAAAAAAATTGTCACCATACAAAGGATATACTGGAAAAAAGTAGACATGTCATAAACGCAAATATAGTATCTACGCGAAAAGGGCATCGCATTCCTAAACTCGCTGTGTGAATGGCCTTTTTTCGCTATTTTTTACAATGATGTATATTTGCTATGTCTGTAAATATGTAGTTAAATTAGTCAAATTTGGTTAGCATTTGGTGATTGTTTTTTTTTACTTATCGATGGAAATGATTTTTTTTAGATGTGGACTGTGACGAGCACGCACAATTTTTCTGGGGATGGCGATAGTACGACAAATACGCAATAATAATCGTGCTTATGTTCCCCATTGTATGAGCCAAAAATATAGTAATTATCAATTTCATTTAAATGAGAGTGTCCTACATTTGAAGTCATTATTAAGTTATCAATTTTGATTCTAATTCGACTTGAACAGAAAAAAACTTGTCACAAAAAGGCATGTATGATATTTTATTGAAGAAAAGTATGCAATTTCTCAACTTGAATGCACCAAATACGATGGAATAAAAAATAGACACTGATGAGTTCTCATTGAAAATTGGCAAAAATGACGAACAAAAAAAAACATTTGTGAGGTGGCCCATTGTGTGTTTGATATGTATATTGTAGGAATACATGTATCGATATATGATGAGGACGCCAACAATGTATTGTGTACGTGCATGGAATGTATTATGATCTGTTGTGTGTTGTTGTTGTAGCATTTCAAGCAAAAGTCGTGTATAATTCATTCGACAGGATATTCTCGAGACGAGACAAGAAAAAGCGCGATCATTATCTTTTGCATTTGTATGCGCCCGATTATTATACAATTCGTTGCATCAATTCTCTTTGGCACGATCGTGCTCCGTTTTCATTTTTCATATAGAATGTTTTGGTTGTTGTTGCTGTTGGTGGTGCGGTGTGTGTATCGGTAATTTTCAGCTAATAATTTATTTGCAAGATAACATTTCATGAAACTCGTGGGCGGCACGTACTTTTTACGATGAATCAACATAATTTTCATGTATCGATTGGCCATGCCTGTATGTGCATCAAGTGCAAACACACAACTGAACCGAATAAATAAATTCGCTTACACTCCAAATCAACAAATCACGACCAAATCATCGAGCATCACCCAAAACATAATATTATCGCTTTAACTGTATAACAAAAGCCTTTGTACAGATATTGTGAATGAATAGCCACGACGAAGACATGCAGCTTGAGTCAAAATATATCACTGAAATTGTTATCTTTGTGTCATTGGCGATATATAGTTCATATCATTTGATTGCAATGTCATATCAAAATTGTGATTTTGTTTGAAGCAAACCGTCCCATAACTATGTATAGTTTGTTGTATATAATTCGTTTTTTTCCGGTTTTTATCATCAGATAGATGGAAAGAACGAGAGAGAAAAAAGTCGGTTAAAAACCGTTGAACCACGTCTTTGTATTATTTTATTTTTTAAGCTAACTGTGTGTTTTATATTAATCGCTGCGGCGATACGAACAAGTCAAGGCAATGTTAATAAATTTGTTATTTTCATATTATTTATATTTTTATCAAATGTGCGTGTAAGTGCGCAACAGAGAGCGCCAATTTTGGACGCAAGCATTCAAATCATAACAAAGTCATCAATAAGACGAGAAGAAGAAGAAGAAGAAAACGAAACAAATTAATGAATGTCAAATACTTTAGCAAGTGTTCGGCGACCTGTTGATCACTTTATCATGAAATTATGAAATTGTGAATGAGTCGACGTCAGCACGTTTTTAGCGGCGAGATTTTGTTCGCGCGTTCCTTTGTGAATGATGCTGACACGTCATTCATTCATTTTTAGATCGCTACGGCTAGAGATTTCAACTTGCATGTTCACTTTTTTGATCCAAAGGCAAAGTACACATTCAAACATGTGACTGTGATGTAATCAATTTCAATGGAAATTCATTCAATGCACGTATGACGATTGAATGGAGCCGATTTTTTTTCATTGTTGTTCCTGTTATCGGTCAGTGTCTATACTCTTTCAAATATGCTGTTGTCATCTAAAACATATTTATTGTGTGTACTAATTGATTTGAATTCGAAGCTTCGAAAAAAAAAGATAAAAATTTTAGACACTTATTTGAACAGAATCTCTTGAATCAAAATCATTTACAAATATATCTGCTCTAAACACTAGTCTTAACACGATGTTTTACATTCCAATTCCTTTCTGAATGATAATCACATAAATCAAATAAAAAAAGCTATAAATAGTTGGCTTAACATACGTTTGCAAAGAAATAACAATGATAAACAAAACCGAAAATTCTATGGAATTTATTTATTAATACGAAACGGAAATACAGCTAAAGTTATGTAATCAGTTTGTGGCCGCACACCAATGAATACTGTCAACATCAATATGTTTTTGTTTCCAGATTTAATTGGAATTCATAAAATGTAATTATCTTCAAATTTGCACGGGCATGTTGAAATATTGCCAAACGTTATCAAAGGTTCTTTTCTATATTGGCGCCGGTAAGTAGACGGAAAAAATGTCAGTTAACAGGTACTATGACTGCCGGCAATTTATCTTTATCGCATCGATTATGAAATGTGTGAAAATATTGATGTTTGCAGCGAAATTATTGATCTGAATGTTTTAACATTTGAAATCATTGCCCAAACAAACATCCAAAAACAAAAACCGAAAACCGAAAATAAATAGAAATTTGTTTGCAATGTGGTGTATTATTGATGATTCAAAGAATTTGTATAGTCAAATAACATGTGCTATGTTTTTCCCGAGCAAATCATTTTATGAATGGTTTTTAAAATTCGGTTTTTTTCCTCTTTTCTCTGGTTCTCTCGCTGTGTGTTATTTTTCCCTCTTGTCATATGCGCCGCTTCGTAATATATTTCTCAATTCACAAAAAAAAGAAGAAGAACTGCTGACACTTGAATTCACTCAGCTTCTATCTCACACTGAAATTCCAATGCAACACACAACGGTATAAACGCCCAACCCGATGTTTTCGCGCCAAAAATGCCATTTTCTAGTTGTGTGAACGGATTTTTGTGTTGTTTAGTCTTTTAAATTCCAATACCGCATATGTGTGATGTTCACATGCACGATTCAAACCGATGCATTCATATTTCGATAGAATTCTACGGAAATTTGGTCCTGTTCTCAACCCAAATAAAGTGTTCAATTCAGTGTATAGAATGCCTATGGTGAATGTCGGTAAATTAAGGTAAATACATTTGCTTTTATTTAATCAGTGAAATACACCGATTTTCAACGAACTTATGACCACAGTGTGGCAAAAGTTTTCGATTGAACCGCTTTTTAACACATCAGCATTTTCTGCTTAAAGGATCGTATCGAATCGATCAATCAATAGATTTGATATTAATAAAACAAAATATATCGGTTCGATAGAGAGATAGCTGAAAAATAGAAAAGAATTTGAAAAAAAAAAAAAATATGTTGTCTTCACTGTATGCGAAGAGTCGATTTTCTTGAAGGAGTCTCATTCTTTGTGCTTAATATATCTATTTTCACATTCCATGCATTTTAAGGCGCTTTCTTCGCTTTGAACATTTTATCATGTTATGGTTTCACGTACATTCAAAGTCCTTGAGAGATCATATAAACATAATAAATAAATTTCCTTCTGATTGTTTGGCTGCATTGCATGCATTTTTTTGTGTGTGTGTCCTTTCATTCCTTCACATCGGCACTTTGCGCAATGCATTTCTTGTTATGAAAGGAAGAAGTGGAAAGAAAAACCATTCATTTTACTTTGGGTAAATTGATCGGATTTACCTACTTGAATCAAGTTGATGCGATGTTACTGTCTTCTTCTTTCTGGTCATTGCCTGATCTTGGGATCGCATATTTTTTTTTCACGTCGTCTTTTTTTTTTGGCCAAAGAATCGAGAAAAGAAAACCCAATTCATTCGCATTTGATAGGTATTCGATTAAAGGTTGTATCATTGTCTGTAAACAATGAACATCTACGAATATAATGAACATTTCGTTATCATGGAGGAACGGGGGAATGTATAACATTTTCATTTTTTTGGTGATCATTGAAAAGGACAGAATTTCATGATTTTATATGGTTTCTGACCAAGTGCGCCGTTGCGCTGAAATCAAATACATTTCAGGTTTTTGTTCGGGCATTATATTCATTTTGCCTCCTTTTCACTGTGCAGTGTGCACCAATAAAAGCGGATTTTGGCGATGATTCCCACGATTCACCCTCACTGTGGTTGCTTTTCTTGTGTTCGCCGTTTGAGAAAAAGATTGCACAATAAAACCATTGTGCTAAAATAGGTAACACTGCACTTGTTCTTTGTTCATGTTGTTGTTTATTATTTGGGGTTCTTTTTTTTTGCTTTGATTCACTTGATTCCATTGGGTACTCGAAAAGTTATTGTTACTTTGCTGCTTTTCGCACACACCGCCAAGTGCTATTATTCTTAATCGCATGCCAATGTATCTTTGTACTCAAATCCCAAATATTGATGCAATCAAAACAAGAGTCCATTGAAAATGTACGATGTCCAAATCACACACTCGAATAAAGGATGAAGTGAAGTAATGGAAGAAAATTCACATAAACTCACGTTCTTTGAGCTTAAAGGTTTGACAGTTAAACTATAGTTCAATAATAACATTTTCGCGCCAAAATCGTATTCGCCTTCAACTTGTTGGGTCACCGATTATAAAATGAATAAACATTATCACGTACATAACAGTCGTCTCGTCATATATTTTTTCCCGTGTCACATTGTTGTGTGGGTATTATCTTATTGATTCTTTTCCCTTTTCTTACCTCATTCAGGCAAATAAACCTTATTAATACACATATGATGAAAGAGAAATCACAACACAAAGAATGCCATTCTTGCATATTCATACATTTCGGAGTTATTTTCTTGCACCACACTTTACATCATTTGCTAGACGAGAGAATTTAATACGAAAATCAGGATAACAAAATGATCCGTTAAACATATACGAAGAGAATGGAAATTTTGTTGTTTTTTTTTTGTTTCGTTGGGAAAAAACGTATGGTTGACCCTGGCTATGGTTTCTTTTCATATTATTTACGAATTCCTTTGATTTGTTTGTTTTTTTCTTTCTTTCGGATTTTTTCAATGGTTTCGCGCCAAAAAAATGGAAACTTTTCTCGCCTAACTGATATTACAATTTCACAGAAAAAACGCGTCTCCATTGATCCGGCCATTTAGATAGATTGATCTGTCGACAATAGTTTTTGGGTTTTCATTTAATTTTATCCTAATGATTGAAGCAAACACATCGCATTTAACATAGTCAGTGCAGGCAAAAGCCTGCCTAAGCGAATTAACGCACTTTTGCTTATTTGTTTTCATGATTTATTGCTCGATATATTGTTTTATCGAGTCATTTTCCTTGCCTTTCCTCTTGTCCGTCGTCTCTCTCCCTCTTTCTCTCTCTCTGTCTCTCTCTCTCTCTCTCTCTATCTCTCTCTTCTACCGCTTGGCCAAACCGTTTCACCATAAATGAGCAAATGAAGTCAGCAAACTTTTGTTTAAACACATATCAAATTACTAAATGTACGGAGATAAAACAAAATGAAAATAAATTGACCTAGCTTAGAGTGTGTTGTGTTGATATTGTAGTAATAGGCGTTGTATTGCCCAGTATTGGTGCACCCAGTGACGAAGTGTGTTTAACGGAATACAATTCCCGCTCTTTTTGTTCAGACTCTAAATCGTACGGAACCTATTAATGTTGTTTTCGATTGACGCGACGACATTTTTTTCAATATTTTGTTTGCAACCAAAGATATCCGTTCCGAACTACAACTTTTTTTTCTTATGCAAAAACACTGTGAACATCCGATTTTTTTTTTGTTCATCTCTCAATGCAACTTCCGATACTTCGATTCCGGCCACTAAAATAAATTGCCACTGACCATTACGTAAATATGGTGTTTGATGAGCACCGTTAGATCGAAGTTCGTGGAAAAAATCAACACCAACCGAATGGTTCCTGTTTTTGATTTTAAGTATTTATAACTTTCACTGGCCCAACTAGAGAATAAGTGAAAAATCGTCACTTTTTTTATATAGAAACCAGTAAGTTTTTGTCGCTTCGTTGTAAAAAAAGAAGGTTGATTTCAAACTGTGAAAAAAGAACTGCATATCTTTAGAGGAATAAAGAGAGAAAGAGCAAGTGCAATGTTATGGCACATGTCGAAAAATGAACGGAAAGAGCCCTTATCATATGTCCAATTCAAATAACTTATCACCTCCGACTTCTTGAACTGAGTCATTTGCGATAGTCATGAGGCACACACACGCACTTTTTTTTTGCTTTGGCATAATGGCCATGCAAAACTAAAACACATGTGCAAAACATACTGTAGCCTAAACGCGAACATTACCCAAAAACAGAATACAGAAGAAACAAAAACTGTGCGAGAAATGAGAAGAAAAAAAATGATGATACGAACAAAAATATTTGGAAAATATATTGCATAGAAAAGAGATCTGGGTGTGAGATGAGAAGCCATTTAAGCAGGATGCACTCATTATCGTTTGAACGATGCGCAAAACAGTATTTAACAACGGAAAAATAAACTTGCATACAATTCATAAGATAATCACAGCAACAATAACAAAAAAAAAGAGAACAACAATAATCTACGCACCAAATAGTATGTGTTCTGGAGTTAAACAAGCAAACTATTCTGCATCAAGTGCGGCAATATACACGCTTATCATTGTTTCTTGGATATCTGTTTAACAGGCTCATATTGCCATATACATAGAGGCAGATTGTGTGTGTTTTTCTTCAACTTGTTGCCTCTGTCTTGCTCTGGCTCTTGTATTTATTGTAAATGAAGCAATGTTGTCATTCATTCATAATAATGATTCCAAATGTGCGATTTGCATGCTCATACTGATCATCCATATGTTGTTGTGTGTGGCAAGTGATGTATGATATATGTGTACATACACTAGAAGGAGGCCTCTGTCTGTCTTTTTGTTGATGTTGTTGTTGTGTTTCATTAATTTTATTGTTTGAAGCATGTGAATGTCTTTCTCTTGTTTCGTTTGACGGTTTGTTGTATTTATTTTAGTCATTTTGCCGTTGGTTTTTGATGACAATCCCAGAAGTTTCCTCTCTACATCTTGTTTTCTCTTCGCTCATAATAAATGCACATGTATATTTGCTTTCACATTTGTGGATCAACTTCCTTTTTTTGTTAATTCACTTGAAAATGTGCGATGTCTCGAGAATGAACGAACGAAGAATATTATACCAGTAATAAGCATAAATAATGTCATTGATAGAGAATATGTCAGTTATGTTTCATTTCATTCATGGAATTATTTAATGTGTGCACATCATATACCGGCATACCGATGCCCAATATTATTCGTTATTCTTGATTAGTTGAAAGCAAATTTGTTCACAACTTTTTTTTTCTTCTCGGTGTTCTGAATCAATACGAAAAGTCACAATTTAATCAAACCAACTGATATGATCCCCGAGCATATATGAATGTGATAAGACACTTGTTTTACAACAACAAAAACAACGACAACGAAGCGAAAAGAGAGGAGAGAGAGCAAAAATTTGCTTTGTTTTGTACACACAAGACATTTTATCAGTGTGCACGGGTTCACAATCCTTTACAAGTGGTTGTATTTTCAAATTTCTAGCATTAAAAAAGGTCTTTCTTCCATTCGTTTCTCTCATTTGTTGTGATTAAGTAAATTGACATCGGTTCATCGTAATATAGCTCATCGCAAATATATACATATCACATATATCTAAAATATAAAAAAATATATGCGTCATAATATGACGAAGGCATCCAATCAGCTGTTTTCCCGCCAAAATAAAAAAAAAATACACCCGAGCCATACATGTGATTAAGCCTTCATTCTAAAACAGTGTGCGGTTGGTCGCTGATGCGTCGACATCAACGTTTTTCGGCTGATTGGAATGTATATATTTTTTGATGTGTTGCGATTTTGTTCATATATATGAGTGCATGTCTCGGTGTCTCTATGCCGTTTTGCGCGCTTTGACGTATATGATTTCATGGCATTGCGTTTTATTCAAATTCTAAGCGGTTTTTTTTTTGGATTGAATGTGTTTATTGTATGGTTTAAACGTGCCAATTAGAGATAGCTCTCTTTCATTCTCTTGACTTTCATCAATTCTCTCTTTTCCATCAACCGTTTCTCCTTATTATTGTAACATATCACAAAACCGTTGTATAATATATGTATTTCATTTTTTCCGAGGTTAATCTTATGCGATAAGCGTTGACAAAGTTACAAATTTCAAATAAAAACTCTCGTCTTGGATATAAACATGCATCTAAACGAATGCAACCGAACCGATTTTTTTCCCTTTGAACTCAGCATTTATTATTTGATCTCATAACCATAAAATTTATTACATTTTATAGTATTGTGAGAGAGATAGAGGGAAAAACACACACACACGTTCAAGTGAAATTCGTTATAAAACAAATTTACCGCTCAACCGATTGATTTTTATAGTCACTTTTATGGATTATTATTTTTAATTGTGTATGAATGGACACTAATGTCTCTCCCACGATATCAATTTTCGATCGAAACCTTTGATGTGATTCGAAAACGACGATTTGAAACAACAACAGCAACAATAAAAATTGATCGTTTACATGATATCTCGTTGGGAGATATATCAATTGACTATGCAGACACTTGGCAGTTCGGAAATTGAATTCTAACCTGTTTCAATTTGATTAAAATACAATCCTGAAGTTTTTAACCATTTTTTTTTTTTGGTATTTTAATTTTATTTTCACGCTATATTTAGATTTACTCAACCTTACATAATCTGACGCAAGGAAATTGCCGGATTTTAATTTCTTTTCTTTTTTTGTATCGCCACCACCATCGTTGTCGCCGCCACCATCACCACCGCTCTTCCAAACCTTCCATAATTTTTTTCATTTTTGTCGTATCAAATTATAATCAACGTTGTTGTAAGTATCTAATTTCCCATTTGGCAAGATGATATTGATGTGATGCATGAAATATGTGGGCATTTGCGGTTTGATGGAGTTCGATTTCTGTTTTCTCGATGATTGAATATCTTGTGATGCATTCAATTTAAAAAAAAAAAAACATATTTCCTCTTCCGCATCACAGCACACATGCACCGTTCATTTTCATAAGAAAAGGTTCATTTTAATACTAAGGTGATCGAATGCCTTTGAACACCACCTGTTTGTGAATTGGGAATAATCCAAGTGAATATCAAAACAATGGAGAAAAATAGCAATGGCAAGCGTGCCAAAATCAATTTTACTGCCATTTTTCGTGTCTTTTTTTTTGTTGTTGAAAGCCACACAATGCTTTGAATCGGTTACGGAATTCATTATATTCTGAAGAGAGAGAGAGAGAGAGATAGAGAAATGTCCTGGACGGAGGATCGTGCAAATTGATATATTCGATGATCAGAAACCTGTCCCATTTTGCTGTAAAACGTCCTAAAATGCATCACGACTATCTATTGATTGGATTATAAGCACAATAAATACGGTAGTTTCAATCAGGAAATGAAGACCATATAATTTAATAGCATTGTACTGAGATTCGTTTTTATTTTATTTTCATTCAATCCCAATTTGATAGCATTACCTCCGGATGTTTAATCGGTGTGTTTTCTTTCTACTTCAACACTTTAGAAAGGTAACAGTAGCCGGCATCAATGGTGTCAGTGTTCATTGACCGTTGATTGTTACAAAAAGAAACGAACAACACGAAAAACAAACTGAAATTGATTCGGTGTTACGACAATAAATAAAAATTGACGAAAAATACGCAACGAAAAGATTATTAACGGAATTTATAGTGGTTCCGCTTGTCATAGGTCCGCCGTGGTCGTTCTTATAAATCATTGTTTAGCTGATAATAGGTGTTACTTAATCCCTTTATTGTGTACGGGGGTGTGCGATGCACTTAATAATAAGAGAAGAAAAAGTTGAAACGTGGCCATTGCCACCGATTTATTTTTCGGTATGATAAATTATTCGAAAAATCAAAGCAAAAGAAAACAAAATCCTTTTCCATATTCCGGGTCGAAATGGACCGAGAAAGAAAAGCGCGTAAGTCTTGAAGACGGTGTTTTGTATTTTTTTGTTGTCTCCGTTTTTTTGGTCGTTATGAATTAAACGCGATTTTGATCAGTTTCTGGCGGGAATGTCGGGCTATTTTATTGGATGCTGTACAGGAAAGGATTTTCGTTTTTCTTTTGTTAATGCAACCAAATAACGAGATTTAAATTTGTCTCTGTCGTCTTTGATGATGTAATTTAGACGAAGAAGAAATATTTCACAGCGCTGAAAAATATTAAATGCGCTCTCAAACTGTTCAATAGAATTTGTTTTCAAATCAAGCGCATTCGATCACTTTTACCGCCAAATATGCACCGGCTTATAAGGTAATTTCTTAAACATTAAAAAATAAAATACCCAGAATCAAATTCAAAATACAATTTTTTTTTCACATCTCTTTCACATCATATTTCCTGTTGACAATAGAAGTGCACTTTATGGTGCCGGCATTTTTCTATGAAAATTTAAAAAAAACACACAATTTTGCCAATAAAAGTCTCTGAAACATTCATTCATCATATACAAAAAAAAAGTTTTTTTGATCGGAATGCAGCACTCCCGAAAGGTGAATGCGGAGGAGCGTTTGTTTTTGCTTGGTTAACCTAATCTATTAAATAGGTTGGAAATCTTCTTTATCCCAGACATTTCACACACAACACAATTTTGTTCTACAGTATGTTTGTAGTGTGTGCATTTTTTTTTTCATTCATATTCTTCAATCTCGAATCGAATTGCAATCGGCAAGATATGAATGCCAATGCCAAGTTCACAGCCAAATGGTTCACATGTGAAAATAGCATATGTCAATGGATAATTTCTTTTAAAAGCTAAATAACAATATCAACAACAACCGAAAACAAGGTCTAATAACAATAACACTTGTGAATGATAGCTTAATTTAAAGAGCAACAACAGAAGGAGAAGAAGCAAAAAAAAGTGCACCACACAAAAGTAATTACATCTCGACCGCCGTGAAACGGTCTCAGTACATTCATCTCTCCCTCTCTCTATCTCTTTCTATGGAATGTGTATATCCGAACATCCGTGCCGACAATTGCGAATAATAACAATCACATTCACATATTTATACCACATGAAAAAAAAAATTGGGCCGAACAAGTAGACGAATGCGCACAATGCGCAAACAAGGATCTCACACACTATATAGATGAAGAATTACAAACTAAAAACTTGATAATAATGTATTTATATTGTATAGTGTGTACGGTGCAATGAAACCAGGCGCACCAAATTCACATTGACGTGCGTTTTTTTTGCAGAGACGAGAAAAATATTGGCAAAAATGTTTTATATTTTTTTTCTTACTTCTTTTTTCTCTGTGATGAACATAAAACCTCATAAAGATATGTAATATAATAGTGTCGGCATTTTTGCGTTTTTCCTGTAACGATTCACATGCGGCCACATATGAATCGTTGCTGCTGCTGCTGCTGCTGTGCATAGAGCATAGACATTCAAACAGTGTGGAAAAACAACGAAAGTACAAAGCATGCCAACAATAATGACAACAGAATTGGGCAAACGCAAAAATGGCAAAGCCACTCGAGGGAGTTCTTTTTACACCGAAGAAGATGAAAAAGCAAGCCAGAAGACGTAGACCTTTAAAAATCCCACACCGAGAACGATATACAGAAACACACACACACACACACACGAAGGAAAGATTTCTTTCGCCATCATCATCATCTCGCACAAACAAACATTCTTCTCTATTCTCTATTATATGCAGTGCATTGTGTGGGTATTTTTCTCTTCTCTTCGGCTTTTTTTTCTCTCTTCTCATAAATTCTTTTATTGGGCTACCATTCATATCGGCTCGTTCTGAATTTTTTTATGTTATTATTCGCTGGTTATATTTTGCGCTGACACAAACAATACTTATTTGCACTTTGTTTTCACTTTGAACTCGGTCCGGGTTTCGATTTAAGAGCGTGTTCGTGTGAAACCATTTCGAAAGTTTTGCAAATATTTGACGAAAAAATGACACGCATTTGTTTTCATGGAAATTCCATTTGTTGACAGCTACAAAAAAAAAATAAATTTCTTTGATGCCACTGTCATTTTGTATCTGTAGCTCTCTATGATTTCATCCGCCTCTTTTCTCAATCTGCCCCCAAATGTGCATACATACTCATCTTTCGGCTGCTTGAAGCTTAATATCAATTTTCCGTTGTGCATCGTTTTCCTTTCACATGCAGCCCATTACGCCTGCTCTGGAATGTTTGCACTCTCAATCAAAACAGAAATATATTTGATTCCAGGAAAATTCCTATTCAAGTTGAAATTTTTCTAGTTATGGGCTTGATTGCCATTGTTCTCGATATGTAATTTCGATGGAAAATGACAGAAACACAGAGAAAAATATATATATATATATATATAAAAGAGAATCCTTTGTACCTCTTTATTGTATTTGCCCGGCCAAACATCCATACACACAATGCAGCAACGTTTTACTTTTGACAAATCACGAGAATTTCTTGGTTAATCTGCTAAATCTCGGTGTATTTATCGGTTTTTGAGCGCCGGCAAAAACGCCGACACACCATTGAATTTTTGGCGAATGGTGTGAAAAGGGGCGATATTGAATATGACATGAAGAATGTTGAAAAAAAAAACAACAACAATTTATTGACGGATGCACGTTTACGCCGGCTTTTTGTCAATGAAAATTGAAAGTACCACATTTAAATGAAGATTATATGGTGATCACGTCTGATTGATACTGAGAAATATGCAAAACAAAAAGTGTACAATTGAGTTGATTTTTTCGACAGTTTTCGATTTTTCAATTTACGTTGTAACGAATCAACAACATTTCTACTCCCGAAACTGTGATTTTTTGCCAAACGAAAAAAAAAATGAATAGAACCAAAGGCGAAATGAAGTGATTGATTGAAACCGCAGAGCTAAAATTTCATGCGATCTTGAGTGCGTGTTTTTACAAACCTGTGGTTAAAGGCATCTCATACATAATTATATTGTGCGTATATACATATATTATTATGTTCAAATGACGAGAAAAAAAAGCGTAAACAAAATCATCATGTCTTCTTGTTGTTGTTCAACAACAAAAGCCAATCGAAATGCGAAATCCATCATTTCGCCGTTCATAAATTGTGGTGGATGCCGTTCGTTTTATGTAATCTGTATGCGTTCGTTGGCCGTGAACAAAGTGAATAAGAACAAATAGACAGAATTGGATGGAATGGATGTTGAGATGAACGTGTGCGTGAACAGCAACGAATGATCAAAAAACTGTGCGCGCATTCAAGAATATGGTGCGCATACACAAACACAGCATTTTTGTACATGAATGTCTTATAAGTTTACCATCGTTATTTGAAGTGATTTTTTGATTTTACTACAGTAAAGTAAACACCAAACATAATGCATTTTTACACAATGGAATGCAAACATGTTGAGATGCATTGGGATTTTGTGAACGCGCTCTCATCTCCTTCCTCCATTCTCTCTCTCACTCTCTCATGGTGGATGTGATAGTTCGGTCGGTAAAATACAATTATACTTGCAGTTAAATACCACCACGAAGCGCACTGCATATTTTCTTCACCGTTTGGAGCTCCGCTTTTACGGCTATAAGCAATCAGTACGGCTCTCTCTCTCTTGCAACGGCCAATCCTCGGCTCCGTGAAACGATAAAACGAAAAGAAAAAATATAAAAAAAGTTGTACGCAAACATGTAATATTTTGAACGCAAAGGTAGTCTCTGCAACAAAACTGGTTCTGGACTCTACTTCGTTATTATTAGTTTTTCTTCTACAAAAATATATAATTTATATCTTTGACGCTGTTGCCACTGAATGTAAAAAAAGTCATTGAATGAAAAAAAACCAATTGACACCATCAATCGATTAATTCGCATACCAAAATTCACATCTAATTTAGTTGCGAAAAGAAAACATTTGCTTCCGCCACAAAATCTGCCCAAATAAAAAACACACTGGGCGGCATAATTTCCGTAGCTAATTGACGAAAATATCCTAAGGATGTATTCTATTTTTTTCATTGATTTCTTTTGATTCTCTCTTGAATTCCCCTCAAGGGATTTGGAATGCGATTTGAATGCGTATAAGTACTTCCCATACCTGTTTGATTGATCAGGAGATGTATATCTGTCTCAATGGCAATTTCAATCTGTTATTCTGTTTATTTAGGTGAAGTGAAATGCGTTAGAACTGAAAAAAAGACAATTTTCCATCGATATTCCGTAGAATGAATGTACGTATGCGAAAAAATGGAAGAAAAAAAAGGAAAGCAGCCTGTTTAAGAGATAATTTGATGTGCACAAAAGAAACATAATCCTGCACGTACTAAACAACAATAACGGATAATTCGTTTTGATGATAGCAATCTGGAATTTCCTTCTTTTTGGCGCATTGTGTGTGTGTTTTTTGCAGTATACGACCACCGGAGCCAGACGTAAATCGGAAATTCTTTTGGTGACATTAAAAGCGCAAATGTGAAATTTCCAAATGACTGATGAGAGACGAAATAAAAGAATGAAACATATTTGACTCGATCGACTCGAATCGCTGAAGAAATCCGACAATTATAAATCAGAGCAGTAAAAAAAATGTCATTTTCATTTTGATTTCCGAGTTTTTTGACATTTGAATGGGAAAAGCCAAAAACTATTTGGCATACAGCTTCCATATATAAATGCTAGATCACAATAAAATGCAAAATGAAGGAAATGGCAAGTATGAGCATTGCATTGTCAGCGGATGTTATTCTTAACCTTTGTAAACCAGGGTTATCACAAAAACCGGTTATTGAAATCACTTACTTAGTTAAAGGTTTTATTGTGTTTTCTTAAAATGCGAAGAGAGTAGAGATATAGAAGCATCGTCGTTGTAGCTAGCCGATTTATCGACGGTTAAGCGGCAATAGCAACATTAACTGGTTCATAGGCATGCAACCATCGAAAAGATGCATTCTTAGTTAAGTGTCTATAATAGCAACGTCGTACCGTGGGGTTCGCAAACATACACACAAAAATTATGTAAAGATGGTTTTTTTTTTGCCTTTGGCCGTTTGTTCATTTTCTTGTATCTAGTTCTAGCTCTCGATAGACTGCTGTGCAATGTGCATTTCTCGTTTGACAACTTTTCAAAAGAGGTGAAGAAGCGAAAAAAATCGACGTTTCAAAACCGATTTCATGTTAGAGAGCAGTAGCATCGTTTGTTGCTCTTGACCGTCGCAATGTATCGTCCGGATCGACTAGCACCAGTATGTGTGTGTGTGTGTGTGTATTTTTCTATACAGTTGGCACAAGTACAAATGATTCATGCAACTCGGATGATGCTGTGTGCACCATTAACCACTTGCATATATACATGGTCATGTCCACAAGAAGTATGATATACGATGTGCACAAAGACAATTTGTGACTGAAATTCCTTGTACATCTTCAATGCAAAATTGCAATGGCACTACACCCGTTTTCAAGTTGTCGTGCACGATCACAATTATACGTTGCGTTTCATCATTTACATTTGGCCATAAACTAACATTGTCGATTTTCCATGAAATTGCACTCTCGCGCTTTGCCCATCGCTTTGAATACACATTCTTTTTTTTTTCGTATCGCCATTTTACCTCATGATAATGGTTTATTGAACTCTATTGACAATAAATGTGTAAATATACGATCGACTCAACACACAAGCATCGTTACTTTTCTAAGTTTATTCTGCAAAGATTGAAGTTTGTTTAGTAAACGATTTCCGCAAAGAATGTTTTTGGCTTTGTTTTTAATTCTCATTTTGTTAAGTACTCTCAACTCTGTATGACCAATTCGAATATTTCGTTGTTCTCTTTCCATGTTGTGAATTGTGTCGTGCGCAGCATCCAACTTTGGTTGAATATTTTGTGTTTGTATTTCTTAATGCTACAGCCATACGATATTTTCGTTTCATGCTTTTTTTTTATCGTTTGGATCGTTCACGCCAACCATGTTTATGACTGAATACAGATCATGGGGGGGGCGAAACAGTAAGATAGATGGGGTCTCAGTCTTACCTGATAAGCATCTTTCATGTGAACGAAACTAATTCTCATTAAGGAAAGTTACCTTAGTGACGATTCGGAGGATGCTTATTAAGCTTCAAATCACGTTTGCTCGAGATCAGCAACGTCAGATTTAGTATGGCCCATAAAAAAAGTACCATATTCAATGAAATAAGGACTTTAATTAACTTGAGCCACTTTGCATAATCAACATTGTGAAATAAATGCACGGACTCCACATTTGTTAATGACATCCAAATAAATGTTACGTGCGATGTTTTATGTTAATATCGAGCCACAGCAATGATTCTATTTTAAAAATGAACTTTTAAGGTACGATTTTTTGACTCTCTCTCTCTCTCTTTCTCTTTAATCTCCTTTTCTCCATTTCTCTTTCTCTCGCATACATTTATGTTCAGTAATGCGCACGTGTATTGACACATTCGTTCGTGTAACAAATTCGCCAAAATTGTATATAAAACCATGAAATTCGGTTTTATAAATGCAGATGAACATGAGAAGCAATGCGCGAAACACATACATAATCGCCAAACAAAGGTGCGAGCAACAGAGAGAAGAACGAAAAAAAACAGACTGAACAACATGAAAAACAAGAGCATAAAACAGCAAGGGAAAGACAGTCTTAAAGATACTCTTTTGGTTTTGAGATATGCGAGCAACTCAATTGGATTGAGTTTATTGTTGGTCATATACATGATTTTTTTTTCTATTTCAGCGAAATAGCTTGTATGTTGCTTTCATTCTGTTGATCGTACTCGTTGTAATTGCTCACAAATACGGATACATGCGAGAGAAGCTACATTTCTCCTACTATAGTCGTGTGCGCGCAAAAATTTCTCTATCAGATACAAAGACACATGCGCGGACAAACACACACAGTAAATCGAAACAAGGTTACGCTTATCTGTTTGGCTAGCGTGTGCTGTGCTAGTGTTAGTTTTGTTTTGGCGCCAAATTCAGTAATTTACAAACCTGTCTTCGTTTGAGCGAGAGAGAGAGAGAGAGAGAGAAAGGGAGAGAACAAAGTGACGAAGAATGACAACGAAATGAATAGAATCAAGGAAAAGAGCGAGAACGAGAGCGAATGCGATATATGAACAAGAGTGAAACTGGAATTTCGTTCGAAATACATATATATATTATATAGACGATGCGGAATCTTTACGCGGATCTAGTTTCTTTCATAATGCGATGTCACACGATGAGACGTGCAAATTATGAGGTTACAAAACAACAACAAAAACAACTGTTCTGCAGGTTCATTCTTTCTTATTTTCAATAGCACGATCTCTTTTGATTTGCGTGTTGTTGTTTTTGTTGTTGTTGCTTTTATTCATCGTCGTTGGTCGAGCACCACTTTTATCTTTTGCAAACGTTTCAGGATCACTTTTTCCCTCGATTTCATTGACGATGGCATACACTAAGAAAAATGCAAATTCAATTAATGACATTTTTGTAGATGCTATTCAAATGTATTATTTTTTTTCGTTCTTCGTCGCTGCCTTTTTTTCGGCGCAATTTTGGCTTTTAAGCTTTTCGATCCATATAAACAAGAACGTCCATCATACAAAATGTTCCACTCTTCATCGTTTCGATTCCATGCGATTCTATCCAGTGTTTCATTGTTGTTGCCTTTTCTATGCCAATCTTCTTCTTCTTGTTTGTAATTTATGGCTTCGTTGTCTATTTCAATAGAAAGATTTGATGACACATGCTGCGTATAGACAAAAAAAAGAGAAACATTGACCATGCGAATTAAAGTCATATGTTATGCTAATTTTCTTTATAGCCGGTGAATATCAAGCGAAATCATTATGCCATATCCTCAATCTGCTTATCAATGGCCATATTGTAGATTGATCACATTCCGTTTGGACGCATGAAATTTTCATAGCACCAATGGGCAATATATTAAATTACAGAACTAAATGACACATGTTTCTTCTTCTTCGTTCACATGGAGTGTTGTGTATTGTGACTCAGTCGCAACGATAAATTAAAATAAAATGTTTAATATTGTTAAAACATCATACTATATCAAAATCATCATCAATTTTAAGTTTTTCGAATAGAAGCAGTCACATGAAATGTTAATCATAATTTAAATCGCTTTATGAAAAGACGTACATAATAGATAGTGCCATTATTATCAGCGTTTTTTTTACATTCGTTCATGCTGAGTTTTAACTATCGAACTTTTCCTCGCATATTATCAACAACATTGTCATGTTGATAGAACGATTTCATCGACTACTTTATTCTAATCGCTGAAAAAAAAAATTGTGTTTCACTTCGTAATAGAAGCAATAATCAGATCAATTTGTATTCATTATCATGTAAAGTTCGTAGAAAAAAAGGCATATTTTTACGATGTAGTCAATGTTTCATTGCACGATTGTGTCAAAGCACCCATGAGAATTTCCGCTTACGAACAGCAATAATGAATACGCAACATGTGTGTTGAACAAAAAAAAAATTGTCGAACATGTTGGCATCAACAAGCTCAATTGTATGATCGAGCCACCACCACAGCCACTCGTTTTGGTAATTCCGATGTGTGTGCGGAACACATAAACACCTCAACATTAAAATGGTATTTTCGAAAACATAGTGGTAGCGGGGTTTTTTGAACCACTTCTTCGCAACAACACTTTGACTTTTCATTTTCGCTAATCACACACGATTCACGAATATTTATAATTGACAAAAAAAAACTGAGCGAGCGAGAGCGGAATACAGAGGGAGGAAGAAAGAGAAAAATGTAATACACAAAAGAATGAAGCCAAAGAGAAAAAAAAAACCATCAGCGACCGCAAAATATTTTTTGTCCAAAAGAAAAACAGCAACAACTGATCATTTTGTGCGTTCATGCACGTATTTCAAATCCTTGAACTTGAGCCGAACATCGTTTGTCGTCATCATCGTGTCGTTCTTTCTTCGCACAAAATCACACACAAAAATGTCTAACAACATTGAGCTTACGAAATACTTTAAATAAAATTTAAAATATAAATAAATAAAAAACAAACAAGTAGAGGATCTGATAATAATTTAATAATAAAAGAGCCGCATGAAACATGAAAATAAAAAGTGGCCTGCAAATAATAGTCGCCGTATAAATGCGTGGGAATCTTTTTCTTTTCGTCTCATGAAATAACTAAGAATTGAGCAAGCAACGATGGTTGCCAAACATTGTGCGTTGCTTTGCTCCAGAGTATATTTTTAAGTACAACAAAAACTATTAATGGGATTTCATGTTTGTCACCAAAGTGCTGACATTGGCAAACATGATATCGATTCTATTGATCGGCGTGATGATTTGCGAAGGAGCGTGGCATTTTTTTTCTTTCTTTCGAGAGATGAAGACACAGAGAAATGAGATAGAGTCAAGGTCGCTTTGTTTGCGACAAGAGCGAAATTCATTATGCAATAAGACACCATCAAAAGTTATATACCACTGAAACGAAAAATAAAACCTGACACTGAAGAACCTCACCCAATTAATTCGCTTTAAAAACAGAACCAATTAATTTAATTACTTTTATATGATAACAACCATCATAAAAATTCTAAGCAAACGATTGATTTTGTCACCATCCTTTCGCATGTTGGATTATTTTCGTCAAAAGATGACATGCGACATCATTTGATGATCATGATGATCGCAAAGACCATCATTATTTCAAGTGTTTTTATCACAATCTTTATAATATACAATTCGATCAATCAGTGTTTGATCCGGTATTTACTGTATCTACTTGCAAAATTTAACCGAGTGAGGTGTGAACGACAATATTTGGTTTGCTGTCATTTCCCTTTTTTTCGGCTGCGTGTAAAAACGCGTAATTTTACATCATGTTAACACTCAACAAGAGAGATAGAAAGAGCAGGCGAGTCAGCTTAACCGTCGCGCAAGCTAAAATTTATTTCATTCACCTTTTGTGTGGTACCGACACGTTTCTTATTTTTCGCATTTTCAACTGGATACGCTTTTTTTAATTTTGCGTTCGTTCGTTCTCTCTGTTTTTTTTATTCACTCAGTATTGTTGTTGCAGTTGCGTTTTTTTTTTCATTTGATTTCTGTTTAAGTTTTCATCTTCAATTCATTCCTCTTGTCGACTGACCGAATCGAGATTAATAAATGAGATTATGAATTTGTTGTTTGCCCACTGTGCTCAATGTTCATTGAAAGACGAGAATACTTGCGAAACATTTATTTTGGCGATTTTTTTTTGCTCAACCTTTCCTATCTCTCTTTTTCTTTCTCTAACTCACTCTCGTGTTAGTTTCCTTGCCACGAAGCAAACGTTTGTAATCAAGGTTTGTTTGTGACGTTTGTTGGTGCGACCAGAAATGAATTATTGAAAGCAATCAGGATTGGGATTATTTTCAGTGTTGTTGATGATTTTTCCGCTTGCAAACAACATTCCCATTGTATGCTTCTTCACAAACATTCCAACAGCACCGCCTTTTTGTAAATCTGTTTTTAGTTTTATCTCTTTCATCCTCTCCCTTTCTCTCTCTCTCTCTCTCTCTCTCTTTCACAGCGCTAATGATTTCGCGGCTCAATCGCAATGCAAATTCATTTAGGCGGACGAAATGACAAGGACACACGATTCCATGTCGATTTTGCAGGGCACACAAGGAAAACGCATAAAAATAATTTGTAATGATTCAAACGATCATTCGTTTCCTGCTGTTTTAAACGAAATGACTGTGGAGTTTAATTTTTATAATGTGTTCGCATGAAAACATTTTATTTCGAATCGAAAATTCGACGAAAATCAAATAAGCGAATACAATCGTGATAAGGCCATCATTTATGAGTTAAAAATGGGAGAGCGAGAAAAAGAGAAAGAGAGCGAGAGAGAACTGATAAAAATGCAGAGATACCATTTTCAAATTATATTTGATATAATCCCTTCGTTGTACAATTACTGCTTCCAGTATGAACTAAGGCGGAAATAATGTTTGTTCAAGTACGACAAGTGTCTCTAGAACATGTGCCGTTCAATTTTATTTATTAGCTTCACAGTTTACACGGTCCAATAAAAATCATATATCTAATTGAATGATTTAAACGATCACGTCGAAATGTGAATCAAAATTGTTTGGATTTGATGTGAATTTTTTTTTCTCTCTATTTTCTCTCTATTTACTCTCGACGATCGAAAAAAAAACTCGTTTATTTGCTAAGTCAAACTTCGTTTAAACAAATTTACGTAATCGTAAGCCAATACATTATCTGTTGTTGCTCTCTTATCTTGAACTTGAGAAACAGAATTGGTCATATGTTATTTATTCGATACAATCGACCGGTGCCACATGTATACGAAACAAATACGCTGAATGTCTATGCATTCGAGTCGGGTTGTTTATAATTATTTTTTTTTTTTTTTCGTTTTCAAATTTAACTATTTTTAATTTGCCATTTATACAAAACTATTTCAATGAACATGGAGAGAATACCCGTAGATGATGCTCTTACTAAACGTCTCAGTTCGTCTAATTTTGATTAATTCCAACGAAATTGAACGATCACTTTACATTAATAGGATACGATTGTGATTTTTGGCAAGAAATGTCTCCATTTAAGATAATCAAAAGAAAAAAGCAAAATACAAAGCAAATAAAATTGGCTTCAGTATTTTTGTTTGTTTTGTTTTTCTCCTTTTCATTTCGTTCGCCGAAATTCACCAGCGATTCTCATTGCAAATTGTTGTCGTTATTATCGTTTCTGATACTTATTATTTTTGTACAAACCAATTTCGAGATGATTGCATTTGTGTATATTTTCTTTGAAGTCATTTTATAATGATCCCATCAATATTGAGCCTGTGTTAAGGGTCAAATGTAAAAATGAACAGAAATTTCTCAATTGAATTCAATTGAATCGTGTTTTAACAAATTAGCTCAACGCATTTGTAACGCATAAAATCGGCTGAGTTCAGAATGAGACATAGAGAGAAAAACGGACTGTGTCAGTCAATTTAACGATTTAAACAAAAGAAAATTAGTTTGTGTCGTTGCCAATATTTTGCGTACACATTTAAGTAAGTAATAAATGAAGAGACTGAGTGATTTAAGTGAATAAAGGAACAAATATGTCGAGAGAGGAAAAGAAATATTACACATTGAGTCATAAAAAGGGGCAATAGCGAGTCTTCACGGATAATTTAAACAGTTGACGCCAATCCTGACTATAAAATTGTATTGAAGAATGTTGATCGTTTTAAGAAGAACCAATAAACGAATGAACCGCATCGTAAAACAAAAATAATTCATAAAAAAGAAATTTGTTTCGAAATTGTTGTGAATTATGTCATTCGTTAGTTTATGCATAACGTTCACTTTTGGTTAATTGATTTCAATGAAGAAGTTGTGACACAGCCAACAATGGCACAAAAACAAACGATCATTTCTTAACCGTTGCATCCATTGTTTATTTCGAAATACAGTATCATGAAATTCATTCGAAGTTTGCAACGCAGATCCATTATGGTATAAATGGGTACGTGTGTGTGTGTGTGTGTGTGTATGTGAATACATTGACCGACTGCATACAATGTAACGTTTCATACGAAATTGCCGGAGTTAAAACAACAACCAACACCAAATCCACTGCCATTGAGATGCTGTATAGTAAAAGGAAATCTAACGTTGTATGTGCATAATAATCAAGGACTTGCCAAACCGCATTCCAAAATCACGATAAATGAGAACAGTTTCGCCGTAGCATCTCTTTCTTTCTCTCGAAAAACTAATTTTAAAAATACGAATCTTAAAATAAAACGAGCCATGTAAAGAACTGCCGAAAAAGAACGCATACAATTTTGCAGACACTTTTTTTATCCTTCATCTTCAGCCGAAATTCAATTCCTTCGATGGTGTTTGTTTTTTCTCTCCTCATTTCGTTCTATATAATTTATCATATAAGCATTTTCGAATGTGGTATTCGTCGATCATCAAGATTGACGCCGTATGATTTTGTTTATTCGGTTCATTTTGTTTTTCTTGTTCATTGAATTGTGACCTGATGTGAGTGTATTCTTTGTTTTTACCATATACATTACATATGGTAGGCCATTGATTAACATATGATTTCAGGTTATTGAATTCTCAAAATGAACCTTTTTCATTGGCAAATAAAGAGGCAACAAAAAATAAAGACGACGCACACATTCGCAGTTACCAAGAATTTTATTGATTTGGTCACGCGAATATTCATTAGTTCATATGAATGAGGCAGTCAACTTTACGATCATTAGTTATATAATTAGAAAACTATTCATTTTCTTTAATCCAATCTGATCCAATCTAATTTGTCCAATGTGTTTGTAATAAGGTCGGCTTATCGGGCGCAAAAAATGCCGTCAAATGTTTGTGATTTTTTTTTGCGGATTTCCTTTAATTCGATCTATTCGAACGGGTCTCTCATATAAAGTCGGTTCGTTTCATTTTATTCTTTTATATGCTTACACACTCATCGAATGGCCTACGAACGAACTAACGTAGAGTTAATTTTAAGTCAGAAACAAAAAGGTGAAGAAACCAGAAAATTAGCATAATATAGGCAGGTGATGGTGTGTCTATTTTATATGCAAACATTTCTCCCAACTGGCCATTTCATATTCAATTTCAATTTCCGATATATGAATGTGGAATTTTTGATTGCCGCAATATATTCAAGAACAGACATTATGCGGATTGTCAGAAACAGAAGGACAATTTCTTTATTTTGGTTCTGTTTTGTTGTATCTTAATATTCAACTGTAAAATGTGAAATTAACTCCGAATTACCATTGACAAATAGGTTAAATTGGTGTGAATGCTTGTTTTTCGGTTGTTTTGTGTGCACAACGATGGAAAACAGTGTTTATTTAAGTGTGTTGACCATTCTCTCTTTCTCATTCTCTTTCTGGATTTGTGTATACTGGCGGTAATTGGACGGTAAATTTTATGTTGTGTCATATGCTGCTCGCGCCTTATCCATCCACCCCGCTCATAATTTGATCAATATGAAACTAAACACATTGTACTTAAATTTAAACAATTTTTTTTGTTTACTCTATGGGCTGTTTTGTTTTAAACCAATGCCATATGGTTTTCTACGGCCATAATTTTTTTTTATGAAAATCCATATGATTAAAGTTGCAAATAAATGACGAAAGGGAAACATACAAATAATATGTTTTGCGATACGGTGTATAATTATTTTATTGTTGCTATGACTATTGGGTTGACTCAGCGAGATCTATTATGGTTTTTTTCTATTTGAATGAATTTCTTCCGAATGCAATGTTCAATAAAATGTTTCGTGTATTTATCGGTCGCAGTTGGTCTTAGATAGCGATATAACGTGAACATTTGTATTTAAGTTGGAAATTTGGCAGTCGCAAGCTGATCAAATAGTATCTATTTTCGATGACAATATGGTTTGGTTCTTGGTCATTTTTGGATCGATGGAAATAAGAGAGAGAGTGAGAAAGAGAGAGAGAGGAATGAGGGCGAAATTAACCTCTATTCATTTGAAAGCTTAGTCATTAGCTCTTTGCGCATAGTCGAACGGCACATTTGAATAAATGGCATGCAAGCCCTTTTGACAGCGACTTGCGCCATATTCAACAACATGGTAACAACGACATCAATCGATGTAGTCGCGCAAATATAAAAACGGTATAAAATTCACCCCAAAACAACTATAAATGCGCACATGCCGACTCGAAAACGAGAGAATATTTCAATTCGTCTATCGACTGTTGCAACTAACACCACCACCACCACCACCATTATCATCATCGTCACCAGTTTCAATCGAAATAGAAACTGGTTCTCTTTTTTCATCTCACTTGCTCGTTACGCATAACATATATACATATATAACAATTGCAAACAATTAGTTTCCGATCGCATTTGACAAATCAATGTGCGCCTTTATTGCACACCAGCAAAAGCAACTGTCCACGGACATTGATCATAGCACTGCACACATAAATATATATCAAAAGACGGTTATTTGAGTCGAATACGGTTGTATGCATGCATTTTAGTTTGGGTACTTGTTCATTGAATTCGTACTGGTGTATTAGAGCATAAAAGCGCCGAATGGCTTTGTCTCTCTGTGTGGTATGGTAAATATGCATCCCTGTATTGGAAACAATAAAACATAAGGGCACCGACGAACATATCACTTTATAACGGATTTTTGTGTTTTCCCTTTCGAACAACATTGCGTGGTTACGACCGTTGGCGAATACATTAACCAAACGTTTAACCGTTATCGATCATTATTTGAATCGACCAATTTGAATGTACTTTCATTAAAATTGGAATCCATTTCAGAATGAGGAAAATTCAAAAATCCAGAACAAACATGTATCTTTGTCAATGGTATAATTCTATCGTCGAAATATAATGCATATTGGATTGGAATGGCAGGAATAAACAGCCATTGATGCTTAAAACAAACCGAATATGCGTAATCTGTGAGTTCATTGGCCTATATTCATACAACAGCAACGAGGAAGAGAGAGAGAGAGAGAGAGAGAGAGAGAGATAGGAAACGGGCACATGTACATATAGATCAATTCGGAACAGGATTTTCCGTTAGTTTTAATGTTTATATCCCTGCAACCACGCACTAACAAAACGGCGTGTACCGCACCGCTTGAAAGAAAAGTGAGTGGAAATAAAAATGGAATCGCGCACACACATTAAAACTATAAATATTATAAGTGTGAGTTGATTTTTCTATTATAATCCTAGTTTTATCGCCTATAGACTAAGAGAAAGAGACAGAATGTTTATGGCACAGTGAAAATCGTACATTAAATTAAAACAAAGTTATTCTCTCTCTTTTGCTCTTTCTTCATCGTGCTGGCTTCGAGTAGTCCCTCGAAATGTCATCGCCCGACGGCGCAGATGCAATTCACCATAAATTACATACAGCCCGAAAAAATATAAAAACGAACGATTTCAATTCGACAATAATGCACGTTCGCATTAGCACACATTAAAAACTAGCACACATGCGTACATTTACACATTGCGTGCCGTTGTCTCGCAATCATTTGAGCATTGTGTGTATGTATGTTTGTGTGCGTGCGCGCGCACATAGCATTTATTTTCGGCAATTCATAGATGAAGCGACTTGAAATATTGTAATCGCCGCACCCCACTTATAGACAAAAGTGCGCGATCGACTCTATTTTCATCCCTCGATAATATATGTGCACAATACGGTATTACAGTTCCATATGCATACACTACACTCTCGCTTTCGTCTATCGTACATTTTTTTTGTTTCTCTTTTCTATCGTTTGTGTTTTTAGATACGAATCGAAATAAAATGGATTTGTATTTTAACGCCCGTTGTTGTTGCTTGAACTCTCAAAAATGCTGGTACTCAAATTGCATTCGGCTTTTAGCATGGTGCATGCATGCGTTTATCGAAATTGATGTTGGAGTTGAATGAAACAAGAGAGAACGAATGAAGCTCACTAATGTCGTATACGCTGATTGCACGCATTCATAAACATGTTTCACGTTTTTAGATATATCGTTTATATAAAAAAAGTACACAGTTACAATATGTTTGTTCTAGATAAGCCATCAAACGGTTTTACTCATCGTTCATATTCAATGAACGTAATGATATTGTATCTCTGTCAACGACACGAAATCTGAATGATTTTTTTCTCTCTATTGAGCGCAAATCACGGGCGCACTATGACACACACACACACACAAACAAAGATTAATGAACAACCATTTATACTCATAAAAAAACGTTTCATATTGCAGCCGCGAACCGAGATTAAAGCATTTGGAATTGTAGCGATTTTCAATTAAAAAAATGAGTTTTTAATCTAATTGTCATTTTCAATGCACTCAAAATCATTTCAAACGAAATCCACGCGTTGATTTAATTAATTTGCCGTTTTGTTTTCTATTTTCATATGCATTTCATATTTAACGCGATGACAACGAAAAAAACGTCAAATAAACATAAAATAACGCATCAAGCAGATGCTGATGAAAATCTGTCACTTTTCATTGAGTTTGTTTGTTTTTTTTTTGTTACATTTTCTTCTTCGATGCACTTTTTTCACGGTATTTGTTTTACATAGTCGCTCACTAATTATATCCGGCAATATACCAAGGTATGCGCCGTACATTATACGGTGTGCCAACGTAAGATTCATATCTTGCAAAATCGTATGAAACCGTTGAAACGAATAAACTGGAAATGATATACTGAATCGAGTTTAAGATAAACACGATGAATATCGACACATGGAGAGTGTATGCGTGAGATAGAAAATGTGTACAAATGTTATTATAACCAGAAATTAAAAACAACAAAGGCTTAAAACTCGAGCTGAATTATCGCCAACAAAAATATATGCATACATGTTTCATCCTATTTTTTATGCATCAAAATTGTTGATACGGCCAACATAAACAGTTCAAACGTTATAGTTTATGTACTAGTTTTCTCTAAATTTATTGCATATTTATTCCTGCGCCGAGAATGGAAAATGAAACCAGATTTCCATCGCATTTTCAATGTGGAAAAAAAAGTAACAGCTTCGAGTTTTTTTTTCGTTGTCGCCGTAAGTTGAGAGAAGAAAAAAACACATAGGTTGTCGGTATTCGGGTGTCTAAATGTGATCCTGTCGTATATTTTTTTTCACTCTCTTGTCACGTCACACCAAGAAAACGAAACGGTAGATGTGGTAAGGAAGAAGGAAGAGTGAATCAAAAGAAATAATTATGTCGATCTCAGCTCTGGCGCATAGGAAAAAAAGCCCCTAAGTAAATGAGAAAATCATGCCTTGATTTTGACACATCTTCTTTCATTTCGAAAAAAAAACACGATCCGAACGTTATTTATACATTTTAATTAAAACTCCAATGATGATGAAGAGCAAAAAAAACTTGATTTTTTTCCCTCGACGTGATGGAAAAAAAGTGAATCTCAAATGTGTGCATTCGACGATGCACACGGAAAAAAATTAATATTTATGACTTTATACACAAATGTTTGTTGTTTTTTTTTTCTTTATCTTCAAAGATTTTTTGTGTACCTACGGCATTTTCGCGACGGGAGCATCTTGAAAGAAGTTCGCGCACGATCGCACACTGACACGGATGCAACTCTACCTGGCATTCAGAAGGGTTGCATTCTCAATGCATCCAAACAACATTTTTATGATAGTGCACGTTTTTTTCTCGACATTTCTCATTATTTGCTCTATCAATTAGGTATTCAGTAGTTTTTTTCTTTGTGTGTGTATGTTTTTTTTTCATGCATAAGAAAAAAAGCATCTTAAAACCATGTAGTTGATACTGAAAACAGTTTTCAATGTTATTTTGAGGTTTTCATTCAATTCACCTTTTATTATGCACTCAAAGTGATGCGATCGTTGCATTGTTGCACGGCACTTCTTACGGAAAATCTCGTCTGGCATTTGAATTGGTTCGCGGTGAATTTGATTTGAGATTACATAATACACAAGGAACAATGATGTGTCATATGTCAAATAAGAAAATGCAATTATTGCAATCACTGAATTCATTGTACTCGAACACTTGCTTCCATTCTCTTTTTGCGCGTGATATGACAATCTTCTTTTAAAAATACTGGTTCGAATAATGTTATTATTTTTGGGTTTTTTTCCTTCTTTTCATCGACGGATTAGCGTACGAATGATGAAGAAATTTTTTTCGGAAACTCGTGAAATTGATTATTTTTTAAAGAAAGCTTGATTTTTAAAGATTTGAGCATCTGGCCACAAAACTCAACTGTTGCCACTGTTTGCGATGATCATTAATTTGAGCAAAGATGTTAAAAATCAATTAGTTTGTTTTCAGTGGTGGAAAATATGGATTTTCCATAATCGATTTCGAAGAATCGCCAATCACGACAAATTCAATTAACACTTGCACGGAAACGATCACCATGTATATATTCCCAAGCATTTCTCCAAAAAATTATTCCATTTTCACCAAAATTTTTTTTCAGAAAACGATTATGTGGATGATGGCAATAATGTCAGTTCGATGCAAACACATTTTGATGGAATGATTGATTACCCTTGGACGAATGTTGTCTTCAACGGAAACCGTTTCACTTTTAATTAAAATTCACAGACGATTCAAAATACTCTCATTATTTAAAAACTGTCAATTTTTCATAAATTAATACATGTGACGAAAGATGAAATCAGATCGATCGATAATGTCATTTTCTCGGTCCATGAGATGCGAATGTTTTCATCGAATTTCCTGCTTTGAAATAACAAGAGATAGACACCGAAAGAGGAATAAAAAAAATCTCGATGAAACTTTACGTATGAGAAATCCCAATTTAAATTTATTATGATTTTGTATTGTCACGGAGACTCAATAAAATGTCTTGTAATGCAATTTTCTGTGTGTCATTTGTGTATCGGTATGTTACAAAATAAAAACGATGCCGATTAAAATTTATGTAGTGAATGCAAAACGATCCATAGAATTGCAGATCGATATTTTTGCAGTTGGGAATTCGGAATAAGGAAACAAAAAAAAAGTGACCTCGGTCGTCAAATAAATTGCCAACAACCCCTCGTAAAAAGCCAATGTCTTTGTCTTTGCTTCCATCTTCGAAATATTGATGTCTATCGACGAGGAAAACCTTTTTTCTTCTGCAGTTCTCGTCAAATGCAGCAAATTCTGCGGCGTATTGTGACTGAGAGTGAGAAAAACTGCAATTTTTACTGAATGCATGCGGTAATTCGCACTAAACTACTATACTACCTGGTATTTAAGAAGAATAAAAATCGAAGAAGAGAAAAATCACCGTTTGCCAAATCAATGCACGAAATCCCTCTCATTTGGAAAAGGGAACTTCTTATTACCTTAACATTAAATCAGAATTAAATACGGAATTGAACATGAGAAAATAGCGGCAAGTAGAGTTCAATATTCTGATATCTGCGATTCTGTCGTGCATTTTTCCACCAATTTATAATGGTTTTAAATTTAAGCCAATATTTTTGGCAAACAGAAGGGGTTACATTACACTCGCACAAATCAAATGCTCTATTTTAAATCATTGCATAAAATATATGTACAAAGACACAATGGCCAAAATTGCAATGCCAACGACGATGCATTTCAAATAATCAAATTTCAAGATATCGATTTTTATTGTTATTTATTGAAAGCGGTGACGATTTAAAAAAAAGCGATCAAAGAAAGCAAATAAAGATTGCAAACGTATTGATCGCTTGCGAGTTTTTTTTATATTGACAATTGATTTAAAGGCGTTTGGGTTGTTGAACAATCAAACCCTGTTTTATTGGATATTCTATGTCTTGAAAGATAGACGATTCAACATTGTTCCAATTAATATGTAAACAGAGTGCAATTTATCAGAAGCCGTGTGAAATTTGGCTGGCGGATAATTTATAATAATAGAAAAAACCGTTAAATGTGCAACTGTTTTTGCATTCTCTTCTTTAATATAAGCTTTAAATTATTCCATTGACATCATATTCAATTACGATTTGCTGAAAATCAATTAAATTTGCATACGATATGAATGTTTGATTGGAAATATAATTGAAATGTATTTTGCCGTTTAACGATGTCATGTCGACATGTATAAAAATGTTAACACTCATCGTTCGTTAATGAATTACAAATTGTACGTATCTATGTGAATGTAAAAGCAGCAGTGATGTTTGTTGAAATAACATACAAAAATGATTCTCACGACTCGTCAAATGATTGCAAAGATTCGTCAAAAGGACGAGAAAAAAATATGCGCATCCCAAAATGCATTCTCATTTGCATTTTATTTAATTTAATAAAAATGACGTTTATAACCGTTATCGCATACCCTTAACGATTGCAACTGAAAAATTCGTTGCTATTTGTACAGTGAAACAAGCAAACAACAACAACACCTAGACAAAAAGTACAAAGCCAATTCTTGTATGTCACTGTTTTCATTTCTTGACGAAAAATAAAAAATATTTAATATACTTCTATACATTGAGCAGGGCTTAAGTGTGTTTCTGGTTTTCTTTGGTTATATGCAGAGCGCATCACGTCAAAGACAGGTTGTGGCTGCATAGAGACCATTCGAAGTGTATCAGTTCGCAATGTGCGACTGCATGACAGCCCGCGAAAAAATTTGCATTTCGCGCTCGCATGGTGTATACGTACACTATATGGTCTGTTGCGCATTTTATCAATTGTCTTGCATTGTAAACGAAAGAGAGACAGAGAGAGAGAGAGAAATGTACTTTCGACAATGTTGTTGAGTGTAACGAGAGTACAATGAATTTGAACCCTCTAACCAGACAAACAGGACCGCATATATGGATTCAAAAATTCAATGGGCTCTCCAAGAGCCATATCATGGTGTTTGCACATTTTTATCCACATCAAAAACCATACACCACGAAAAATGTGAATGTGCCCTGAATTTAACTATATATAACCCATACATACTTTAAATCTTAACATTGAATTAATCCAGCATTAATTCGCGAATGTGAAATCATCGTACGGCCGTCACCCTTGAGGACCTGGTTTTTTGAGTTTGCACTGCAAAAATGAGAAAGAAGCTCAAGAACCCGATTGGTAGAGAGAAAAAAATTGGCGCTCATGATTTTGCACATATGGCACAAGAGTAAACTTAGGGTTGACAAAACTGCATTCAATGAACTCAGGATCAAGAAAAATATGTTTACAAAAAAAAAAAAAACGACGTGAAAAGTGTTGTTTTTTTTCATATTTGCACCGCAGAGAAACAACGACGATCACCCAGTTTAGCTTACATTTTGGCAGCCCTAATATTTCGTTGGTCTTTCCATGCATGACTGTGTATGTGTTCTTCTTTCGTTGTATGTCTGTGTTTAGCGCCCGAATTGAAATGCATCTGTACCAGCAAAAATCGTTAAACAATACCAAATGCAATACACCTAAACAACAATAGCACAAATGAAAATCAAAATGTTTACGGTACATATTTGTAGTGGTGGTTTCAAATATATGCTTCTCTCTCTCTCACTCCCTCTCTTTCTAATGGCATTTTGATAGCGCACGCGTTTTTTCAGATACAATTTGATTCGACTAGCACATACAAACTATGTTTGGTGTTCAATGGAATTGTGCCAGCAGCATTTCAGTTAGATATATGCGCTCCACGGTAAGGGTGACAGAATGAAAACATAGACGACGATTCATATAAACATTTTCTGAATAGATGAAAGAGAGAGTGAGATTGAAAGAGAGAAAGTAAAAAAAGAAGAGCACGCATGCGTTCGAGAATTTGGGGTGAGATCGGCGCATAAATTTGTTCCTGTTTCTATTCCATATAGTATACGTATTATTGGCACGTGTTCAAATCAAATACAACAACAATAACAATGCATTGAATTCAAATCGGTTTCTCTTTTTCGCTCATTCTTTGCACCGTTCTTCTATCTCTCTTTCACATAATGTCTGTGTCTCTATCAAACGAATGATCTAATCATACCGTGATCAGCTGGTGCATGTATGCGAAGCGATTGAACAATTGTTGCTAACCGAAAATCATACAATGCACAAAATTCGTATTAATTGAATGATAATACCAGTTTAAGTGGTTTTATGTGGTAATCGCCGAAATGTGTTGTTCAAGCTTTCGTTCTTATCATATTCCCATCATCGGAAAATTAGTCGAATGAAGGATTTTATAACAATTTCCGTCGTAGATGATCATCGCATTCATGTGCATAGTAAAAACAAAATCCAATTATTACACATCGCGGAAGTTGCATTTAAATCAGTTGACAGAATTATTTTAATTGAATGATTTATTTAATGAACATAGTTTTCGTGAAATTTTCTAATTTCGTTCCCATGCATTTGAACAACGATCGATTTCATTTTCACAAATAAATTATTTCATCCTTTTCACACTTTTTTTCTGCCAAAAAAAAACACATGAACATGAAATTAAACGGAATGGATCGTAAAATAAAAAATACTGATGAAAAAACGTGAACGTTGTGTTGTGATTGTATGAAAGAAAAGCCCCTAATTAAAATCGAAACTCTTCACTTTCCGTAGGAAATATATTTTTCGAATAGAAAATAAAGAAGAAAAGACGATAGAATTTTTTACCATCGAACATTGAACGATTTCTTGAAGTAGATAATGTGCATTTAGCTGCTTAGTTGTGACACATAGAAACAGAAGAGTGTGTAAAAAGGAAAACGGAGGCAATTTTAACAGAGCCGATAAAAAAAAACACAGTATGGAGACACTCTTACACATATATTACGTATTCACATTCGTCAAGCCAAATAGCACGGTATAACGAACCGAACTATGAAATGAATAACAGCTGTTCTATCGCGCCGGTAAAAAGACACACAAACACACTTATATATTGAATGGTTGAATGTTTTGATTTCTTCGGTAAATTATTAAACGATGTGTTCATCACACGATGTCTTCGTCATATTCCGTGAGGGCCGCCGCACTCCGAGATATATTGGTCAATTCCAGATTGACAAGACATAAATATGAACACACCAAAAAAAAGAAAAATAGAAGAATAGAAGATCAGGAGAGAGAAGGAAAAAAATTGGCTAGAAAAATAGGCGAACACACGGTGTGTTTGAATCCGATTTTGCATCTGCCAATTTTTTTTTTCTTCTTGTCTTCCTTCTTGTATCGTGCTTCGGAGAGATATAAAATCTAATGGGCTCGATTGACCGATGGTGTGTGTGTATGTATCGAAACCGAATTATTTCATTTTGCGCAATATTAATGCGACAATGCAATTTGATGAAGAGTTCGTTTTCAATCAATTGTAATCGAACCCCACGAAGAAACAATTCTTTTGGACGGCAACGAAATGAAAGAGGAAATACAATTCCGTTATAAATAAAATCAACATTCGATTGACGATGCTCTTCAAGACAAAGAAAATTTCGATTCTTTCTTTTTTGGGGGAGATTTATCATGTGTCCGTTTATAATCAAGAAAGAAATGGCGCTTTTAATGGTTCGCACATTTTAACCGCACAATCAATTTGATCATAGGGTTTCACACAAAACAATCGATTCAATCGATAGATATCCAGCTGATGAACGGTACGAGGTGAGGAAAAAAATATGATACCTTAGGTTTTGTGACAGACATTGCGTACCAATATAACTGTCAAAATATTTCGCACCCCAGTCAGTTCGTTGAACTTTCCGATGCATTTTCGATTTCAATCTTTCATTTCTCCATTTTCCCACTGTTATCTCATATCTTTATAAATATTCATTTAAGACACCGTACCGTTTTTTTTTTTCAAGTAAATTATTTATACTGGATCTTGAATCAGGGATAATATATGCACGAATCATATACGGTATAGATACATTCTGGACGAAAATGCAGGCAAACGATATGTAGATGCTCATGATTTCCGTGTGGTAAAACAAGATAGACGAAAACCATGTAACGAGCTCATCATCGTTTCGTTCGCCGAGGAATGATCATCAATTAGAAAACAGTGTACACCATTTTTTGAACAGAATGCCACTGGTAATACATGAACTACACACATTCATTTTCGATATGTTGATAGACGCAGTTTGAATCTGAGTTTCCCGTCCATATAAATGTATATAATCAGAAGTTTTTGGGAAAACTTCATTTCGTCGTCGAGATGGTTCAAGACGAAGAAGAAAAAAAGTGTGTACATTTGAATATTTGTACAATGCATATTAAATGTTATGTTTTGAATGCACCGTCCTATTTTTGGTATGGTTGATCGCGTTTTTCTCACAATTCGATCTGTATTTTTGTACGTGCGGTTATGATGATGAAAACCAGCCAAACCATCAACTATCCAGGTAGAGATTTCTTATAGAAATGCTTAATGAAATTATGGAGGGCCTGTAAAATTAGCGAACAGTTTGTTTATGCTTAAGGCACCGAAAAAATACATACAAGTTAGCCCAAGAAGGTAAAAAGTTGAATAAAATCTTGGGCAAAATTAAAGAGAGAGAAAGAGTGAATGTAGATAAAAAAAATACCTTTAAATCGCAACTATGTTTCGTTGAACATTGTGTACAATGTGTGAGTTCGTTTTTGCCCTTAAAGTCATATGGAAAAACATGTTTTGTTCCGCACAAAATTTTTATCCTCAAGTTAAACGTCTCGTCATCAGTGCCTTTGCTGTTGGTTGTTCTTGTGTACGTTTTGGTTTTTTGGCTTCATCTTTGGTGATGACATACCTGAATGCGTTTTTGAATGCGCATTGGTCGTCAAAGAAGCAGCACATATCATAAATTTTGACATATGCACAGTTAAATTTGATGGATCAGACGACGAATTGGGCGAGAACTTGATTTATTTCTTTTCAAATATATCCTCGTTCACTTTTTTTCCGCTTCTTCTTCTGTAAATCCCAAAATGACTTTTTCTTTTTTGGGTTTGTGTATTTGGCCGATGTATTTTATTCGTCTCGTTTTATCTTGGAATCAAACAATCAACCAGATGCAAATTTTTTTTTTGTTTTCGTCGTTTCACTCCAAATGTACTGTATGTATGTGTGCATTTTGGATATATTGACAAAACAAAATGATCGGGGACAACACTTCAAGACAAAAATAAAAACACATATATGACAAACGTATTGTAGTGAAAACGATAAAAGTCGGCACAAACAACTAGAAATCTTGAAATAGATTCTCGCTTTTTTCGTTCGCGCGACTTTTTTTTGCCGAAAGTTATTTTAATATTCATTTGTTTGTGCAGCCCAATGCAGTGCAGCAAAAAAACACAACCATCGTAATGCGAATCATGTTTTATCTGAAGCTATTGTTCGTCAAAGACGAATAGTTGACACAACTGCCGCATTCATCATGGACTCACGCGCCAACTTTTCTTGTTGTTTGCATTTTTTTTCCGTTCCATTTTCAGTTTCCTCCTTCCGATAAGAATATTTGATACGCGAGCAGTTCTACCGATATTTCTTTTCCTTCTCTCTCTTTCCCACTTTCTATGAATTCCTTTTGCTTCGTTGGACACTGTTTTGCAAATGAACAAAAAAAATGGAATATATCCGATAAATGTGTGCACACATTCGTTTGGCGATAACAGCTCCCTTTCATTTCGTTCATCATTCACAATTTCATTCATTACATTGTATGGTTTCATATATTTATTCGTTTCAAACAAATATGACTTTGTTTGCTTTTGCCTAAGATCGCACCGATTCATGCATATACGATTTTCTGTTTAATCATTGACGTAGTCGGTACGCGCATGTACACTCTCACACACAGTGATCGAAAGAGTGAAGCAGTTTGAGCGCCAAAAAAAAATCAACGATTCACAAATAATCAAACAATTTTAACAAAATAAATATTAAAATTTGTGATGGCAAGACACACGCATCGACTTAGAATATCACTCGGTGACTACAATTTCCGGTTAATGATATTGCGAGCAGCCAAACGTTCAAGTAGTGACGATTTTAATATTTGATGAAGACCCAAACTATGGCGACGAATCAATTTACGGTACATCAAAATCATGCCGTTCTCATTTGAAATGCTAAATTCAACTGGCGACCGAAGAAAATTGGAACATTATTTGAAATAGTTGTTCCATTTGCAAAGAATGCCTCTGAATAAATTCAGAGAAGAAAGTGCATATTTAAATTGTCAATTCAATTCACCTCGGAATCATCAAAAACAAACAGCTGATTGCTTTCGGTTTATGCACTCTATCGCTTATTCCAATTCCATTGTGTATTGTTTACAATTCATATCAAATTTTATAAGAAACTGTGTAGACACGCGTTTAAATTTGAATACATTTTTTTTTGCGTCGCGAGATAAAAGATTGAAGGACTGCCGTTAGATTTGTTTAGAATTTTAAATGTTACATATACGAACTCCAATCACAATTTGCTTCAATTTCGTCCGAAATAAAGGAAAAAAAAAACATATTCATGGTTGAATCAGAAGAAATCGATTCAGACGTTTGGAGCCAACACACACACTTACTCTAAACAAATGACTTAATAAATACTGAAAAATACAAAATAATATGTTGTGCATTGGAAATGTAAAGTGCTTGAAATGAACAGTTTCCCTCCAAAAAGTGTGGGTATATATAAACAAAAGCAGCATCGTCAACAAGTCCTGGGAAATGATAGTGAGAACGATCGATTATACTGTTTTGAGTGTCTATGTGTTTTTTTTATGTTCATTCACATTGATTTTCTGCCGATTCGGATGGGGCATCATTTCGATGTTGAGATTGTACAACAATAGAAAATAATTTATTTTGTATTTTGTATGAACTCCAGCTAAGGGCAATTTCGGTAAATATTCTTGGAAATTGGGATTGTATATTGAAATAGCACGAACTCTTCAGAGTGCAATCGAAAGAGAAAGAATGAAAAAAAAATTCCAAGAGCAAAGTGTATGGCGAGAAAAAATAACAAGGTATAAGTCAAAACGAACATATAGCTAAAGAAACAAAGTAAAAGAAAATGTTTGAGACTTCAGATTTGACCATCCTTCACTATCGAAAAAGATGAGACTAACACAGTATTCTTTCTGTTTTTATTCGTATGCACGAACTTGGCAAAAAAAAAAACAACCATATCCTAAGAGAAAAAAAATGTAAATTTTGCTGAAAATGTAAACACACAGTGTGAGCATTGATCGGCTAAATGACCAAATATGATGGACATTGGTTTTGCCTTCAAGTGTACATTATTGTTCATACAGCAGGTACTGCCTGTCTTTATTGTTGTTTATTTCATGTCCAAAACTGCGATTACATCGATCGTATGTTGTAAATTACGTTCATACGTTCGATACACATTCTCTCACATATATCCGCACAACCTGACGATTAGAAGGTGCAGCACAACAGAGAAAGAAAGGCCGAACGAATCATAGTGCAAAATTACCATCGTTGCACAATGTTAAGCGATTAGTTTTGGGGGTGAAGTCAGAGAAAATTTGTACAAAAGAATTACATAAACCAAAATGATAAATTGCAGAAAGACGTCGGCGACGACGAAGACGACGACCAAAAAAAACAACAAGATATTGCAAAGTGCATGAAAAAAAGGCAATGCAACAAGTTTTAACGATCGTGACGATGACAAGAAACTTGAACAAAAAAGAGTGATCGATATCGGACAGAACCCTGCCGAAAATAGTGTGTGTTTGGAATTCAGCTTCAACAACTGTTATTGCTTTACAATCTTGGCAAAATTCAAAAGAAAAAAAATAATAAGAAAGAAATAGGTGCGAGAAACAACTATTCGGACATATTCTATATAAAAATGTTGCTTCGCCTTCTCTCTTTCACTCACTCGCTCGCTCGCTCTGTATGTAGGACTTCAATTCTCCATCATTTTGGCACCGAACCACCGACACAAACATAACTCAAATGAACACAAGAAAAATATTGCTTTCAGTTGCTATTGTTACTGCTCACATAATTATATTTAAACAATAACAATTATACCATTTATTGATAAATGATACTGTTTTGTCTTGTTGATGGTAAAACGCTTCAATCCATATTATTTTCTCATTCATTCGATTTTTATACGAAAAAAAGTACTCTTGTTTTGAATCATTCCCTCGTTTTTTTTTTTTATAAAAAAGTGATGAAAATTAACAACCATGAAATATCTATAGGCATTCATATCGATATGCTGAGAAATGAATCCATTTCAAGAAAATCATCCAATTTATCATGTTTATCAAGTGAAAAGCGTAAAATGTATGGAATTTATACGTTGAAAACGTTTCGAATTTTCCAAAATTAACCTATTTTAGAAAAATTATCGGTTAGTTTTCTTCATTTATATTGCAGATTGATTATCGAAAATAGGTATTGATTGACCTTGATTTAAATTCTTAAAAATAATCCAACAAATTCCGATAAATACCGAAAAATATTCGAATACTTAACTATTTATGTATTTATTTCTGTGGCTTTGACACCTTTTTGGAAATGAAGCATTCAAATGTGTATGTTTTAGTAGGCTTATATTCTTAACGTTGAAAAAAATCGCGCTAAAATTAATCGGGGACATTCTGATAACCTTCCTGTCTTTTTGTTAAAAGAAAATTAGTAATTCAGTAACATTCAGTTCATAATTGTGAATACAATATTTTGAGAAACAAAAAAAATATATTTGGGTCAAGTCTTGCCCCTTTTTTTAACGATTATGAGTCGTTTATGATGAATCGTAAATTGATGTTTGCAAAGACTTTGTTTCATTTTTATGGTGTTTTATCAAAGGATATGATGTTTTTCCATCTTTTTTTAGGATTACGGTGCAAATCTTTGATTGTGTGTTAATGATCGGTACATGATTCTTTGTTTCATTTTAAGCACAAGCCATTTTCAAAACAGAAATTATGTTATTTTAAATGTAACAATAACATTTGAATATGGATAATATGGATCATTTCTTTTAACTTCTGTTTCGTTCATACTTCATCTTTAGACATTTGACAATAGGATGATGGTGCAGTTAACTTATTGCAATTGCCATCCAGTGGGATAATTTTTTTTGTCTTTTGAGTAAAAAAAAATAAGAGTCAAACAAAAGGAATCGTGCCTATGAATATAACAATATACATGTACTGGCAATTTTCCAAAGGTATTTCAATCTCAATAACTTTAGAACCAGTAAAATGAAAACAGGTTGTTTTCCAAAAAAAAAAAAAAACTACAAAAATTGTAAAAAAATGAGTATAAAAACGAAAATATGAAAAAAAGTTAAATATTTTTCGATGAGATACATTTTTCGAAATCAAATATCCGAACATGCATTTACTGCCTGCACGAAACGAAAAGTTTGACGAACAGTTGAAAACTACCACAGCATTCGATAATTTTTTTTTGCTATGGTACATTCGATCATTCTCAACAGATCAGCTGATTCGCAAGGTCACGCTTGCTTGAACTTAATTTTCTCCCGTCTTCCATTGCGGCATCGTATGCAGAACGTGCCTTCCTCTTTTCTCTTTTACAGCTTCACTTCGTATAACAAATGAGATAGCAAATCAGTATTTCACAATCTACTTTCCGTGCGGACACACAAATACACATACAATCGGCCCTTCGAAGATCGTGCACACAAGACTACTTAAAACGGTCCATTAGAACAGAAAATCATTTTGCTCTACTCTTTTTCATGTGTTCGCTTTTTTGGGTATTTCAGCATTTTTGTTAGAAGAAGATTTTGAAGCGTTGATGCGTTCAAATTGTAGTACACCGCATGCAATCTTTCTATTTCGTTCTTTCTTAGTGGACAATTTCTTTTGCACGCGTTTAACACACATCATTAGGATAGCATCCGTTCATTCAATACATGTTTACTTCATACCGAAATGTCAAAAACATAGACATCGATGTGCTCATACGAAGGAATCACTGTCGCGCCGTTTTCTATATATATGAATGTATTCCCGCGAATTTTTATCACTTTACAACAAAAATGTATAATGTAATTCAGCCGAGAAAAAAAAATGAAATAGAATATGAAATTGAGTCCATCATTTATTTCATTTTCTTCTATTAAATTTAACTTCAATGAACGAATTTCCATTAATAGCATTCGTTGAACTTAAATAAAAACAAAAAACTTTTTTCGCTCAAAAGTACGATCGATGCCTAAAATGTGTCATTCGGTGTATGTATTGGTCGATCCCTTGCATAGTGGTGTCATTATACACTGAACTAAGTTCATTAGATATGTTCGTCTATTTGTGTTCATGTGTGTGACATGGTGCATGTGTGCGTATGTCGACTCTTTTGGTAACGATATACATATGAGTATTGGTAAACGAACGAGCGGCAAAACTACATTTGGTATTCGATTTTTCTCGTGTCCGTTTTACACTGTATACTGGTACGGCTATGCTGCCACACTGTACAATGCGCAATGTAAGTCGTTCACATACACACACGGTGAGTTGCTTGAACCTTTGAAACGAAAACATACAACCCCGACACAAGTAATCCGTAGTATTGTGTTGTCTTGTGCGCGCTCCTTGTAGGCTCAATGCGTAAACGGTGAAATGGTATGGTGGTGGGGACACTCATAAGTCGCAATGAATCGATAAAAGTAAGCAACGCTATGTGACTTAAATCAGTTGAGTTTGGTTCGTCGTCATCGATGTTTAGATAGTATTTTGCTCACACGCATATCAAACATTACAATTCATAAAATAGAACATCTGCAATTTGATCAACACCCCGAACAAAATGAACATTTTTTTAAATAGAAATTTTATACATAATAGATGAAATATAAATATAGAAAAATTAAAATCGCAATGTTCTAGCAAATAATTAAATGAAAAAAAAAATTTAAAAGTGCAAGGATTTGTCCGAACAGTGGATAATGAAATTCCTGTAATTGTATAATATGGAAGTGTGTTTAAACGAGAGAAAATTAGACTTTTGATTCTATATTTTTTTTCTTCTTCATGTTCGAATATCGTGTGTTTATAAATTTGTGAATTGAATTAGTTGAATCTAATTCAAAGTGTATAATAGATTTTGTTTGACGAACTTGAAACTCATGTACGGACACTGCAACTGATCATTCAGTTTGACTTCAGTCTAGCTAAATAAAAAGTCCTTTCGCCCTTTATTTTATTTTGTTTAACGAAAAATCCATTCAAAATGTTGTGGGAAAATATAAGTGAAGAAAACTGTGCTGTCTATGAATGTACAAGGTAATTATTGATGAATTTCCGTATCCATTAGTAGATTTGAAATTCATTGAATGTGCAAGCAATATAATGAAGATGGTCTCACACAGAAGAATGTTTTAATTGAAAACAATCGAAAACGTGAACATCATTCGTTTATTTGGAATAACATTCTTTGTCAAATCGATCATGAGATCATCTACACACTAGTTTGAAAATAGCTTGTTTTTCTGTTTGGTTTTAAATCAGTTTGCAATCACTGTGTATGTGTGTGTATTTTTTAATTCATTCAATATGCATGTTCAAATTGGTATTAAGAAGATGAAAAAAAAAAAAACTGAAAGAATACTATAAATTGGTGTAGGTCATGAGTGCGCAAATTGGACGTTGTCTTTTTCTATCTCTCTCTCACACACACAAACACTTCACTTCACTTTCTGCGTATATTTGTGTTAAATGATTAACGTCTTGAAATTCGTGTTCGTTTATTCTTTCAAGTGCCGTGAAAATTAGAATATCTATTCCGACAAACGAAAATCACGGCGCCGTTTTCTTCCGCAAACCAGTTGGTAAAATGCAAAACGAAATGCTAAGTGTTAATTGTGTAATTGGTTCATTTACAACTTAATCATAATTGTTCTTTGCGCAAAAAGCCCTTTGCCTTTCACAACATTCATTTTTCTTTCATTTTACGCGCGCGAAAGACAACAATCAACTTCTCGTTGAAAGTGAAACACCTGAAATATTCTACCGAAAGTTTTGCTGACCATTGGCTTCTTTTTTTTAAGCATTGAATGTTCCATGTTCAAATTAGTCGGCCAGTTCTTTTAATATGTCTGCATGCTATATGCATTATTTTCCATGGTAATGCTTTGTGTATTATAGACACTAGACGGATTAGAGTTTTTAACCTCGGTGTACATATGAAAAAAAAAAAACTAATCGCATCACACATATCACATCGCGCTCTCGTACGCTACGATCAAAATCATTCAATCTTTTTATGGTCTTCTTTCGTTGACTCTTGTCCAGAATGTGTGGAACGTCGTTATAAAAATGAAATGAAAATGAAGTTGAAAGAGAGATAGAGAAAAAAGCGATGATCTGAAATGAAATCAGGCTCAAGGTAAAAGTGAAGAATATCTTGTGTTGGATTCTTTTATTCTCTCTTTTTTTTTTGTTATCTTCTGTATTCTTCGTGAATTTTATTTATGTTTGTGGGTTTCTCGGCATAAGCGTACAATTTGATCGTCATGCCATTTCATTTTCATCTCTGTCTTGCTCAGCATCATCGAAAAGCAGCACTCTCATTTGTTCTTTACACTGCCTCTTTTGAGTATATATTTTTCTTCTTCTGTATTCACTTTTTTTTTTGTTCAATTCTGATTCCTTCGATTCGTTTATTTTCTCATTCTCATCTCATAATCGTACACACAAACACACAATGTATTCCTTGTGAATGCAGTGATTTTTGTTTGGATTCTCAATCAAAAGCACTTTTTTTATATGTATATAAATAATACTACGTATTGTGTTTATGTATGCATAAAAAAAAATCTTACTGGCACATATCAGTTCTTATTGTGAACGATGAACAATCTGAATTTTTGTATGAACATGAAAAATCGAATATGATCGGAATGCTCTCTGTGTTACACATAATATTGGTAATTTTGATGATGACGATTGATAAACAAAATCATTCAGCGTGTGAGACATCAATATGAAATTCAGTATTTATTTGTTGACACAGCGAATATGTGGCCAATTTTCAAACTGCTGTTGGATGTGACACAGTTGAATGAATTGGCGCGTGAGCGCGCGAAATAAAAATAAGTCAACAAATTATACTCGATGCATAAACAGAGAACAGAAGTAGTGGTAAAATGTGAATATGTGCGCACACCTTTGCGTGCAGCAGGATCCAATTTATAAGAGTATGCTCCTTGTTTGCTCATTTGTACTCGAAGCACACAACAGACGAGCAGAACAACGAAAGAAAAAAAACAATTACTGTTTTTCTATCGACAGATAGAAAAGATAGTAATTCATTAATTAACATTTCTTCCATCTTATGAGTGTAGACAGAGACACGGAGAGAGAGAGAAAGAGAGAGCACTTAAGCCATTTGAGTTCAAATGCGATGTGTACATATGTCAATATGCATTTTTCTGATCGTAGAAAGAGAGAATGTGTAAAAATAGAATGCTTCCCCTAGTCTATGGCAGTAGATATAAAAGCAATATCAAAATGTACAGATGTAGAATTCTCTGTGTGTTTTTTTTTTGGTAAAATGCGCAAGGGGTCTTAACTACGATCTCTCACACTGTCTATGTATTTGTGTGCGTACATATATGTATGTGCACATTTTGTAGTGTTTATTTTGTATGCACTTTTCAATTTCGAGCCGAAAAACATAACAAACAACATAAATTGTATGTTGTATAATGTTAATGCAAGCGAACGAAACGAAACGAGCAAGCATCAAACATACATACGTACATGCTGACTCACATACAATGTGGTGGTACACCAACACATGCATTCAACCCTCCGACATAATTCTTCCGTGCGTAGCGATCGTTTGGGCAGACTAAACAATTTAATAGACACACATACGGACTCTGACCGAAGAATACATGTCGTGCTCGTATGTACGATATATATATATTTTCTTCTCTTCATTTTTAACTTTTTCTTTTTCACTATATTTTTTATTTTCGTCTTTCATGCAACATTTGTTGCTGCACACGTAGCTGAAAACTTATGTGTGTAAAAATAACATTGAATAAGGATTGCCGGCATGAAATGTGTGAAACTGCATTGAATAAGAATGAACAACAACATAGTTTTTGAATGTTTCTTCATTTTCTTAGAGACTATTGTATGCATAAGATTTTACTATTGTTTTCGAATGAATCTAATTTTTTTCTTTCTTTTATTTTATTTCGTTTACAGCCTTATTACAAATGCCTTGACCATCAATTCAAACGGCATGTCGTCACGGGGACGACGACTTGATATCGCTCCATTGAATTTTGACGATTCATCAAATTCCCCCGTTAAAATGTCATCCGAAGAAATGTCATTGTACTCGGGCAATACACCACAAGGAAGCCCCCGACCATGCTCGATAAGCTCATGCCTTGAAATGGGACTGTTGTCACCATTACGTGAAAATGAAATTATCGAAGAGCGTCACGATTTCGATTTCAATTCAATGGATTCGGGTTTTAGTAATAATGGTTGCAAAATATTCACATTTGTTCAACCAAATGCATTGCCACCAAAACCATCACCGCCAAAAAATGTGCGCACATCACCAAAATCAATAAGCTGCTTCCGTTCATACAATAGCCTGTCGTCGGATTCAATGGAATCAATGGACGATGATTGCATGGATTTACTTGATATGGAATCAATGGATGATAATGCACAATTGCCAACATCATTTAATTCAATAATTAGCGGTAATATTAAATCAACCACCACAAGCACATCGATTACACAAACAACAACGCCCGTTTTTCGGCGATGTCTTAGCATGACCGATGGTAATGTTAATCGTGGACCATGTACACCAGATTCATTGAAAACCATACCAGAAATGGAATCAAAGTGCAATGGCATCATTAAAACATTTAAGCGACCAGAACCACCAACCATTGGTAGCCCAATTCAAAGTAAACGTTATAAGCAAAGCGGAGAAGACAAAGAAAATTCAAATGAATTGCCAATTACACGGCCGGTTTTACGAAAATCAATGTCAATGAACGATGACCTCATCATGAACGCATTATCACGATGTAAGTATTCATAGACGAACAATTTTTTTTAAATTTTATTCTAGTTTTGATACGATCTTTTCAACATGAAAACTAATCATTCGTTGTTTTGTTTTTCTTCTCTCAATAGCATCATCCGAACCACATTTGATCGGTGACTTTAGTCGGCCATTCTGTTTGCCACTGACCTTCGAAGGACGTCACAGTGACTTGAAATCAATTTCAGTGCACACAATGGCCGAGCTGTTGCGTGGCGAATACAAAGAATCGGTAGCTTCATTTAAAGTCATCGACTGTCGATATCCATATGAATTCGAAGGTGGACACATTCGTGGTGCACAGAATTTATACACACAAGATCTTATTTTGACCGAACTAGTGAACTCAAAGACTGATACACCCAAACTTGTTTCGGATGAACCAATGCGAAACATTATCGTATTCCATTGTGAATTCTCATCGGAACGAGGACCTAAATTGTAAGTGATTACCATTATTTCAATGAGCAAAATGCAAAATTTAGTACCACAAGTGTTGAGCATATGAGCTCCAATGATTCCGACATGATTACTAATGAATCATTTTCTTTTTGTTCTATTTTACAGATCTCGTTTCTTACGCAACAACGATAGATCACGCAATGAGCATGTATACCCAGCGCTACACTATCCAGAGATCTATTTGTTGCATGGTGGCTACAAAGATTTCTTCGAAAAATATCCAGAGCTCTGTGATCCAATTAACTACCGTCAAATGTTGGATCCAAATTTTTCAAGTGATTACCGTCAATTTCGTGCAAAATCAAAGAGCTGGAATGGCGATCAAAAAACAGCCGGACGATCGACAAATCGCTTGGTTAAAACGAAATCACGAAATCTTATTTACTGAAGCGATATTTTCTACCGGCGTTGAATTGAATATGCTTAAAATGCATGCTCAAATCAAATGCAATCGGATCAGTAGTTCATAGTGTTTAGAATCACACTTTAAAAGGCAAATGCGACAGACAGAGCTCCTAAACGGGCACCAGTTAGAAACAATTTAAAAAAAACGATTGATAAACGTCAGATGGAAAGACTCTTTGATTCTTCCAATATTCAATGGCTTTTTCAACGAATTTTTTTTTATTTTTAAATGTTAGAAGAAAGAAAGAGAAAACGAAAAAAGTTTTATTTAATTTTAATCTGTGATTTAGTCCATAGATTTTTGCACGTAAAAATTTACTTTAAATAAAACAATTGACGTGAATTAAATTGTGAATTTACGTTATACAATCTAATCCGAAAAAGCCATGAATGGAACAAGATAAATATAGTTATAATGCCAGAGCACGAAGAACAAACGACTGTAAATAATCGATGTAAATTGCTTAAGTTAAATCGAAGAAATCTATATGTAATGTTTATTAAAAAAAAAATTTATAGCAATTTCTGAATGGGAACAAAACCAACAATTAATTATTATCATTATTAATTAAATTAAAAATTCATAAAATTTAGTGCAAAAGACAGTATAGAGAATGAAAAAATACATAGGAGAAAGAGAAAAGACACTGAATATAAAACAATCCAAAATTAAATTAAATTATATAAAAGAAGAATTCTTTCTTACATCGCAGTAAAGTCAATTGAAAATAGAATTTTATCGTCACAAAATGTTTAAAGCTCAACAATACAAAATAGTCGGCAATCGCTTGTTAACCAAATTGAACAACATAGATTTTAGCTATTTCGACAAAGTGCAAACCAAATCAATAAATTTCTTTATCAATAAAAATCTCACCCATTTCCATTGTTCAAATTAACAAACAAAAATTTAATAATTACTATCTTTTCAATCATGACACGGTAATGCAAAAAAAAAAATAGAGAGAATAAAACAAAAAATCATTTCAATTTTCTGATGAAATACAATAACAAATTTATATCGGTCTTTTCAATTTTATATTGTATGAATATATGGCATATATATTATTTCGGCACACATCAATTCGTAGTTATACTACTGAATATTTTGCATTGTTTTTTTTTTTTTTTTTTTGTTTTCGAGTGTGTTTACAAACGTGTGTTCATTTTATAGTCGTGTGTGACATTTTGATTTTCCTCTACATTGTGAATGATTTCATGTATTTAAAATGATGTCCTCGGATACTTGGAACGTTTCATAGAACGAAATGGCAAGAGGTCTTAATTTCTGAAATCTTTCACATATGTTTTTTTTTAATCTTTTGACTGCAACAAAAATATGACAAAACCAAAATTATACTCTAAATAACAATTGAAACAAAATTAATTATGGCTCCTATGGAGCCGAACATTATTATTCTATTTGATGAGATGGGCATTGTTTTCTTAAGACATTTACAAACATGTTTGAAGAATGCAAACTAAAATGCAGAAAACAAACCAGTTCACATCAATTGAATCCACTATCACTAAGAAATTATCGATGATGAATTATCGATCTATCTAATTGAATATTTAGATAAATATATAAAATAAATTTGAATGAAAAACTTAACACTCGGATTATTTTTTACGTCTAACTTTTTCTTTATGGTCATTTGACCTTTGACACTGAACAGATATGATGAACGAAATTTTCACTAGCGGAACCTACAACATTTATTTTTATTATGATATTCTCTTATTTCATATGACATTGCGGAGAGAGTTTAACTTTCAAATGGCCACCGCATAGTTCAAAAATAACTTCAGTGCAATATGACTGATGAATTTTATTTAACAAAACCATGGAACATACCATAAAGAACTAAAAAAACTTTTATCTGCTTATGAGTTCTTCATTTTTGGGTAAATCGGAGAGAAGGAACTGTAGTGAATTTTAACGGAATATCTGATGAGACCAAATATGCTGGGTAACAAATATTTTTCGTCAACTTCGAACCGTGTATGAACTGCTGATGTTGTAACTTTTCATCAAAATTAGAGTGGAAAGATAATTTTTTTTCGATTCCAATGATGAAATGGTGATTTCTGGGTTATAGAGTAATTTTTTATATTATTACTTGCAATATTCTTCATCGCACCAACATAAATTGCTAAAACTAGGTAAATTTCCAAAATTGATCATAGAAATCCAAACGAATTCCAATTCGAATTTGAGTTCCACACATATTCTTCTGTTTCGTTTGTGGAACTCCAATCCAATGCATTTGTATGCTGAAATGCTTTCATGTACTTAATTGAGCTTTTGGATACTTAACATTAGCCGCATTATATGGAGGATATAAATAAACGGAATTTCATTAAAATTAATATAAACTTTTAACATATTTACTTCGAAAAAAAAATCCAATTAAAACGTAATAATAATTCATTTTCATGCATTAAATTCCGTGAATGATTGACCACACTTTGAGTGACGATCAACGATGAAAATACTTTACAGAATGTGCTTTGGATTCTGTCAAACGAAGCTGCTGTCAAACACAAACCATTCTACGAATCTACTGTTGTATAAACATTTGAACACAACGGACTAAAAACGTGCTTGCACAGCAAAAAGAAAAAAGAAAATTTGGTGAACAAACATGGAATTCGAAGAAGATCAATGGGAACTTCCAGAAAAGTTTTCCTATGATGAGCGGCGCAAACATGACAAAGTGATTTTGAAGAACATCCCACCAGGTTTTACTGACGATGGTATAATTAGTATGTGCCAACAATACGGACAAGTGAAACATTTTAATCGACCAAACGGTGCATTATTTGCATTTGTTCAATATGAATCATCTGCGTAAGTAACAAAACCAAAATTAATCTGTTCCAATCACTGGTGAAATATTCATTATTTGACATCGGTTTTCATAACAGTGAAGTCGAAAATATATTGCGTCGTTTCAATGATGACAATGAATCACTGCCGATTATCGTGGAACATGCCCGAGAAAAAGAACCTGTTCGAAATCAAGACGATTATGATTTTCTGAACGCACCGGCTTTACTCAATGACGATACTCCATTGCGAAATGTGCTTGAATTGAGCAAAAGGTAACGAATTCAAAATGTGAACGAATTTGTTTTAGTTGTGAATGTATTGTTGTTAAAGACAGGAAATATTTTTTTTTCCCCAGAAAAGTCCAAGGACCATTTGCTGATCCAACAGCAATAAGTCGTGAATCACTGATTCAAGGTAAAGACTATCGAAATATCATGCTCAAAGTGGTTGACAAATCAAAATGTTACCACTGGGACTCAAATATCGAAGCACATGTCGATTACGAATCGGAAAATGGATATAAAATTGTTCATGGTCGCGCGATTTTGTAAGTCAGCGAATTTATTTGTTCTTTTTCGTCAGCGAGTTTTGCTTAAATTATAAAGATCAAGCTAGTTTCTCTTAAAATGAGACATTTTCTTGCATATTTCAATTGGATCTAAAGCGATTTCTTTTTATTATGTTTTTGCGTTTAGAAAATCAAGTTCTCTTGCACCAAGTAAAGCTGATAATTCATTAAAAAAGGTAAAGAAATTTTTGTTCTCAAACACAATCGTCAACTCTAATAAAATATTCTTAATTAGAAACCATTCATCTTCAAGTCGGATTCAATTGACTATGGCATTGTGCAATGTGAAAATGATTCATATGCGTCTGACAAAAAATGCAAGCAATGCAATAAAAATTACTGTACACTCAATTGTCATGCGATCAGTTGTAAGAAGCCAGACAAACTTGATGAAACAGGGCCATCAAAATCGCCTTCAATTTTTGATTTTACGATTAAATCCGAACCGATTATGAAAACGGTAAAATTGACAGCTGTCATAAATCATCGTTTGGTGTTTGTTCGGCCGGCCGAAGATGATCAAGAAACAGCATTTGCACAGTTGCTGAACGATACGGTGAAATGTGCGATCAACGCTGAAACCTACAAAAGTTTGCCATCAATTGCATCTCTAGTTTTGGCCAAATACGATTACTATCAACGTGCGCTAGTCTTAAAACATATCAACGACACCGAAGTGGCCGTTGCGTTCATTGATTTTGGTAACATTGAAACTCGACCATACAGTGAATTAAAAGTGATGCCAAGCGATCTGCAAAAACGAAAACCTTTCGCAACAAAGATTCACTTAAGCAAAATCAACGAAGATCTCATGAACGAACAGGCATTAAGGTGCTTGTACAATTTGATGATGCACGACATTGAATTAAAAATCAAAAAAGAAATGGTTGACGAAAATCCTTTGTACGAATTGAAAGCACCGGATAATTGGGTCAATCAAATGGTGAATGATTGGAATACTGATGGCATCGATATACCAAAAATCAAAGATATTTCATGTCGGGTATTCACAAAATCGATTAATAAAATAATAAACACATTCCAATTCTAAATGATTGGTTCTTTTTTTGTAGATATTTTCAACAGATGCATCGGAGCGATTCGAAAGACCGATCAAATTGGCGGAAATGTCAGGCAAAGAAGTGATTATTATGGATAATTCACAAATAATTGTAAATTATATATCATTCCTTGCGGTTGATGATTTGAACGAATTCCTGCAAAATGAGCGACGAATTCAAAACATTTCCAACTATCTGTTTACAGTAGAAAAAAGTTATACACCAAGGTAAGATATTTCTAATTGACAAACTGACATTTGTTTAATAGAAACAATTTCAGGACCGATGAATATTGTGTGGTTCGGTATAAAGGTCGATGGTATCGTGCTGAATGTGTTGAAATTTGCTACGATGGCTTCGCAACAATGCGCTTCATTGATTATGGCATGATGCAATTGATTGAAATCAACGATATTCGTGGAATACCAGACGCATTGGTATTCAAATCAATCACAATGACGGACATCGATTGCTTCCCAGATCATGGTAAGATTTATTTTCACAACTTCACCTTGAATTGATCGCTAAGAACACTTTTTTTTTCATCAGGCGTAATGTCGTTTGAAGAAACCAGCGAATTGAAGAAAGTGTATCAAGTAGAATCGCATCATCGTATCCAGCGAATGGAAAAGCGTACGGAAATCGATAAAAATGGCGAAAATAGTGACACCATATATGCATGGCTAGAATCATGTCCACAATAAATCGAATCAAAGTCAGCGACCTTAAATTTCAATTTCTACTTTTGTATTTCCATAATATATTGATTTAACTATAAGTATTCAACTGACTTGAATTTATATGAAACGTACAAAAGATCGACGTATTAAGATTAAAATCATGTGATTACAAATTCGATCCATAATCATTTCCATTGAAAACCAAAAATAAAACACAGAAAATTAAAATGTAAGTCAATGATAAGAACAACTCATAGTGTTAATAAGAATGCAATGAAAATGTATCAAGGTAGTTTTTTATTCGGCAGCCTTTGAAAACACTACTGAAAAAAAAAAAATTCTCGAGTGAAAAAAAAACTTAAACAAAATGTGCCTATAATGTACATCAAAATGTGCATTTAAAACAATAGCTTATTATCTTTACTAAACTTATCACAAATGACTATGCCAGACAATCATATCGATTCTGTGCATTCGATTCTGTCATATCGTCATTGTTTGCCACACATGAAAAACGTATGTTTCTTTTTTAAATGAAAAAAATGTACGCTCAATTCTAACGATAAAAAAATATATCTTAACAAAAGTATTTAATTTATTCATTCCAAAGTGTGATACTGAAAATGTTCAAGGAACTCGCATTTCGATGAAATACAATGTCAAAATTGTTATCTCGAGAATAGCATATCTTTGGTCCACCCTAGTGTGTGCATCAGTCTTTTATTTGCATTGGAACACATGTCTTGAAACATTTGTTTTGTGTGTGTTTTTGCCCTCTTTCTCTCTCTCTCTCTCTCTCTCTCTCTCGTCCGTTTCTTTTGCCTTGATGTTAACAGAATTTGACTGCTCATTTTCATCAAGCGATTGTTTCAAGCAATAATACTCGAATGAAAAAAAAAACAACAACCATATCGCTGTAACAGACGCCGAACAGCGTTGAGAACATTGTGTGTTTAATTTTATTGTTATACACATTTTGTGTGTGAGCGAGTGAAGTTCTATCGAATTCTAGTCATGACAAAGAATGTTTCCAGTAACTTCATTCATTTGAAAGCGAACGCTATTTTCGTCAAATCGAAGATAATGCGTTAAAAATTAGAATTTTCGATTTGGTGTGAAAAGTGTGTTGCCCGACGGACGTTGTGTGAACAATTGCAGTGTACTTTGAATTTCTTATCATGTGTTTAAAACGCATTGCATTCGTCTATCTAGCATTTATGTTTTTATTAATCAATTGGGTGCAAAGTGTACCGATTTCTGGTGGAGAAGTTATTCCAGAAGATGGTTTGTCAACAAAAAAAATAATTGTTTCTAGAAAACCTATCCAATTATTTCATTATTCCATTGCAGATGATACATTTAGTTTTGCCGTGTCAATTCAATATCGCGAATTTAACAAAACATCCGGAAAACATTTCTACAAACACTTTTGTGGCGGTGTTTTATTGCATGTATTCAATCGAACGGCATACGTTCTATCTGCATCACATTGTATGAGTAATATGTGTGTATCGGAAATTCATTTGAATAATTGAAAACCAATAATGAATAATATTTAATTTCAATAGCGATGACAAAGAAATTTCAGTAGTATTCGGTGCAAAAGATCTAAAAAACTACAATGGCGAACGTTATAATATGGTGTCAGTGCATAAGAAGGATTATGATCGGTTAGATTTGTAACATTATACATGTGTCCTTCAATGGGTAAAGCAATAAAATCATTTGTATTCAATTATCACAGTTATACGATGGCCAATGATATTTGCATACTAAAAATTAATTTTCGTACCTGTGACCATCCCAGACTGAATCCGATTCGAGTCATAATCGATGAATTTGCGGCGTGTAATGGTCAGCAAACGTTCATTTTTTTTACAAAAAACAATTAGGTACTCATTACGATTGTTTTTTTTTAAGATTCTTGCTACATTTTCGGTTATGGTTCAGAGGTAGTGGGAGGCGATCCAACGAACGATTTACGACTGGCGCCCGTAAAAATTATCTCTAATGAAACGTGTCTCAAGGAGCTTGGACCATTTAATGCGCCTGAACCGAATTCAGGAATGTTTTGTGCTGTCGGAGAACAACCAGGTGGCGATGCATGTTTGGTAAGATAATTAGATGCATCAAATCAATTAAACTTTGCTATTTATAATTAATTTTTTCTAGGGAGACAGTGGAAGTGGATTAATTTGCATTCACAATGGTATATTGGCAATAGTTGGAATTATTTCGTACGGCTTAGACTGTGCTGTCGTAGGAATGCCCGGCGTTTATACGAGCGTTGCCTTCGTATCAAATGCGAATTTCATCGAAAGCGTCATATCCAAATAACACATCATTTTCATTTATATGGCTCAACATAATTTATTTTCTCTTTTTGTTTGAAACATTTTATTTGTAAGATTGGTTTTACATTTTTCTGTCACAAATTATTTGTCATTTTTATTTGTAAAAATACCTATCGATAATATATCGAATATCACGTCATTCGATTGGCCATTTCTGTAAATAATTGTCTTAAATTTTTGTATTCTATATTTGACTATTTTTCATACCTTTGTCTATCTTACACATTTTCTTATTCTATACCTTCAAATAAAATTACACTAGCTTAAATTAGAGAAAATAAAATTGATCACCGATTATTTGGGAATCGGTGTACATTGTGTAACGAATAATTTTGGAAAATTACAATAAATTTATAGAGGAAATTGTGAAAATGCGTTTTTGTGCATTAAACTTGGTCTTTTAAATCTTTAGATCTTGTTTCTGGGTGTGTGAGGCACAGCATTCCAGCAACTACAATCAATACACCGCATATCGTAGTTGGGATATACCATGCAATTTGTCCCTAAAAAAATTTGAAACAAAAACATTATTGGTCATGTTATAAAAAGGACATTCCAGTGGAAAACTGGCGGTTTCATACCAAGAAATCGACAACATATGGCGCCATAATGCTTCCGACATGACTCGATGTACTGCTCGTCCCCAATGCGGAATTTCTTATACTCGTTGGAAACATTTCAGCCGTATGCACTTTATGGATAAAAATGGTATTTGTTTTAAATGTTGCGTTCAATTTAGTTGAATTGGATAGGTCGTAACTCACATGTCACAATGGAATAGACAGCTGTTATACCAAATCGACCGGCCATCGCAAAAAATACTATCAAGTTTTTATTATCTATATTAAAGTGGATGAACGCATTTGAAAATCAATCAATTTCACACGATGCTATTCTGAATATTACCTCTTGGTATTATGATTAAAGAGAGTAAAAAGAAACCGGATAGTGCGAACAAACCACACGATGATATCTTTCGTCCGAAGAAATTCAATAGTGTCATCGATAAAATAAGACTAGTAAAATCAACAGCACCCGTTGACGCTACATAAGTTACCCGATCGGCTGCCAAGTTATCGGCATTCAATGCTATCAGAAACGACGAAATAAAAACAATGCATTGATATATTGTGTTTGTTCAGAAATTCAAGGTGGTGAAACATGGAAAAAGATTAATTTTTTTTTAGAAAATTACCAGTCACATAATACGACAACGCCGTCACACACCATGTGTAATGACAAATCAATGCCATTCGACGCAATCGGGATGGCCCATATAATGCATGCAACTCTTTGAAAATTCGCTGCATCTTTGTTTTATTTTGATCAGCATCCTTGGCCTAATTTTTTGTTTTTATACAAACGAGAAAAATATAATTTTTTTTTTTCAAATATTTGCAGTAAGCAATTGAAAAAGTTCGAATTTATGTGGATAGTATGAAAAGTTTTTGGAATTGGTTTTTTCATGGAATATTCAAAAATAAACGATTCTCAATTTGGGCGGAAAAAATCTTATATCAACCTATGTGGATTTGTTTGGATTGTGATAATCTGTTTTGTGATATTCTGATAATTTAAACAAAAAGAAAAACGCTCAGTACCTGTTGTTCAGCTTCTTTTGCTTTTGAAGCAGCTTTCTCTTCAAATTCCATATCACATTTCTTATTAAATACAATACGATAAGCTGCTGCCTCACGTCCTTTACTGATCAACCATCGCGGTGATTCACTGAGGAAACTGTTCGAAATGAAAACAATAAAATTAATTTGATCAAATCGATTTCTTTCGTTGTCTCTCAATATTTGTGAAAAAAATCTGCTACTTACTAGCAATAAAACACCAATAAAAATGCAGGTACAGTTAGTGAGAATTGAAGTTGCCTCCATGCATGGATGTAGTTAGCTGAAATTGCCAATAAAATCATACCAACGGGATATGACATCGAGAATGCGATACTCATCCATGAGCGATGCTTTGATCCAATATTTTCCGTTACTAAAGAAAATTTATACAAATATTGAAATTGATGGTTTTGTGATTTTTATTCGAAGGGAATAGGTCGTGAATTCAAACTTACACAATGAGAATGCTGGATAGAAAAGACCAGAGCTGGATGATCCCAAGAGTACACGTCCAATGAGGAATAGCCAGTACCATGGTGAAAATGTTGTCAGAACACTTCCAGTTATATAAAATATTGAACCAATAATAAAGCATGTCCTTCTACCATATTTATCCGATAAAATACCAAATGTAGTTGCTCCTAAAAATTTTCCAACTGATACGGCCGTGGCAACGGTTGTTCGCCAAAAGCTTTTTTCACAAATTAAATCCCACTGTAAATTGTTGACAACAACAAATACAATCGAAATAAACAATATGATTTTTATTTTTAAATTTGTCTGATCGAATAATAAAATCATATACCTCGAGGACAATTGAGGAGCCCGGCTCTTGAACGTAATAATAGCCATTGTTTGGTTTGTCCAAACACGAGATTGCGTCAGGTTTGGGATGTGATTGTGTATATGAAACAGCATCATCGTAGCTCATTGAACTCAAATATGAATAGTCCCAATTTAATATTTTACATCCATCGCCAAGGCCATTATTTCTACAATAACGAAAGTGCATTGTGTGGATTATTTTACATACGGACAATTGAAAATGGCGACAAATTCAATTGAAGAAGAATGGCAAAGAAAAGAATGGCATCAAAATATTTACGTTGATGATATGGTTCGCTTTTGATGATCACTGAAATTTGAATTTTTTAGCTCGTTGATGTCACACCAATAGTCTTTTGGCGGTTGACCCAAAAAAACATACGATGATACATGGAAACCGTTTAATATATTTGGTGTAACACACAGGAAAAATAACTTCCTAAAATGAAATGACCATGAAAAAAAAAAACATATTATATAAACAAAATTGGAGAATTGATCGCTTGAAAAGTGAATTTTGGAAATTTTATAATGTTATGTCTCAGTTAATGTCAACAATATAAACTATTTAAACCAATGACAAATGTGCATTCAATAGCTTCATTTTTCAAACATCTCAATTGAATAAGTGACCTGCCCAGTTTTAATTTTAAACTTTAAAATCTCTTAACTTAATTCACATTCATACTAAATTATAGTTTTTTTCGCTCTCTTTGTATCGACACTATAAAAAAAAACATTTTGCTAACTCTCATGTAAATCTCATCCTGAATACACTATTGATTAACTACAAATGCCATGCATTATGATCAATTGTCTAACACAATGTTGTTGTTTATATTCCTATATAGGGTTATTTGTTGTGATGACACAATAGTCTCATGATCTTATCAACAAATCAGATGCTGAAATGAAACTATCCATTTAATTGAAATGATTTTCCGCTTCGACGCAATCATCAAGATCAATTCAGTATATAAAGTGATATATTTTTAGCAGCTCATTTAATAAATTACACTGTGTTTATGAATTGGCCAAAAGGTATGAGAATATCAGTTTGAGATTATCGCACTCAATTGAATGTGGTACAGCCACGTAGCGAGACCAACATTTTTGGGAAGATTCAGCCTCAAATTTTCATTGTCATTACTTCCATGGATGACGACTTTATTCGTATGCGCCACCAGAAAATAAATCCAGAGACGAACAAAGTCATATTGAGAAGATATTTGCAATTGCATCAAGTCCATAAATGGAATTTTATTGTTTTGTTGTTTTTTTATTTCAAAAAGCATGAACATTTGGCTTTCTCAGCACATTTTGATTAAGACAAATGTGCTATAGAACGATGAAGAGTGATTCGAGCAGCCTAAACATTAATAAATTCAACAATATTTTTCGTAGAAATATCGATACGAATTTATCAAAAATAACTTTGAAATCAATGCAGTCGTTTTTTTTGAAATGTGTTAATTTTCGATCGGAATTTTCTGAGTCCACGAGCCTACCATGCTCTAGCTACGGGCCTGATATGGTGTAAAAAGTTAATTGAATAATTTATCTGTGGTTGATGTGTAAAAATGTTTCAAACAATTCTCGTCTACTGGTATATTTGCCGAAGAAAAACAAAACGTTGTGTATGCGACTATGCGTACGTTTTAAGTCAAGCCCAATATTGATTGCGCGTCAAAGCGCGAACGAAACAATGAACCGTATTGTATTTTAAAATTCTGGTTTGTTCTACATAGAAGAAAAAATTGAGTAAACAACCAGTTTTTATTGTTATTATTGTTATTTTGGATGAAATGCCAATTTATGGAGGGAAAACTGCCGCTCAAGAAAAAATTGTAAAAGAAAATCATTGAGTTACCAAACACATTTTTTATTAGTGTAAAGAACCAGTCGAAATTCAGTTTTTCTTAAATACAATTATGAGTTTCCAGAAATCACAAAATATCTTTAATAAATGATGTTTATACAGTTAATAAAGATGGAGATATCAATACCAATTGGTATTTTTGATTTAAAAAAAAAAAAACATTGTTAAATAGAATCGATGAACATTTTGAAGAATCTTGGTGAAATCAGGTTAATGGACCGTGTTTTGTTATGAAAAGTTCCAGACAACCCGGATATCCGACCTACAGTGATTTACATGTGATCTACAATAACATGACAAAATGTTTCCACCACTTTGTTCATAAAAATCAAATGTGTATAATGATGTTTGCTTTGATTTGGCTTTATTTTCCGTTGCAACAATCTATTATGACGCATCTAAAGCAATTAATTGTCTCGTGAGCACTTGTGAATCTAGGACGCACGTTTTCCATGCTAATTTTCATGCAACTTCGTTACTTGTTTGTGCTTCGATATATGTTCGCTGGCAGGAAAACACTTTGGCAAATTAATTGATGTATTTATTTTGGTTTATTTTTACAGCTGAATGTCGTGCAATCTGTTTTTTTCTTCTTCTATTTTCAAGTTCAAGTTTACGTGGTGATCGTATATTTGCGTTTATTCGTTCGTTTGTAAAATCGAATCACAATGATTTTGTTTACCACACCTTTGTGTTCTTTTTCCGCCATTCGATACCGATGATACGGCCTTGTTTAAATTAAATTCTATTTCATTAAGTAATGGCTGCACCAATGGATTTGAATGCAGTTACAGCATTCGGAGTTTTTACTCGAACAAATTGATTGTTGTATTAAATTATTTGAAAATTGGAAATTGCTCAACTTTTCTGCAAAAATTCGATAGCAGCGTAAGAAAAGGCAATAATTTATAAATCCAAATCCGACCAATCGAATTAGCTTTCAGCATGAAATCTTATCCGACAAAGTTCGCAAAAATGTAAATATGCACAGCAATAATATTAAAATAAGGAGCGGGCCGGCTAGGTGAATTGCACGCAATGTGAACAGGTTGCTGTAAAACACAATGAATATAAAACCGAATGATAATCTTTTGCCATATTACGATCAATGTTTTGACGTAAACTTATCAAACTCTATCTGCTTCTCACTTTCGGGTAAACAATGAAATATAGGTAGCATGTTTGGCCATCATTTGATTTTGTACCGTGATTACATGATTTTGAATAAATTTTCCGACATTTATTGTTTTTTTTTTATGATCCGTAATATCACCGCAAAATTTATGAACAACGACGATAAAATTACACAAACTATTTGTCTCAGACATTGTTATTTCCTTTTATTGGGCCGTATAATTCAAATTCAATCACGTTGTCGACCACAAAACCGTCTTATTACAAATTAAAATTCTTTCACACCACAGTAGCAAGTGTCGGTAAATGTGCGGCGCACAATGCAAAGGAAACAATCGCTTTGACGTATTCGTTTGCGAATTGACCTTTTTGTTATATTTAACGCGCTAGAATTTGTTTTGATTTCTATGGCCAAACATAATGATGCCCGAGCTCAGCCAAAATTGTAGGCACAATGCGCGTTTTGGCAAACACGATGCGAATAATATATAAATTATAATTGGCATTCGATAATAAATAAGATTGCGTTTCGTAATATTCTTTTGGCAATGTCTGAACGAACAAATTTTATAAGAACAATATGAATTATTTGCTGTTAAACGGCTGGCGATTGCATCGTAGTTGCAACATTTTTTTAGCTCGGTCTCAGTCTACAAATGAAATGATATCGAATAGCTTGCGTGAGAATTTTATAATTTATTCCAATGCTCGAACGCTAGTCACTGTCGTGCGTCTATATAAATTACAAATTCTATTTTACTCATTTCAATTCAAATCGATTTTAAAATCCGTAAATGTACTATATATCTATGAAATCCACCGTTAGACACCATGTTATGCCATTCATAACAAATTCGATCGGATTTTATTTGTATTTGTAAATTCAAAAAAGAAATAGTCAATGCTTTAATCAACATAACATTTTGACGTATCACAAGCTCTTTACTTATAAGAGAGAGAGAGAGACATTTTAATGAAGTTTTATCTAGGGGCAAATGATCACAAGTTCCGCAACTTGTTAAGAACCAAAAACTCCGCTGTCTGATCGCACTCCATTTAAAGCAATGTAATGAGATTTGAACATGTAGATGTGCTGCCACCTGGAATCTCAGAGTTAGGCAAGAAAAATGAATAAGAAGAGGAAAGCATGGGGACAAACTTACAAGTGTCAGAGAGCCGCACATGAACTTACATGATCTTATCGATATTTGTGCGGGCCTACACTGTTTTCACTGTTTTCGCATTGACTTCATGCCTGAGATAAAATTGTCTTTTGGATTCGCGGACGAAAACAGTAAAAAAACTTTTATTTCCAAGTGTTTAAATTTTATAAATTTTAGATTAGTCACAAAAATGAAAGATCACTTTCAACATTAGCCCCTTTTTATATATATTTTACGTAATTGCATTGAATTCGTTTCGATTTCCGTTTAATTATGCGAACCAACATTGAGTTTATCATGTCAATCAATTGCGGTGTGCTCGTACACAGCGTCGTATCAATGAATATTTACATTGTATTTTATACTATAACATTGATTTTATTTAGATATCGAAATAACATGACGCGCTATTGTCTACGTTTAATTTTGTTTTGTTTTTTTTTTTTTGTGTTTCGTTTAAAAACAACAAACATACAAAAAGAGATACAGAGTGTTTGACTGGAATGTTTAATTCAATTTTAAAATCAATGACAATGGCCTTGACATTCGTTTTTCATCTAATGAATGGCATGGCAAAAATGTATGATTGAAATTCGATAATCCTACCGGTTTAGAGCGTATGTTGCAACCAAAATGTGTTTAGGCAGCATGTGTAAAAATAAAACGATAAAGAAAAAAGAGAGATCAATGAATTTGCAATCAGATGTTCAGCTGATTCAGGCAAAAAAAAACCGATCAACTTACTATTTAAAACCGCTTGCTACAAAAATAATACGAACGACTTAAATCACTAATCAGTAATGAGCGCCGACGAAGCCTCGTTAGTGCACTAGTTTATTACTGTTGTTTTCGTCACCGTGTCATCGTATCGCTTGGAATCGTACACATTTTAATGAATGCATGTTTAATATAACAAGTGCTACTCATTCGAATGTGAAGAAAACAGTTGCGGGTGTCATTGGTTTTAATTGACCATTCAAATTGTAACAGAATCATAATGAAACAAAAAAAAATAGATAAATTCGTAAACAAAGTGCATCAAATAACCTTTAATGTGCTTCTATTGTTCAATCACAGTAAATCGATGAGTAAGTGTGTGCTTAAAAGCCTATTATCCACACTATGAATGTCACCGGAAGATTTTTCATGGTATCATATTTCAATTTTTGTTGTTTAATTTACATGTATCTAAGCCGGAACGAGGAATCAACATTTAAAAGCTTACAAGTATTCTTTTCAACATTGTTTATTCACACTCGTATATTAATATTTTTTTACGTGAATGTCGTTCATTTATCATCGAAGAATTTGGTTAACGATATTTTGCATTTTGAATGTACGCAATCACGTTTTTATCAATATGCTTGAAGTTGTAATTGAACATGACCAAATTTTTGATTTTTTTTTATTTATCACACAGAATGAATAGAATGGCGATACCTGAAAATTACGCAGGAAAATAATAATGTTGTTGATACATTGGACAAATTGATGTCAATTTATTTTGGCGTTGGATGATACACATTGACAATCCAGCGCTTTATGATATCATCACACACATGCAAAATATGATTGAGCCCAAAAAAAGCGCTAATTTATGATTTTATTTTGACGAAATATATGGCGAACATTTGCATTTCATATGTGACGAAATGTTTCGGGACGGAATTCTCGGAAATTTCATCTTACTGACAAATACAAATCATATGGACTTGAGATTTCCGATTTTTCAACTTGATTGTTAGATCACAGAATACAAATAGAACTCAATTTAGCATGAAATTATATCCGCTATATATTTTAATGTGATTATAGTGTTTTTACGTATGTTGAAGCTATTGAATGTGAAACATGGTTGCCACCAATAAATACTCATATTATAATGTCTAATTATCGTCTATTTTATTGTCAAATTGATCGATTCTGAGTCAAAAACAATTTCGCAAACAAAAAGCTGCATAAAATTTTGCAAGAGGAACTTGCAACTGTAATTTTGATCAAATTGATATATAATCAAGGTGAAAGTAAGATCGATTTAATTATTTGTGTTAAAAAAAGAATTTATATCCATTTGCACCAAATATAATGAAGACAGACGCCATAGCCCACAAATTCCAAAACAATGCCACATTAAAATTCTACAAACATTGATTTCAGTCCTGCCACAATTTCGGCTTTGACCTTTGATTTCGTATGAGACGACTAGCCGAAAAAGTGTTTTACCAGAAATAAAAATAAAAAAAAGGTTAAGCGACGTGTGTGCGAACTTTTACTTATTTGCATAATCTAATTGCACGGTAGCAAATTTCTTTGTCAAAAAATGAATATTCAGTACCCAACTATTTTAGTTATTGGTTCTTTTGACACCACGATAATGTATGCGACGCAATTTCGTGCATACTTTTGAAAGTACGACCACTTTGAATGGGGGTCCCACACACAAATATATGAAAATAAAAAAACCTATGTAAAAAATACCGCATTTTGTTTAAAGAACGAACAATTCAATTATAAAAATTCGAATCACGTTTCAACAAAACAAATTTCTCTCTATCTATTTACCTGTGTGTCTCTATCTCATTGCTTCTGTACCACGATTATTTTCTGTGCCTTGACTGCTCTTTTCTATTTGGTTCCCTGATGATGTTGTTTTGTTTTTTTGTGTGTTTTTTTTTTAATAATATACAAGACAAAAACCCAAACAAAAGAGAGTTTTGCAGAGAGAAGAATGCAAAATGAAAACAATGGCACATAAATAACCCAATTTTATTTCTCACAGATAATTCATGTTATACACAATATTTTCAATAACACATACTCATCACATACTTTATTCACCGGTGTATACTTTTATTTTTTATTTTATTTTTTCTGTATATAAATTGTGAAGTGCACTTACAGAAGAAGAAGGCAGAGTAATAACAGAATGGGAGCAACAGCGGCGATTTTATCGATTTCGATTTTAAATCGCATACAAATCAAAATGTAATGTTGATGGTGATTTTGGTTTTTGGCGCTTTTGTAATCGCTTAATATATGCGAAAGTCAATTTTGAATTTGGGTGAAAAGAGAAACGATAAACCGAAACAAAAAATGTGAATAAATGCACTTGATGTGGGAGCTTCCATTGTGTCAAGATGACACTTTGATATGTGCCGATGTGAAACAAGTGTTGCTAAATGAATTGAATCAAAACTTTCGATTGCAATTTTTTTTTTTTTTTTTTTCAAAATGACTTGTCATCATTGGGCACAACAAGTGAAAAGTCCTTGTTAAATGTTGTTGTTTCATTTTTCGCATTCGACGAAACCGAGGACATTTTTACCATATAAAGAGGCAATAAAATATGTAAACAACAGAAGCACAAACGCGCGTTATTCAGCTATCTTATCATAAAATAATTTATTTTTCGATATTATTGCTGTTTCCGGCTAATGACGGCTACCAGTCAATAAAACTGAATATTTTGTTTTGTGTACACATTTTTAAGCCAATTAATCGCACATCTATGAAATTTGTCGAAAGTGTAAATTTGATATTTAGCCGTAATGATAAGTCCTGTGTGGAGGAAGGATTTGAAATGTGTTCAAGTGAATTTAAACCATATTCGTCATATTAATTCATTGAGATAATTATGTCATTTTCAAAATGTATCAGCGCAAACCGGAATCATTTGGAACAAATTGAAAAAAAAAACTGACCCATTTTCGTTCAACATAAGATATATTCGTGTTAATTTGTTGTCTCTTGCCGTGCACATGCAATGTCATTGTCTGAACAAGTAAACAATCAATGTTTGCGGAAAATGAACGTACGTAATGATTCCGATTTTGAATGTTATGTATCATCTATGTCAGTCATATTTTGTTGAAAAACAAGAAATAATTTATTCCATTTTTTTATCTACAAAGTAAGAATTTAATCCATGTTTTTTGTTTTTTGTTTATACTTATCAATTTTATTTATCTTCAACTGTTATTTTCCGTATATTTGTGGCGCTTAGATAAATTTAATGAAAAACTTTGCTTCAATCAAATTAATTGTTATGTTGTTTGTCAATAGTTTCGAATATTGATACTAGAATTCAATATAAACAAATGGATATGCAAATGGAACGGCAAATATTCGAAGTAAAAGCATTTTCATTTAATTTATGTTAATTTGATTAGACGGTCGCTAATTTTCCGTCTCTGCCCCCCCAAGTGTGATAAACTTACTTTTCGATTGCGATATGGCTCCTGTGTACGTGTGACAATGAGATTAAATGAGATTTTTGTTTGTTCGCTTGCGATGGAATTATCGATAAGAGGTGGCTGGTAGTACCGTTCCTAAGGTTAACCAATATTTGTTAAAGTTGGTTTGAAACACAAGAGTATGCGCCAACAAAATGCTTGTAGCAACGAGTGCCGACAGAGCAATGCTTTGAATGTATGGTCGTCTATGGCTTTAAAACAAAAAAGAGCAAATCATTTATTGCCCGATATAATACGCACAGCCCGTCAACTGTTCAAGTATGATTTGTTTGGTGTTGGATTTTTCGCGCGCAAAATATGTACATGTGTTTTGTATGAAATGAATAACAAACACCGAATCACATATTTTATATTTAGAGTTAACAAAATAAATGATGCAATTCTTAGCCAATATCATACACATCTGTCCGAAAATTGCATGGTTTTTGTTCAGTTTTATTGATCTGCGCAAACTCATGCCATTCCAACATCAATATGATGTGAACAAAAACAACAACATCAACACTGGAAAATCATGTGCGATTTTATAAAATCGAATATATATCTACATTTTTATTATTGTACGACACGTATCCCGATTAATTCAATTGATTACGCACTGATAATCGATACAGTACACAGACTAAAAAATAAACACGAAAATTCTTTGAGAAAGTGTCATGTGAGCCGATCAGGAGAAAGCAAACAAAAAACAGAAGATATTCTGTTTGTTTCAGCACCTTGAATATATGGTGTGTTATATTTTATTTTTAACAATTATTCCAGAACACATTTTCTATGTGTGCCTGTGACAAAATACAGAAAATATTTGAAAAAAAAAAGATTTGTTACTGTCATATGTTCTCCATATCAGTCGTATTTATCGACCCGTTTGTCTCTTAAAAACACACACGTCAACATACACTCATTGCATATTTTTTTCAAGATGCTTTCAGTCTGATCCGTACGCGCATATTTTATTTTCGTTTCTTTCGGTTTTTTTTTTTCTCGAGACAACCATGTGTGTATACATCTTACATATCTAACACGCACAATTCTATTTCAAAATACTTTCTCACGCAACGCACGCACACTTACACTCAATCATCTATTGAAGTTTAACATCTAAATCCTGCACATAATTTATAAATAACACTCTACGAAAAAAAGAAGGAATTAAAAAATAAAACGAACCAAACCCATGGGCCTCCGTTGCCAATTTTCGTAAGTTCATCATCGACAGTTGTTTTTAGATTTGATTCGTTGGATGGTTTTGATTTTGTCACTTGGGCATCAATTTGTTCGTCTTTGCCCATCTTTTTTATATCTCAAAATTATATATATTTAATTATTTATATATTTTGTTTTATTAAAGCTTCAAGTGTCGTGTGAAATAAAAAAAAGTAAAAGAGATAAACTGAAAATCGTCCGATGCCGCGTAATCGTTCGTTTCACTCAAAATATCTTTCGCTGAAATAATTTAGAAATCGAACCAAAACAATCGTTTTTTTATAAGTTCATAAATCAATCGTTCATAGATAACGGGAATGCTATAGTTTGACAGTATTTTTTTCGGTGCTATTAGAATTTTCTTTCTTTTTTTCTACTGTCTTTCGAAACCAGTTTTTATTTTATTTTAAATGTAAACTTTCATTCAAAAATTCTCATTTAGTTTTAAATACGAAATATTTGCCAAGTGTGTTATGTTTTGTGAGTCGAAATTTCCATTTGGCTTAGACGACGTTTCAAACACGACTGATATCACTTTGCAAGCAACAAACCTATAACACTTTGCTGCGCTACCAACAGATTATAGAGAATGTAGCCGAGCAGACAGCACACGAAAACAACAACAACAAGACGAAGAAGAAGAAGAGAAAAATAACTCGAGCGAATATTAGTAGTAGCAACAGCACGAACTGAGTCACACACATTGTGTTTCGTACATATTGCACAAGTAGACACTCGAAGCACACCACAATTCATCTGACGAAGGAGGAGACGCTGTGATGCAATATATACATACGCACAGCCGTATTCACAATTTTCCATGCAGGCGTAGTACATGTTTCTGTTCTTCAAAACGAATGATTCTAGCCTGATCGGGTTTTTTCTTCTTCGACCATCATTACATTACAATGAACTGTATTTCATGCAAATTAAATTTCATTTATTCATCGTAAACAAATGGTAGCTGAAGAAATTAAATTTTAATGATTTAAATACGCAACAAAATTTCGAATGAATAGCTTCGGAGAAATTTTCACATCTTTGATGTAAATTATGTTAAACATCAGATCATCTATATTAAAGTACATGTATATTGTGCATTTTGTCCTCCAAATACCTTGTCCTTCTATAATTCACAAATTGTTAAAATGGCATTTTGTGATAATAAAATCTTAATAAGCCGATTATTCGTTTTAGACAATCACAGTTTCCGTTAGGTTATCATACTAATTAAAATTTGCCACTAGATCGTTAAACATATTGAATATAAAATGAAATAATTTTTTTCTTAATTTCATTCTTGGATCGTTATTTTTTTTTTATTTTAGCGAATTTTTTCGGTTGAAATATAGAATATTCGAAAATATGAGCATACATTTGTTTATTCCGTTATTATTAATAGATGGCTATATCTTCAACGATTTTATCTAATTTTCTTGTCAAAAATACATCGAATTCCATTATGGCCAAGAAGGAAAAACTGTTTAAAGATCAATGAAACAAAGCAAAAAATGATTTATTGATTTTAAACATGTTTTGATGAAAATTAAACAAACTTAAATTCAAACGGCGGTCGCTTAACAAATCAATTGGGACGCTCCATCGTAACAATCGCTTTTTCGTACTTTACGAATCATTTTAATTGTACTTTAAATTTAAAAGCTCTACTGCATTATCCGAGTCGTTTGCATAAAGTTTCAAATCGTTTAATATTGAAGTTTTCAAATAAATCATAACGGTTGCGTCGAAGCTCTAAACGTGCTTATGAGTATTTTTTTTATTCAAGTGTAATAATTTAAGAATCGAAGGCCAAAAAATGCTATCGAGAAACGGCGAACGCTTTATTATAAAATGAAGTGTAAAGGATTTTAACCTATACGATTTTTCATAGCATAAGTAATATATTGAAAGGATTATATTGATATACAATCGATGTAAATATTTCATACAATTCGAATAAGGTCAGACTGTGATTTTCCCAAACAATTTTGAACTTGAAATTTTAATGATACAAAAGTTGAATATCTCATTGGAAAACGGAAAGTCTCATCAGAAAAAACAGCTGTTTATGTGGAAAATTGAATTCATTTGCCCATATCATGGATATAATCACACGTTCATGTCATTTATTGACATAAGTTCGACCTAAAAAGACAATCGTTCCTTGTTTGTTTAAGAATCTATCAAAATTTTCAACTATTCAGTTTGCTCAGTCATCGTGCGAGTTGTTTAATTGTCTCCAAAAAAGTTTGATTGAATTTTTTGACAAATTACATTTGAAATTGATTTTGATGTGAAAAATAATTTTTTATTATTAATATTTAAATGATAATCAACTGAAAGTAAATTTAAAAAAAAAGCAATGAAATTAAAATCATGTTGTTGCGTTAATTTGAGAACTGGTGGTATGTTCGCTTATCAATGCAATTTCATAAAATATATTGAATTTCAACAATCAACATCGAATATTATAGGTTTGATTATAGCTGGATTTGAAATTTTCTTGGGACTTGTACTAATTCGGACCAACATTTCTGTAGCATGTATGTTTCGGCACATTGTTTCCAAATAACATCCAGAGTTCAATCAACAATTAATTGAATTTGTTTGTATTGTAGTGGTGAAATTTGCAGTCGGAGGATGTCTCATGTTCGGCATTTTAAAGGTAACATCATTCGCCATCGATGATGACCCATGAACTAAATTTATATTCGCATCTCTTTTTTTATAGAATCAGCCAACGTGTCTGGTTCCATATCTTATTGCGCAAGGCATCTCTATCGTTGGCTCAATAATTACTTTGATCTATTTAATTGTTAAAATGCAAACAAATCCAGAAGAAACGAAAGAATTTTTCGCCGAATTGATTACGGAAACTACAGATAATGACAGTGTTGAAAATGCATCGGTCGATAAATTGATACCTTTGATAATGATTCTATCATTTTTGCTATTAATTGAAAGTATATATTCGTCACTTGTAATTTATTCTCTCTACAAAGAATCGAAAGTATTGAATCATCAAATACAGGACTCAATTAACAATCATATCCATCCAGCTCTTCAGGCTAATTTACCTTACGAATCAAATCCTCCGCCTTATTCCTTTTATCCACCTGATCAATCGAATTTGAGTTTGTCTACTTATCCAATTCGAAAAAATCAACCCTTAGCATTCTCGACTTTCGTATCGCAACCAAAGAAACAAAAGAATAAGGCTGACAATGACGTTGTATTTTCTTATAATTAAATCATATTCTTCTTTTTCTATCTGGTTGATATTTATAGAGTTGACTAAATAAATGCTTTTAAAACATCAATATTCTCAACTTGATTACATTTTCAACAATTTTTGAATGAAAAAATCGCACGGCAAATAAAATGCAATTTGTTTACAATTCAAGTCTCTACCAATTGTAATTATTGCCGTTCGATACGATGAATTTTTTAAATAGTCTCACTCATTCAAACGCAATATGGAAAAAGTCTCATACAATTTCGAGGTCAATACCGAATTAATTTCGTTTGGATAATAATGTCTATGCGATGGATTTGTCAGAAATATTTAAAATCGATGCGATGCATTCAATATTCATACGATGGCAAAACGATTTGGTAAATTTTCTATTGCATTTTTTATAATAATTTCGAATTTGGTTTAAAAAGAAGGGCGGCCGATACGTTCATGTTCATTTGACTGTTGTCTGTTCAACCATTCATTACAATTGTTGTTTGATTTTCCATACTACATACTAATTGAAGAGGCGAAACCATCAAAGTAATCTGTACTACTTAAATTGTGTTGGTCATTGTTCGGTTTGAAGAAATTTAATATCAAGAAAGTCATGAAAGCGATGAATTTTTGTCGTATTGATTGGAAAACTGGTGGAATTGTAATCGGTGTGCTCAGTTTAATTGGTTCATTTCCGGTTTCAATTTCCGGTGACGTGTCTGTGTCTCGTAAGTTTTACCAAATAATATTTAATTTGTTTGATTTTTTTTTTTTTTTGAAATATATTTTTTCGTCAACGTTTTTAGTGCACTTTTTTATCGTATCGGGTTGCCTTCTCTATGGAATTTATAAAGTTAGTTGAATTTCATGGCATTTGGCGTATTTTTAATTATTTGTAATTATGTAAATTCACGTTGATTTTATTTTAATAGGAAAAACGTGATTTTTTGCTGCCTTATCTGGTAGAACTTATCATTGTTCTGATTGAGTCCTTCATTTCGATTGTGAATTTCATTGTATTAAAACCAAGCGACGACAAAAGTTTTGAAGGCGATGTGGTCAA
>NW_022197640.1:1269957-1438008 GCF_009176525.2 Contarinia nasturtii
TTTTTTTTTGTATGGAGTTGTATACTATGTAAAAAAAATTATGTAATGATTCCGTTTTTGTATTGCCATATTTATTCTTACGGACACATATGTTCTATTAATAATATTATCTAATCAGTATAAAGTATTGAAAAAACCGTTGCTTTGATTTCAAGTTGATAAATGTTTATATTTCATGTGATCAAAATGACACATAATCAATACAAATACATAACTTCAACGCTTAGTATTTGCTTAGTTCGTGCAACAATCTATCCATGTATTCATTTGTGCCAAGATTTGTAATTTCGGTTCGTGCTTCTTCGAATAATTTTTTCAAAGTATTTCGAGTATATTCAAAACTTCCTGCTTCATCTAACAATTGTACACAATATTTTTTTAATTCAATGTTATCGGTGCGTTGTTTCAATATGTTAAAAATTTCTCGATCATTTTTCTTGTTATTCAGCGCATATAAAATTGGGAAGCTAAATTTTCCTTCGGTTAAATCTTCACAAAAGCTTTTTTTCGCTGAATATTCTTTGTTTGTTAAATTGATGTAATCGTCACGAATTTGAAAAAATAGCCCAATAATGGCCGTTAACTTTCGGAAATTTTCCTTATTTTCACTGAACAATTGCATTAAACCAATGCCAAGCATAAATAGACCGCCCGTTTTTCGTATTGTCATGAGTTGATATTCCGATTCGGTGGGACATATTAAATTTTCGCGCCAATAAATTTCCATGCCCTGGCCACGATGCAATTCGAGCATTTGTTCCGTGTACACCTTGACAGCGTCTGGATGGCCAAGTTTTTGGCATCGTTCGAGTGTTAGAAACATTATATAGTTTGCGGTGTTCAATGTGTTTGCAATGCCATAAATTGAATGAGTAACAGGAACACCTCTACGTAAGCAAGAGTTGTCTTCAATGTCGTCGATCATTAGGCTTGCATTATGCAACATTTGCATTATTTCACCGATTTCATTTAACTTTTCCGGCGGTATATTCATCCAATGGTTGAAGGCAACGGTCATCTTTGATCGTATATTTTTGCTCGGTAAATTTTGAATGTATGTAAATGGACGATCCAGCTCTTTTTGCATATTCTTTTGATTATACTCTTTCACCAACTTATTTAATTCTTCCATTGTGAACGATTGTTTTTTTTTTTTTTGAGAATGAAACACACACGAATCAATTGACACTTTTTAGTTCACGCCACTGCGTACTGCATCCTAAGCTGCCAATAATTATGGCACAATTAAACTTCGCATTGACTAAGAAACAGACTAAAAATCGAAAAATTGCAAATCTGATCTTATCAATGAACATAAAAACATCGTCATCAAAACACAGACTGTTTTGTGCAAACACACTTATACAGATAATGACAACTTAGAGGTCTTGTAGCGACTAGCGATACATCATTCACAGTACAAAGTATTTCACCGATAAGCATTCATTTGATAAAGTATGCCCACAATAATGATTGTAACTGAATATTCTGTAGTGTGGTGTCACTTTTGATCATTAATTTAAACAGAAAAATCTGCACTAATTACTTCACGTCAAGAAACTGTTATTTTTGTTTCTTTTTGTGGATGAATCTTTGACTCTCTCTCCCTATACTATTTATTTCTTGGTCTTTTTTTTTAGATGTTTGAACGTGATAAGTTCTATAAATACTGAACCGACTACACTATCATTTTTGATTTTATATTAATCTTTTTTTTTTCACGATTTCGTTGTTTTTCGTATTTTGTCCATTCGTATTTGTCGTCTTCACTTTTGGTTGTGGTTATTTCAAATTGAAAATAGACACGGTAAAATGTGACCGTATGAAGTTTGGCCTTGTTCTATGAATTTCTTGTTTCAACGTAATTAATGTTCGGAGACTAATTAAATTACACAGAGAAGTGCTCGCGGCTTGCGTTTGTGTCAATCCATACAAACGCACATTACATTAACCATTTAAGAGAAGAAGAGCACCCAGCCCTATAAGTGCTTCGATAGTTTTTTTTTTACTTAACGTGAAATGTGAAAAAGTCGTTTTTAAGTAGGAGATAACAAACTCTCATAAATAAAAAAACTCTCGGCAATACAATAAAACAAGCCAATAAGAATATGAGTGTAAAATATGTTAATACGCATCAAAATGTTCGGACCAACCGTCCGGCAAACCGCAAAGCATTAGCTCGGTACTTATCACACTTATGGGCTTCTGTATGTAGATATTAAAATATTAGAATGAATTCTTATTCAAACGATTCTATACAATACTTTTTAAGATATTATTATCTTTCTTCAGAATTTTGGCACTAGTTTCAGACCAATTTATGTCTGACATAAAAATACATTTGCAGCATTACGTTGAAGAGACAAAACGTAGAACCAAATAGCATGTCTCTTTCAAATGAACAGTCAGAATTTTCCTGCAAAATTTGAATATTGATCCTGGAATGGAACGCCTTGTGCGTACTTTCGAACGTACTAAATCTGGTGTTCCATTTCAATAAACAAACCGTGACAGCAATTTTTTTATTCAGATTAACATGACCTTCTATGTCATCCATATGGTTGTCTCTGGTTTGCAAAGCAAGTTTGGATTCGATTTCCTTTTTCCATTCCATGACTTTGGCATTACGCCTGATAGCAGAGTTATCGTCCATTTCTGCCGACGCAAAATTCCACTGGAACGTCAAACACATCATAAAAATGTATTTAAATCCACACAAAAGAAATTATATGTATCCAATAAAATAATTAAACATTACATTACCCCGTCAGTCTCCTTGTGTCATAATTTAATAGTCATGCTTACCTTTTCCTGGTAATAATTTTACTATTTAAATGAATAAAGTGAATAAAAGAATGTTTGTCATTTTGTTTGACCTCCCTGAACTACACTTTGAAATGGAATGAATTGTCCTAGTCACCACACCGAATTTGACAGTTGGCCTCAACAAAAGTCTTATATAAGAAAATAACAACAAAATGTCTATCCTTTGGGAAAATATGACTTGGAGTTTATTAATGTTTCAATTAACAAACAATATGATTGAAATAAGTGTTGTAATTGATGAACCGATTGAAAATTTAACATCCACGGAGGCGAAGAATCATATGCACAGTACTATTGTCTTTAATACCGTACTGATCCATTGTCCTGCCATCTTCGAGTTGCTTTCCCGCAAAAAGCAAACGTTGTTCAGAGACCGGAGCACCTTCTTGTAAAAAAATCTTTATTTTCAGCATTTCGACTGTATCGGATGGATTGTGGTTGACTTCAATGGCCATGCCAAGACCATTACAGCATTGGATTGTCAAAGTTCTCCCAGTCAATGTTTTGACAAACACCTGACAATTGGTTGGCAATTTCGATATATCCGATTTAAGTTGCTGTTTCAAATCACCAATTTGCTGTTTTATTGCTTTCACTTTAAGTTCACGTATACGTTCACTGCGGCGCAAAAGTTCACCATTACCTTCGGCGCACGTATCTTCCAGTTCAGCCAATGCCAAATACAACTGAAACGCAAAACACATCATCATTAAATTGTCTGATTTGGATTACAAATGAGTCTGATACAATAATTTACCTCGCCAATTTTCTTGTACGACATTTTTGTGCTTGTTCTGGTTCCTTTGGAGAAAAAATCAGTAAAAATCTTAGTATTCAATTTCAGTTCGATGTTGTGTTTGATATTTCAATCACAGTTGTGAAATGACCACCATTGCTTTAGTCAAGTTTGAATCAAGTTTGACAGTTGAATCATCACATCGACTTTGACATTTTGATTTAAAGGAATCGGCGATGTTCTTGCTTCATCTTTTTTGGGAAGATCAGTTAAGTTTCATATAATTCACGCACTTCGAATAAGAATTGAAGTTTTTGAAAATGAAAAAGAATCTAAAAAAATAATATTGTATTTTTCAGTTGATAAACAATTCAATTCAATTCAATTCAATTTGAAATTATTTGAATCGATGCAAAAAAAATCACGTCGTTTCAGAAGAATATATGCCATATGCAATGCGTTTCCGATTTGAATAATGTAGCATCAATGATGAGCAACATTGAAACCACTGTCCCCAAAAAATGAGAAGTTGATGCTTGGATGGAACAAATAACAAATTAGAAGAATAGAAGCTGAAAAATCGAAATTAACGAGAGAGAAATATCAACAAAGAGTGTATCTTTTGAAAAAATTTGATTTGGGAGTTTATTTATGTTTCAATTATCAAACAATACGATTTCAATGAATGTTGTAATTGACGAAAATTTAACAACCACGGAGGCGATTAATCAAATATATGGTGCTATCGTTTTGAATACCGTAGTCATTCAAAGTTGTGCCATCTTCGAGTTGCCTTCCCTCATAAACTAAACGTTGATCATCGACTGGAGCACCCTCTTTTTCGAAAAATTTTTGTTTCAGAATTTCGATTGTATCGGACAGTACGGATTCCATTTCAAGACCAATTCCTATCCCATTACAGCATTTGATTGTCAAATTTTCCCCAGTCAATGTTTTGACAAACACCTGTGAATCACTCGCACACTTGGTTTTGGTTTGCAAGGATGTAATTTCCGATTTAATTTGCTTTTTCAATGCATCAATTGCTTTGGCATTGCGTTCAAATGTGAACAAACCCGTGTTATCTTCCAGTTCAGCCAATGCTAAATACAACTGAAACGCAAAAAATATCATAGCATGTCTGATTTGGATAAAATCCACGTAAAAACAAAATAATTGAATAAAAAAAAAAAAATCAATAACAATTTACCTCGCCAATTTTTTTGTACGACATTTTACCAACGATTTTTTTTTGATGTAAAAATTTTACTTTTTGAATAAGTAATAGATTATTGTATTGTTCAAAGAGTGATAAGTAATTTTATTTGATATTCTTATATGGCAGCCACACTTGAGCGATAAAAAGAATACCTAAAAAGAATACTTACTTGACAGTTAACTGATCGTTGACAGTAATTGATTAAATTTGACATTTAAATGTTTACAAGTTCAACATGGGGAGGAAGTATTTATGATTTTATTAATACGGAATGTAATGTACATGAAAAATGTATTGCTTAAAATTACAACTTCATACCGCTACAACAATTTTTGCGTTTTTCATCAATGATCGGGGACGTTGGTGTTATCGAATTGTTTTGCAGCTCAATTTTCATTTCAATGGCATTGATTTCATCCTCTATGCGCTTTTTTAACCCTTCAATGCCACTGATATTTGCCTGAATTTTGAATGTAATTGCAGATAGTTCATTTAAATCGAAATTCAGCTGAAACACAAACATATCATAATTAGAACAATATCAATGCCATGCATGAAAATCGATAATTTACCTGGGAAAGTTGTTGGTATGCCAATTTGATATCGAATCCATTTGCTGAGTGTGTATTGTAGCCAAGAAGATGAATTACCATGGTTAAATTGGTTCCATTTTGAATATTGTAGTCATTCAACGTACGATCCTCTTCGAGTTGCAGTTCATTGAAAATGACACGTTGTTGATGAGGTTGAATACCGGTTTTATTCCATATTCCAAACTTGACATCCTTGATTGTATCCGATGATTTGACATCCAATGTTGTTGAAAAACCACAACCACCACAGCACTTTATCTTCAATGGAAATGTCGGCATCGATTTTTCATTTCGTTGTCCGATTTGTTGTTCAAATCGTTTTTTCAGTAAGGCAATTCCTTCAATATTTCGCTGATTTTCAAATGCAATAGCTTCCAATTCAGTCACCGCTGATTGGAGCTAAACGAAAAACATACTTCAGTTCTGGTTGATTCCACAAATACATAATTAATACAACGGAATAATTTACCTCATCATCGGTGAAAGTGTTCATTTCAAAATTCTTCTCTTCACAATAAAATCTCGCCCAAAATGACACATTTGACAGCTTACACAATCAAAGTGATCTTTGTCGCACACAATATTTATAATTGATTTGAAAAAAGTTCTATCCTTCACTTGTTACATTTGTTAGGTTTATCAATGACATTTCATGAAACCTTTGGTGTGAATGCGATTCATGTTGCACAATTAATACACCAGATAAGCCGATTTTTTTTTGTTACTCCCACATGGCCAATTATTTGAAGTATTTTTGATTTTGTTTTCAAAACAATAAAATTGCATCTCTATTTTTTGATATCATTTCCTTTTATTTCAGAACGTAAAAAATTTAAATACAATGCAATTGAATATCAAGTATCGTTGAATTTTGTTGTCAGATCAAGACTAAATGTGTAAAACATTATTGTTTTTTATCCATAACAGCTAACGATTCGGTGTGAGATGAATTTTTCAAAAATTTGAAATTATTCGGTAAATCGCATAACCTTTCACCGGTGATGTCTGCACTTTTATTCCACAGCCATTCTGCAATTTTGCGATTATCCGAATTGGCTCCGATGTGTCCGATTTCCGCATTTCTTTTTCAATGACAATCATTCGAAATGATTGGTGATTTATTAATATCGACAATTCAAAATAGAACTTTACTTAAAATAAAACTTACGATAGATAAATGCCACTAATGTTCTGCACACTGAAATCAATTGCGGCAAAAATAATTGTGTCGGCACACGCTCGATTCGATTTACAAAGAATTTTGGCCAAAAATGTCAACACTTGCCTGATGAAAAGAGGGAATTTGATTCATATGATTCATTCAAACGTTCGGAGTCCGTCAATTATGTTTAAACTTACTTTGGTAGTATCCAATTTTTGGAAAATTCTTGTTTTTCTATAAAATTGGCCAACGAAATGCCTGGATGAACACAGTTGCAGGTGATGCCAGTGTTCTCGATTCGTTCGGTGAGCGCAAGTGTGAAATAAACATTAGCAAGTGCACTTCGAGCATATGCCATAAAACCGCAATATTGTCTCTCATTCATCAGGTCCATTTCATCAATTTCGACGCATCGATGCACCCAATTTGATATATTTATTATACGCGTTGGTGTCGTCTGTGACATTCGTTCAATTAGAAGCATTGTCAGTAGAAAATGTCCAAAATAATTAATGCCAATACTTTGTTCAATACCATCATGTGTCAATTTCCGTTTCAATTGTAAAACATTCGCATTATTTATTAAAATATCGAGGCGTGAACCACTGTTTAGAAACTCGGTAGCAAAATAGCGTATCGACTTGAATGAACCTAAGTCCAAGTGCATACACTTAACATTTGGATTGCCAGTTTTCTCAATAATATCATTTTTTGCACGTAAACCATGTTTCATATCCCGGCACGCCATTATGACCGTCAGTCCACGTTTGGCCAAACCATACGCTACATCTTTTCCAATACCTTTGCTGGCACCAGTAACAATGACTACTTTATCTGGTGATTCAGCGTTCTTTGTGTAGCGTAGGCCAGATATCCAATATCGATACGCATAATATATGAAAGAACATCCCAAAAAACAAACACCAATTCGTGCTAGATATGTGAACAATTTAAAATTCTCCATCACATCCATTATTTTTTATTTTATTTTATTTTTTTTATGTGAAATTAAACTCACGCATACACATATACACTAATGATAACAAACTTAACAAAATACGGAAATAAGTGTTTTTCTTTAGATATCAAATTAACGTTCCGATATGTCGAACCGAAATGATGTGTAGCCGATAACCGAATGGTTTGAAGATCGCATTCGAATGCAATAAAAGATGAATTGAGTTACCCAAACGCCTCATATGCATTAAAAACAAATATTGTTGCACAATGCAAAAAATGAACAAATTGAATGTAGTGAAAAGAAAAATGACAATAGGCACGATGAAATGCAAATATTTTTTTGTCGATGCAAAATGCTAAGCAAATCGTAGTTCAATGTTTTTTATTGCAAATTATTGAATCCAAGTTAAATTTGAATATATGGATCGACAATTTGAATAAATTTTATAACAATTCCAATGAATAGAATTGAAGTTGGGCTATTTTAACCATGCGATGACTTTATTCCGCAAAGTGTGTTGTTGTTCGATTTTTTCATTTAATTGGAACGTAATTACCTGTTTTTTACGTTTTTACATTTGCCTGTAAAAGAAATATCATTATATACAATAAATATTTAGCCCTGTGACTGTCCGTACATGTGAATATTTGCTGACGAAATAGCAAATCGGTGATTCTTGTTGATTCTGAACTAGTTTCAATAGTGTTGAATGTGAGTGTGAAAAGCGTTTCTTTTGCTTTGAAAAATATATAAATTTTTAAATATAATGAAATATACCTGTTAAAATTAAACTAGAGCTTTTTAAGGAGGAAAAATTGAACCGAATTTTATTCCATTCGAGATGAGCTTCATTACATTTTAAATTGAAAAAAAAAGTTCTTTTGTTATCATCTAGTATATGTGCAACATAGAACACCACAAAGGGATCGATTGATAACACATTTTCTAGTTTAAATCTAAATAGAACTGTATCGTTCATCACCAACCAAACATATTATGAATTTCAATTTTATGAACTTTCGGTTAAATTTTTCAAATAATACAAATCCATTTGTAGCTTATGGTATTGATCAATAAGATTGTGGTACATCTTTGATTCGCAATCCATTCGCCAATGTAAACGATCCAAATTATTTTTCAGATCGATTTCCATGCGTTGAAAGCGTTTCAGCTCTTTCGACAGCTCACTCTAACTCAATGGTTTTACATGAAAAAAGATAAATAAATGAAAATTACATTATTTGTATACGAATATGACACTGTGTCATTTGATTGGGCTAACTTACCTTTGTTATGCAATTATAATCAATGATTAAATCGCGCATATGAATGTTACAATCCTTACGGCACGAACGCAATGTCTTCAGCGATTGTGATAGATTCTTAAGTTTGTCTTTTGCCTCAGCAACCTGTACTTAACAATTACCAAATGGCTTAATTTTCATTTTCAAATTTAAATAATAAAAAAATGAGAAAAATTACCTGAGCTCTCAGCGTTTCATTGAATTGTTGTTGCTTTTCAATGGACTCATCATATTCGGATGTGGGATGCTTTCGCTCTTGTTCGATGATCATTTGTAATTCTTCAACACGTTTTTTCAACTCATTATACTCGATCTCCGCTTGATTTCTGCAATTCAACACATCCATGATTTATGCTAAAGAAACAAAAACAACCACCATTCATATCAATACAAACTTGTAATTCTCTTGTTCAGTTGAGTCCATTTTAATCATCTCCAAAACTTTATCACCCGTCTCTACATTCGCCGATTTGTTCACAGTTGCTGTGATTGTCTTTAATTTTGTGCCCGTCTTACTAACTCGGTCATTGTTATTTTTATTTTCGAAATCATTTGCGCTGCTGCTCAATTCAAAATTGGACGCGCGTACACTTCGATTACCCTTCCTCACGCCAATGTCCGGCAAACTATCGCGTTGCTTTGAACGCATGGATTTATCTTTTAAACGGCGATTTGAATCGTGCAATTTGGATTCGGACGTCGTCGGTGCTGATGTTATGGATGTGGACGACGTCTCAATATTTCTGGACTGAGACTTTCTCAACGAACGTTTTTCAACTAACGATGCTGATGACATTCTATTACAACTTCGTTCAATTTACAATGAAACAAATACTAAAAACACAGTTAGGTATGCACCAAGCAAATGGTTACAACAAAACTGATTCATGTCATTCGGTGTGGGTGGCACACAATATTTCATAACATAAAATCGATTTTCATGCAAATAACCACATACGAAATTTATTACCCAAAACAAATATTCAACTTCAAGGGTGACTATACTCAAAATTGCGATACGATATGTTACGCTTTCAGTCGACAATAGAATTTTATTCAATTTGATGTGCTTGTATTGTGATTTAACGGTTTTTGTATCGGAATTTGGATTATTTGTGAAAATAGTAAATAAAGAAATTCCATGACAACTTCGACTCATGTATTTTGCATATTTTTGCTATCTTCAGTTTCGATCAATCAATTATTGCTCACCATAGTGATAATTTAGTTATACATAATATGCATAAAATCAATATCGAATGGAAAATAATAATAATTATCTCTCATTGTGTGTTGTCATAGAGATGGTCTTTCTTTCTATGAACATCATGATTTTTATTTATTTATTGATGTTTTTCAGGCCAAATAAATCATATCGACTAAACAAAAGTAATGAACTGCGAAAAACTGGTTCATAACGTCATCGGTGCCAATATTTAAAATGCCTCAAGTAATTAATTAATAAATCAAGCGTTTATTCATTGTTCGTTATATTTTAATGTTGAAATATCAATCGAAATATATAGGTACAATTATTACAATTTAAATATACAAAAAGCAAACAGCCGGTTCTATAGTATTCTAATTTTGTTTGTATTAAACAAACTGCGTCATTTTAAAACTAGATATTTAAATATTTAACGTTATCAAAATTGTTTACATTTAGGTGCGGTTTATTATTAGTTTTGCTTTGAAAATGAACCCAAACGAAATCGATTATCTAAAGTTGACAATTTACTACTTAGACTACTGGATGACGTCGGTTTGAAAACACTCTGTGACTGATTATCGGTAATTGTCGACAACGTTGGCACTTTATTTGGTCTCATTGGTCGAAGTTCAGACTTTTTACTTTGATTTTGAATGAGTCGAGGTTTTTTCATAATGGAGAATGTTTCGCTTTTTTGATCTGCAGCTGGCGATAGCTTATGTAAATCAGCCGATTTTGATCTTTTCAAAAGTGGTGATAGACCTGCAATACTACTCGCTTTGACACACATTGATGGTGACACAGTGCGGCTGGTTTCAAGTTTGACCACCTTTCTAGGAAACGATGAAAGATGTTCGCCAAACTTCCTTTTAGCTGGCTGCTGTTCAGTTGGTGACTGATTCTCATTGACCAATTCACTGCCATTCAACCGATCCACTGTATCATTTCTGTTTTCACTATTGCTTTCGAGTTGAAAAACTTTACTTTCCAAAATCGAGCATTTTTCCTCCAATTTTCTAGAAAATTCAAAGAAATTAAAAAAAAAATCAATTAAATATGAAAAATGAAGACATTAGAACTGTTATAGGTACTTATTTATCGGGTGAGGCACTTGAAAACTTATATGAATTAATAACCAATAACAGCTTTGAATATAAAAAAATAAATTTGTACTTACAACTTTTCATCTTTGCACAATTTCAATTGCTTGGCCAATTCCTCAGCATTAGATCGTACTTGAGCGCGTTTGGTATTACAATTTCGTAATTCTCTTTTCAAAGTAGTAACCATTGTGGCCAGTTCCGTTATCGTTCGACCTTCTCTTAGTAGTTCTTCAGTTTCTTGTTGAGAACCCATGATCAAGTGTTGCACCAACTCTGCCGTTCGATTCTTATCATTGGCCTGCTTTAGCTTCTCTTTCAATTGATCGATTTCACTTAATCGTGACTTAAGTGCTTTGATCTTTAAAATAAATCATTAAAATTAGACATTGAAGATGTTGGCCAAATGTTGTTCTCATTTCAAACCTGATCGAGTTGTGTGTTATTGAGTATATTTATTTGTTCGACTTTTTGCTCTAGATGAGCGATCACAGAACGCGACTGAATTTGTCCAGTGGTAAGTTTTTTATTTTCTTTCTGCAGTCGATTGAGCGTTTCTTCTTTTGATTTGATCGCACCATCTTTTTCAATAATCCGAAATTTTAAATTGTCATTTTCATTTTGTAATCCAACTAAATCATTCGGAGCTTCGTCATTCTCGGCATACGAACTATCGGCAATATTTACAAATAAACGAAATACCGTAGCCGTTGTGGTCTTACTGCGACACTCAGGGCATGTATTTTTTCTTTAAAAAAAAATTATCAAATGCAATGAGATAAATCTATGTTTTGAACATCGAATGCATACCTTTCGAGCCACTTGGCCAAGCATTCGTTGTGAAAGACGTGACCGCATCGTGTAACATGTAAATTGTCTGCATCAGGTCCGCGAAATAGTTCTGCACAAATCGAACAATTGATATTCATTGTGAATGGCACTGATCAATGACACTGATCAATGGCACTGATTGTAACACTAGATCACAGTCTCTGAGTTCATTTCGATTTGTTATCCGAACAACTTTACCTCCAAAACCGAAATGTCAACCAAACAAACGAACCGATTGTTTTGAAAATTGACAAAAATTCCACTGCAACAACACACATGTTTTATAGCAGCAAGTGTTGCCAGATACAATAAATGACCAAATAAAAATTTCGTTGTTTTTTTTTTGTCTTGTTTAAATTTTCTATTTATTTGTTTAACATTCATTTTCGTTTTGATTTGTATTTTGTTCGTAAAATATCGATTGAGTTTTTCTCGCTAAAAAAATAATGTACCATTCATTATTCATGTTTAACCAGATTTATGAATACATAGACAATGGTTGATGGTAACAAAATCCAGATCGGTATCATTACTGTGTAGATTGATAGATTCAATTGTGCATATTCAATTTTTAAGCAAATACAAATTTCGGCTGCTATTTTCAGTAGAATCACCGCAACAGTCCTGAAACAATTCCCAAAAATGAAATGTTAAATAGATTTGAACTGAACGTAAAACTTCATATTGAAATGGTGTTGAAAGTAGCTGCGTACCATTGATAAGTCTGGATAAGTTTCTTAAGCGGTTCCAAATATCGATAGTTCGAAACAATTTTTATAATAACATAAATTAATAAAATTGCATCAAATATCCAAAGCGGTATAAATACGATGAAATAGTTCCATTGTGTTCGATTCTCCAGTCTCAAGCATAGACAAATACAAAAGACTAATATTATGAACCATGTAAACAGTGCACGATGAACCAAAGTCATCGTTCTTTTGGTTTTTAACAATTTATCAGCTTATATTCTTATTTTAGACTAAACCATTTTTCAAACGATACACAGCGAATCCTAATAAAATCGGTTAATATTTCGATCTCAGTAAATGCAATTGAACTTTATGATTTGGTAAACAAAACAATTTACATTGATTCGTCAATGTACAGTTTGACAGTTCACACTACTATAAAAGTGTTGCGCGAGACGAACAATGAGAAAACGTCATCGCACAGCACAATATTGTGGTTTTTCAATTCAGTGTACAATTTTGAGGCAACAATTTATTAAAAACGTTTAGATTTTTTTTTTTGTTTGTATGTTTTAAGCATTTGTCGAAAATCAAAAATTGTACAATGTCTTTGTCGTTAGTTTCGTATGCTGCTAGCAGCGATGAAGATAGTGATTATGAAGATAAAGAAGAAACAATCACAATGAAACCAAGTCAATCATTGGATTCAGCATCAACAGAGAAACAAAATGGTCAACAAATGAGTAAATCACTTAATCTACCTCAACCAAAGCATGTTACCAGCAAAGATGACGAAGATAATAATGTTGGAAATGATAATTTTAAATTAAATTTGCCAGCGCCCAAGAAATCACATACGATTGTTGAAGAAGATGATGATGAATTTTTGCATAAAAAGGTGCAACCATCATTAGTGGAAAAGCCAACAAAATTGAAGCCAGAAAATATTCGAAAACCCGTTAGAATAACCATACCGTCATTGTCCGAATTTGCTGATGATGATGATTTGCCCAAACAAAAGTGTGCATCAATTGGACCGAGTGCACCAAAACCAAGTGGATTGCTCGGTATGTTGCCGCCACCAAAGTTCAATGCAGCATTTGGCAAACCAAAAGAGAAACCAGCGTCAACAACAGCAACAACATCAAATGACTCATCGTCAAAACCGACCATAACAAAAACAACTTCATTAATTCCGCATACCGTTGCCAATAAAATAAAACAGGCGGCCGCCAAATCAAAGCCAAATGCAACAGTGGTGGCCAACAAGAAGACCAGTTTGGGTTTAAATTACAATAACAGCGATGACAGTGACAATGAAGAGGAAGAAAGTGGCGGTGACTTCTTTTCGTTGAACACCGACGATAAATTGCCAGAGGTTAGCGCATCCGAAATAAATGCAATGGTAGCAAAGAAAGCAACACAAATGGCTGAGTTTTCGAAAAATTTAAATGAAGCCGAACAAAGTGCGACCGAAGTAGAAGATTATTCGGAACAGGCATCATCGTCGTATGTACCAGATAATGATCAAATTAATATTGAAGCGTTGATTGGTGCTCGAGCTGCAAAGCGATCGCGAAAGGAGGATATTCAATTCATCGATATATCACAAGATCAAGTTATATTAAATCAAGATGAATGGCGACGAAATCAACTACAAGGTGAAACACAGTATCAACCGACGGGCCGTCTGGTCGTTGGCGATCCGGGGACCGGAACGAAGAAAAAACATCAAATCACCTATCTCGCATACCAGGCAAAAGCAAACGAAGCCGAATTGCAGGCAATGTGGGCCACCAATCGACAATCGAGACGACAAACACAAAGCAAATATGGATTCTGAAATACCGAATTTTCTCAATTTTCTTCAGTTTCATTTACATTTAAGACATTAATAACATTATTTCATTTGTAATAAAAGTGATTAACAATAAAAATATCGGATAATTTCTTCGTATTATTTCTATGATTTTTGATTGATGACGTAAAATGTGGCGTATCAGACATGTAAAGGGCAATGTTTACAACGAATTCAACATTGGAAAAGTGTAGCTTACGAATGTAAAGGAGCAGCATTGAAAAACACACTGTCTTATCAATATTGATGAGCGTTGTTATTGTTCATATACACAAGGCAAACTGTGGCACACGCGATAAAATGTCACATTTCGATCTTTATTTTTGTCAAATTTGTATAGCCTAACGTCACGCATTTAAAATGACTTGTATTTGTTTCAAATGTTTTTAAGTTTAAATTACCGTGTTTCTCTTTTATTTTAAATTCAATAGCTCTTTTTTTTCTGGACGTTAATGAAAAAAGGCGCAATAGATAATTTCATTTTTGGTTTTTAGATCATTTTTTATTGTGGTTGAATCTCGTTTTTATTTGTTTAGCTGTTTTGTTTTTGGTTTAGTTTTTTTTTTTTGGTATACGATTATTTTCGTTAAAAAATGTTTGCGGTGGCTCAAAAGTCATCATTGTTATTCAAATCAATGTGTGGTGGACTGCGATCTAGTTATGGCATTCGATTCAGCTCACATTTCATCTATGAAGCAGATGCAAAGGCCCCAATTGATGGTCCAACAACCAAAATGAACATGTTTCAAGCCATAAACAATGCCCTTGATCTGGCTTTAAACGAAGATGACTCAGCTTTAATTTTTGGCGAAGATGTTGGATTCGGTGGTGTATTTCGATGTTCATTAAATTTGCAAGTAAGCCACATTAGTATGCTTATTTGTCAATTATATGCAACATGAATATTCATTCAATTTAATTGATTTATTTAAAAGAAAAAATACGGAAAAGATCGTGTATTCAATACTCCATTGTGCGAACAAGGGATCGTTGGTTTTGGTATCGGTAAGTTTTGCGACGAATTAATTTATTTGAACATTGATTAGCTCAGAACTCTTTATTTTTACTATGAAGGAATTGCAAATACGGGTGCAACGGCCATAGTCGAAGTTCAGTTTGCTGACTATATTTTTCCAGCTTTCGATCAAATTGTCAATGAAGCAGCAAAGTTACGTTATCGCAGCGGAAATTTATTTGACTGTGGATCGTTGACAATCCGAGCACCATGCGGAGCTGTTGGACATGGTGCACTTTATCATTCCCAAAGTCCTGAAGCATATTTTGCTCACACTCCCGGTTTAAAAATAGTCGTTCCACGTGGCCCAAATAAAGCAAAAGGTCTATTAATGGCTTGCATTAAAGATAAGGTAACCCTCAAATTGGTTCATCGTGGTTCCAATACATATTTCATCGCATTTATTTTTTGTTTACAAAGGACCCGTGTATAGTATTTGAGCCAAAGACACTATATCGTGCTGCAGTTGAAGAAGTACCTGATCAATCATATGAGTGTCCAATTGGAAAAGCTGATATTTTGCGAAGTGGTAAAGGTACTGTTGTTCTTGTGTTTACATTCCCATTTCAATGAAACAAAAGATATATGTAGATTTTGCATTTCTTTAGATGTAACTCTTATCGGTTATGGTACACAAGTGCATGTGCTTAAAGAAGTGGCTGATATGGCCAAAAAAGAAATGGACGTCGATTGCGAAGTAATTGATTTGGTTTCAATTCTACCTTGGGACAAGGAAACCGTTTGCAAGGTAAACAACTCTTAAAATTTAATTGGCTTGTACTTTTGTTTGTCATAAATTAAATAAATCTGTCTAATTTTCAGTCAGCGAAGAAAACTGGTCGTGTTATAGTTGCTCATGAAGCACCGCTTACGTCGGGCTTCGGATCTGAATTGGCAGCCACAATTCAAGTGATGACTTTCATTCAGAAAATCTACTTTTTTCAATTCAGCTTATAGTTTCAACAATTTTTATGTTTAATTTTTTTTTTCCAATTTCAGGAGGAATGTTTCCTTTATTTGGAAGCGCCTGTTAAACGTGTTACTGGCTGGGATACACCATTTCCTCACGTTTATGAACCATTCTATTTACCCACCAAACATCGTTGCCTTTCCGCAATCAAAAAATTGATAAACTACTAAGAACGCTGCTTTTGCAACAAATTCATGGAAATTGTTAGAAATTAAACGAATCGAAACTGCCAAAATTCATGATGCATTTTTTGAATTATATTTTTTTTTTTCTTCAAATAATCGATTTTTAAAATAGAATGCGCAGGGTTGCATTTACAAATCCATTTGACATGAATCGAATAGTGCAGGGCTGTATATATATAGCTTAATGCAACGCACTAACATTTTCATATGAATTGCATTTCTGACCCCGTCAAAAGTTCAATCAATTGTTATCGAAGAACAAAAATTGTCTCCGTATGCATTTCCATTGAGCCAAAAAGTGTCGAAAATGTCATCGATGCACACGTTCCATTTTTAGAACGGGTTTTTAATTGTATGCGCTCAAAATAAAACGTACACACACGTTTGTTTTGTGTATATACGTATTTTTTCCATCCAACCAACGATTCGAACATTTGTGGCATTTCAATAATCGAAAGACCGAGAAAACGCAGCACGACGGAGAAGAACCCAACACATACACAACCATTTTTCAATATGGCAGCCAACAAAAATAAGTGAAATACTATTCATTGCATCGTCAAACTAATAGGATGGTGTTTTTTTTTTGTTATTGGCGAGACAAGAAAAATGTGTGATTGAAAAACAACAACCGAATATGTGTTAGTAATTGACAAAAGGATTACAAATGTGATGAATCAAATGTATTTCGGTGATTTTATTGAAAGAAATTTGTTTATATAATCAGCTGACAATACTGTCAAAACCAAAAATAGCCTCCTGTATTAAACTGGTTTTGATATTTATTTATCTATTCCCCACTATTCAAAGTTTATTTCGTGAAATTCGAATTGTGAAATCACGAATTCACAACGTTGCAGCAAAGCAGAGCGAAAGAGAACGACAACAGTTTTGGGTCAATAGCGCTCAAATCAACAACTACGAAGCGTACGATGTAGTAGTATACAAAACACACAATTCAAATGATGAAAAAAGAAAACAAAACCACGGCCAACGAAAAAGAAAAACGAAAAGAAACAAAAACCCAAACACACAATTTTTTTTCTTCTCAAGATACAACGTGTGTATCGATAGAACTCACATCATAAATGTGTTCACAGGATTTTGTATCGTTGAATGCAAGTGTCTTTGTCACCATTTGAGTCATTTTAGCTACAAAGAGATAATGTAAATTCAATCATTTACAAACGAAACCAAATCAAGATACATCACAAATAAAACACAATTTGTTTTTTGCGGTGTGTCTTTTCTCGCTCTCTCATCGTTGAAATTTTGTGTAAACGATTTAAATTTTAATTTTAATGAACTTCAAATTTGTGAAGCGTATCAATGGCTAAACCATAAACTAATAAACAATCGAAAAATCTAGAACATATAGACGAAGCAACATTTATATAAAACTGGTGCAATTTATTTGTTGTTCATTTTGTGGTGAGAACCAAAACATTCAACGAAATGGATAATTTCATATGTGCTGGTTATATTTTCTCATCAAATTTTGATTCAGGCAATCTGAACAAAGTGGAACTCGTCAAATGGCATGAAGGTATATAAAAAAAATCGATAAAAAGAGGTGATCGATCGATAATAGTGTTTGAATCCAATTGACACAAAATAGAAACAAAACAACAATAATAAAGTGTTAATGCTATTGGTTCAGTTCAGTAGATTAGGCCTTTTGGATCAAAATTTCTGTATGACCTATTTCGACCTTGTGAAACGTCATTTGTATTTTTGTTGTTGTTGTTGTTGTTGTTGTTGCTATTTACATTACATTTTGTTTTTCTATGTTTTGTCAATTATGACACGCACAACTGAAAACAAACTTAAATCCACTGTTTCATGCATTACTTCGTTGACACGGTTTGTTTTGATTTGAATCTTTTTTTAGAAGCACTACCAAATAACGAAACGGTAGCGGTTGAATTGAATCTATGGACGCGACCCGATTGTGCGGGCACGGAATATGAAAATCTCAATCGATCATGGTTCTTTTTCAGCATTCAAGGTGATTATTTATTTCGTATAATTTTGGTTTTGGTTAAACACACCAAATTAAAATCTGTTTAAAAATCAAAGAAAAATAAAAACGAAATAGATCAACATGGGTAAAAGAAAATTTGACATTTTTCAGGCGGCGAGCCAAACAAAGTGTGCAAATTGAACATTGTGAATTTAAACAAGCAAGCGAAACTCTTTAGCCAAGGAATGCATCCGGTTATTCGAGTTGGTGAAAATGGCAAATGGGAGCGTACAAAACACTCGCCCGTTTACAATGTTAGTGTTGTTGAATATTTTCACTGTTTAAAATCCCAATTGCATATTTCCGTTGAAACATTTACATTAACGGAATGAATCGATTGATTTTGATTTTGTTATTGACATTGAATTTATAGCATCCGAATTCATTGCAATTAACCGGCATTATAAATGCGTGCTATGCTAATTGTCATGTCCTTTTTTAGGTGAACGATAATGAATTTGTATTGAGCTTTCTACACAAACCACAAACGGATATAGCGACGAAATTTTACTATGCATTTACGTTCCCATTTACATACACTGAATGCCAAAATCAATTGGCACGATTTGATGGCCTATACCTAAAATCCGAAGATGAAATGAATTACATTCTTCAACGTCTGAATGTCGATGTCAATTGCAATACAATCAACTTTGAAAATGGTGATTCGGAAGCGGTTGAAAATGTACAAAACATTCTTAACGGTAATGATAAATTTCTTTTAATTTGTGTTAATTTCTGGTTGTAAAATACAATTTCGTTTGTAGCCGAACAGCCAAATCGAAGTCATGAGTCGTCGTCACGCATCAATATTTTGGAAAATCAATCGAATGACGAAATCGAAAATGGAATCTATTATCATCGTGAATTATTGACAAATTCGGTGGAAGGAAGACGAGTGGATTTGCTTACAATTAGTTCATTTCATAACATTCAAAAGGAGCATGAATATCGATTTCCCGAATTATTTCCAGATTCGCATTCCAAACGATGTAAATTGTTTAAAAACAAAAAGGTACATTTGAAATATGAATATTTCGAATCGATGCATTGGATTTATTCGATCAATTGTTTCAGATTATTTTTGTATCATCGCGAGTTCATCCGGGCGAAACGCCAGCATCTTTCATATTGAATGGCTTTTTGAAAATGTTATTCGATCGAAAAAATCGTTACGCCACCATACTTAGAAGAATGTATATTTTCAAAATAATACCCCTTCTAAATCCGGTTTGTGCATTTGATTGAATCGATTTCTCAATATGAACAATAAGTAATGAATTTGTTATTTGTTAAACAATTCAAACATAGGACGGTGTATTTAATGGATATTATCGATCAGATGTTTTGGGTCACAATTTAAACCGTGTTTATTTGTCACCCAAGCGTGACACTCAACCATCAATTTATGCGGTCAGAAGATTGATAAGGTAAGGTTAATGGTTCGAAAATAACCAAAGACACCTTAAAAATAGACACTTAATATAACCTATGCGTAAACTAATGATTGCAGGTACTATCACAATGATAAAGATATTGCTGATGAAGAGCAACAACCGGTGGATAATAATAACGAAATACCCGATTTGAATTTATCCAATAATCTTGGAAATAATATTGAAGAATTAAATCTAGAATCGTCGGGTTTCGAAGAGACTGATACGGAAACGCCGAATCGTGAATCGTCTGAAGAAAGAACACGATCCAATAATGTATTAACGGAAATAAATATCGAAGCGAAAAATAATCGAAATACCGATAAAATAATTTCGGTGCCGGTGTCAAATTCATCAACGCCATCGATATCATTGACACAAAGTCCATCCACTGAAACGGAATTGGAACCGAAACCAGGCTGCTCAACCGATTCACAATCGATTCCAAGTAGCGCTGAAGAAATGCCAAGCACAAATGCAACAGTCAAATGTCGTAAAAATACGAACAAATTGAAACCAACGGTGACGACAGCCGCTAAATATATTGCTAAACCATCGATTTCTCTAATGCCGAAAATGGGTGCAAACGAAGCGAATGTTGAAGGTATTAAATTGAAAAAAGTATCGCCACGACCGTCGTCAATATCAAACCAAAGCACATTTTCATCGGCGTCATTGAGTGGTCGTGATTCTGGTTCGGATGGCAGCGCACGATACTCGAGCAGCGCATTTGAAAGTGGTCGCAGTGAGAAAAAGAAAGAGCCACTACAAAGCTTAAAGTCAAATACAGGGAGTAATAAAAATATTGATAAAACAAATCGGAAACTATCGAAGAACGATAAGAATGACAATGACACATTGGCCGCTCCCTCTTCAGGTGGTGTATCTAGTCGAAGTGTGAAACGTTCGCCATTATCACGTAAATTTTTGCACAATCCCACATCGGCAAATATAAATATCAGTTCGGACTTTTGTAAAGATTCCAATCAAGCCAAATGTGATGAGCAAAGCAACATGTTTTTGTATATTGATTTGCATGGGCATGCATCAAAGAAAGGCATTTTTATGTACGGAAATTACCTGCCAAAAATCGCAGAGTCGGTCGAATGCATGCTATTGCCACGATTAATGAGCTTGAACAGTCATCATTTTCATTTCGATGCATGTGTTTTCTCCGAACGAAATATGTACCACAAGTAAGAAAATTATTTTTTTTAATTAAAATGTTTCTTCAACATTTTTCATTCTAATCACTAAATTTCTAATCACCATTTATTTTATAGAGGTAAACGAGATGGTTTGTCCAAGGAAGGATCCGGCCGGGTTGCTATCTATAAAACAATCGGTTTGGTTAAAAGTTACACACTGGAGGGAAATTATAATACGGGAAAATACGTGAATATACTGCCTCCAAGAGAGAAGGAAATTAATTCACGAAAGATTTGCACGATTCCACCAAAATATACACCAAACATTTTTGAAGAGGTTTCATTTTTTATTCAATCGATTTATTTTCCATGAACATTTATAAACTGTTTTATTCGATGCGTGAATTAGGTTGGAAGAGCACTGGGACCCTCTATTTTGGATTTGACTGAATCGAATCCATCGTCACGACTTCGTATGTCCGAATTTCGTACATTGCAAGGCCTTCGAAATGCACTACGCAACGATATTGAACGTGGCCTGTCCCGTGCCGAACCCATTCAAAAGGTAAGATTGCATATTGTAATATTTGCTTTGTAACTATTGAGACTAATGAGAAAATCAATATATTATTTTATTCAAAACAAAACAAAACAAAACAAAAAATCAAAAGCCAAAGAAACAACATAAGCCAACTAATGAATTGTCAAATAAGAAAAAAATTAAGCGTCACATACGCGTTATACGAAAAAAGAGTCATCGTTTAAAATTAGCTCCTATCCATGCACAAAGTTCCTTCGATCCACTCGAAATATGATCGATTGACACTTAGTAGTTCATACGTATTAACCGTAGAATGGTTTGTCTTTCTTTTGATTTAGGCCACAACATCTCACACAAAATTGAAATCTCTAAAAACATCCACTGCATGCAGTTCACCACTAACAACCACAACAGATGTGTGTAAAGAAAATAAAGAGCGTCACACAACTAACAAACCATCAATATCTTATGGAAAAAAGGAAAAATCAACAACTGTATCGTTGAATCGAAAAAAGGGCAAAGTATTGTGCGATGTAATTGCCTCCACATCGGCCGCTCCAATACCAACAAAACGTCAAAAAGTTGTGACCAATAAAAAGTTCAATGTTGGCGACAAGGTCGACACAAAAGATTCACCACTTGATTTAGATATGAATGCGATCAGTACTTTGAATTTAAAATCAGACGATGTAAATACAATGCCACAAAATGTAAGCGCATCGGTAACCGAAGATTTATCGGCGTTCATCGATCAACCAACTACATCATTTGATCCTGATTTACCATGCTGTTCATACCAATTACTGCCACAACCATCATCATCATTCAATCCATTTAAATATCCGAATGTACCGAAAAAATCGGGCACTTTTCTATTGCCCAGAAAATCATCAGCATCAACATCGTCAATCTTAATCAGCCAATCGTCAATTGTGCAAAGTACGAAAGTTAAAAGTTCAGCCATTAAATTAAGGGGCGGATTTAATAGTGCCGGATCATCGAGCAACGGGACTCGGCTCAAGTCATTACGCAAATCCAGCTTGACGAAAGATGGTCGTCGCATGAAAAAGAAGAAATCACTCAAAGCCGATGCTGGCAAACGTAAAAAGCCAAAAGTATTTTAAGTTACAACAGCACCACCACCACCACCACCATCAGCTTTAATAGACACATTTTGCGATATTTTTGAATATTTTTTTAAAATCGAATTGGAGGATTTGAATTTTTGTGATTGAATGAAAAAAACAAATTATTTATGACTGTTTATTTTTTTGTTAAACAATTTTTCTCTTTTTTAAAAAAAATGACCCACGGGCAAATGAAATTGAATTATTTTTTATTACACACGAACTAATGAGTTTGCATGCAAACACAAATTTAACATTTACTTAAACTTTCAGTCAACAACAAAAAACAAAATATATAAACGTTTTGAAAATGTGTTACTTGTACAAAATGATGTGCGGGAAAGAAAAAAAAACAAGGAAAGACTCAAAGGGAATAAATTGTAATCCAAATGTGATGTTTAATGTGTGGAATAAATGAAACATTATAAATATTTGCTGACAAAATTGATCTTGCTGTTGTTATCTATGTAAAAGCCAATTCTATTTCACTTTGGTAGTCCTTCTCGTTCTGCCCATTCCAACCAAGATCCTTTGAAGTTTTTGGCGCTGCCAACAAAAAGAACTCATTAATTTATAGGAAATTAATTCAAAAGCAAATGAAAATTAATTACTTTGTGTAGCCCAATTTTGTAGCTGCTATAGCCGCATTTTCCGATCGCATACCGATTTTACAGTGAAAGATAATTTCATCGGTAGGGCCAGGTTTGTTTCGACTGTATTTCTTTTTGAATTGTGAATCACTTAAATTCAATGCTGTATTCACCTCACCCACTGATCAAATGAAAATGCAATGTCATATATCAATCAAACAATAAATAAAACGACAAACAAATACCTACAAGGTATGTTAATGGATGTTGGAATCGTGCCAGTTTCTTGTAGTTCGTTCGGTTCTCTAACATCGATTAATGTTTTTTCTGGATGATTGGTAAGATCTTTAACATCTTCATACGTGACAATCGGTATAACTATTTGTGCGTTATCTGTGGAATATCGCTGGCCCATATTTTTGAATACAACGCTGTAATTTTCGTTGTTTATTATATAATTTTGACCAAATATGCCGGTTTGCGTATTGCATGCAAATATTGAAACAAAGCGATTTGTTTGGAAATATCGGTGTCCGTTCAACAAGGTCGGAATTTTCCTCGATAGTGCAAACGTAATACGATTGGTCATTGTTTTTTCTAATGAAATTGAAATTCAAATGTTAAGAACAAAATACACTGAGGTTATCAACGCAGAGTGTGTATGTGTTTTGAATCTGGTTTATGAAGTCATGTGCAAATGACAAAATCATATATTAAATGAATGTAGCTCAATCTATCGTCAGTTTGTTCTGTGGTTGATATTTTCGTCGCGCGACTTTCAATTGATTAAAAATAAAAATTACATTTGCGTCTCTTGCCTAAATTACGCAAATTTGAAGGTAACCAAAATATCGAATGGTTTTCAGAATATTTGAGGAAAAGACTTTCCAAACAAAATTTACAAATCTTCTTTTTTAGTTTTTTTTTTTAAAGAAACACGAAGGAATTGATTATTTTTAATTGATCATTATTAATTGAAAATTTCGATTTTTATTTTAAATGTATTAAAATCCAACGAAAAATGGTGAAAGAGAAGAACTAAAAGTAAGAAAAGCATCAATCAAACGGATATTCCAAGGCTGTTATTGTCGTACAACATTTTTTATTGCTCTGAAAGTAGAAATAATTTCAATTTAAATATCCCATCAAAATGAGACGGGATTTGACTTTCAATGGTTAAAAATGGAACATTTTTAATGCTATTGCAATCATCAATTTTTCGCCTTTATTACATTACCAAAACAGCCAGATGTTCATTCTCAATGCACATTTGAATCGAGATAAATGAACAATATGAGAACAAATGTCATTTCAGTGAGGTAAGTATCTGCAATGTGGTGAGTTTGTTGTATCTAAAACTTCTCCAATTTGAAAAAAAAATGTTTTACACCGAATTTGATCGAGTAACCATATATTCTCAAGCAATCTGTATAAAGTAGTTTTGAAATTGCATCAAGTTAATAAAATTATTTATTTTAAAAAAATGTCATGGAAAAATTGGTCAAGTAAAAGTCGTGAATTACGAGGAGGACGTTTAATTGCACACTGTAACTGTACCCGTCGCAATGGATTACAAGATTACTGTGAACGATCAGAATGCCAAGAGCATGCAATGTGTTTAACAAGACCATTTCCAAAATGTTGTCCATCACTATTTGCAAATCGCTTCGAAGCGATTTCAATGGGTAAACGCACCAATTCCAAAAATGCAAGCAAAATACGAATGTTAAATAACGGCAGTAAGTATGATCATGTAAAATAGATCGAAATGAAAACAGAAAAGTTAAATATTTGCAGGCCGTGCAATTCAATATAATCCCAACACTCGATTGAATGCAGTAAATAAAAAGAAATCCATGCGGTCCATATAATTTACCGTGCAATCATTTTTAGCGATTTAAATTCACCACAATCCAGCTGAAATTCAATCGAATCGTCTGACTTAATAATTTCATAATAGTAATAAGTTTAAAAGACAGAAGAAGAAGGAGAAAAAAAATGGTTGAGACGCAGCGCTGCGTGTGAGCTATGCGCAAACTATTTATTTTCCTAATGTGCCAAAATTGTGTGTTTAGCAAATGAATAATTGAAAAATTGTACATTTGTTGAGAAAAAAAGAGTGTAATTGCTTCGGTTAAAATTGAAAAGAAATTGATGTTCAAGTCGAATGTAAGTTTCACGCAGTCTATCATTAAATATGCGATGATTTCAATAAAAACGAAATATTTCTATTGTGTGTTGTGTATTTATTTTTATTCCCTACGAATATAAATGAGAATGCATTGTTTTGAGTGGACATTGTGCGATCTATGTATTGAAATGACGAACGAAAATATGGAGTTCAAGTGATCAGTGTGCTTCGTTTACGAAACATCATATTCTTTTATTTTTTTGATGAAACTTTGTACCCATCGGACCTTCGTATAAGAATCGAATGTTATTTACATTTGAACATCGGTTGACATATCAAACTAGAATGGTATCGCCTTTTGCTGCATTCACATTTCAATTCGAATGATCATGAAATTCTTTTTTGGGTTTCGTAAAACACACACAGAAAGAGAGGAAGAGAGAGAGAGAGAGAGAGAGAGAGAGAGAAAGAAAGAAAGAAATGCTTCACTCGTATTTCATTCAATTTCCTATCAACATTCCGCACATTTTTGATCGAATCGGTTGTTATTATTGTGCATGGTTTTTGTCACGTTGCAATTTAAGCGTAATTTATTATGTATTCGTTTTAATCATCCAAATTGTTTGTTACAAATGTGAGTCTTGTTTCGGCAATGAGATGAGCAATGACCCAAGTTGGCCAAAAGTCAATGTTTGCGTCACAAATGACTCTCTGTCACTCTCTCTCTCTCTCTCTCTCTCTCTCTCTCTCTCTCTCTCTTCATCTATGTGCTCATCGGAATGCAGTGTCTATAGGTGTAATTCATAATTGCCAAATACATAGCCAAAAGCGCAATATGCGCACTAGGAATGTACATAATGAAATATAGACTTAGTGCGTTCACTACATTCCATTCGTTTGCCGACAATCATACTCCGATGATTTAATTTAGTTATTCTTTTGGTCAAAATTTGTGTTGAAAATAATTGCTTGAATGGCGCATAATGGTTTAAATTTTATATGACGACAGGAGAGGAGTCTTTAACTATCAATAAGTGTAACAAGAGTGATTTTATAATGTTGATTGAAAATTCTTATTAACCAAAATATGGTTTGTTTTTGCTATAAATTTTTTTAATTGAAAAACTTGATGAAAACATAGTCTAATTTGAATCTCATCGATCACTCGAAATTGATAGTAGATATTGAATGTGTGTTTAAAATCGCGTTAATTCACGTCATAGTGCTATCAAAACTGTACAAAAATAAAATGAATAACAACCATCAAATAGAAAACCGAATGATCAGTTTTGTTGTTATGAACGCAATGTGTGAATGAATGTGTAGTCGTTTGATTGAATTTTGCGCTGTGCGGCATTGACAAATTATAGTTTACTGTAAACACAAAATAAACGGAACATTTTCAATGCAAATAAGTTTGAATCGAACGGTTCGACGCGACGTGATGGAAATTTTTTAATATATCTTATTGCGATTGAGAACATTTTTAATTTTCAGAGAATCTTATAGTTTTTTTTGAACGAAATTCGTTTACATACATGCATGTGTGTGTGTGTTTGTTTATTTGCTTTTTTTCGATGTCGTTATGTGTCATAGTGTAATTTCACATTCAGAGTTCGACGTAAATACTTTTACGATGACGCATTGTGTATATGATATATTAAATGTTGTTTAGCGAGTCTTTAATTTGATCATGTATTTTTTTTTTCTCTTCCGCTCATTCCATTATTTCAGATGTCTTAGGGAGTTTTGTTCGAATTACTTATACGGATATTTTCATTTAACAAGCGATAGAATGTCATCAAAACCATCTGGTCTGCGATTTTCATCAGTTTCGTCACAAACGAGTCAACCACAACCAGTAAAGCCATCCGCAAATTTTACAAAAAATAGTACGATTTCAATAGTTGGCAAAAAACCATCCACAATTGTTTACACGAAAAATATCAAATCCAGTCCCAATCAAACGATGCAAACAACAAAAAAATTGCAAACCAACCAATCACCTTATGGTAATTTATGGGCACCTATTTTTTTCAATCATTTTATTTTATATGCCAACCAAAAAACATTTTAAACAATATTTTAGAATCCGATACAGACATTTCAACATCAAATGAAAATTTATCGATGGAACAACGATATGTTTTGCGCCATACGCCACGTGCTGAGCCACAAGGACAAGAGAATTTGGTCGAATCGAATTCAGGTTAGATTAGTCACTTTTAACACGTACACAAGCACAAACCGCATAATCACTAGCTTATAGCTTGTGGTGTGAGCAACGAGAGTATATGTTTTTGTTCATATAATTCAAAAGAAACTTAAATAATTACACACAGCTCGATATGCATCGGATCAGCAAAGATTCTCTTCGAATACATCGTCCGATTCGACGCGTTATGCGTCGAGTAATCGTAGTCATTCAGGCAGTCAAACTCCAAATTTGCAGCAAGCAAATTGCAATATCAACGAAAATATTGTCAATAATCCAAACAATAGCATAAGCATTGGCATCGGATCGAATCGAAATTCTCTAAAAGAAAACATCAATTCGAATCGTTCATCGATGGATGTATCAACATGTTCGTATAATACATTGATTATACATCCGGATGATACACTGCATGCGCCATTGAATCGCTTGACGGGCGAACATTTGGTGCAGGATGGTAATGGTAAAAGAGAGATGCAAGAGATTACCGAAATTCCCGACGATTACTTAAATCAAAGTCATGTGCTGAAGCATCTCGCCAAAGAAATGAAAATACCAAGCAATCGACAGCGAACCTCATCACGAGAACGAAGTTTACTCGATAATGACAAAGAGCATACAACAGGGTATACTTACTTTAAAAATTACTATTCCATTATTGAAGAATGCTATCCATTCTTTCGATTATTTTTCCATTACACCCATTACATCCATTTCAAAAAATCACAATATCAATATCTATTTAGTATGTAAGAAAGTAGTAAGGGTTTGATCACACATATACACACATAAATTAAAAACAATTTGCAAATGAATTGAACGAAGCTGCGTTAGCAAACACTTTGCTCACAAAAATTGAGATTTGGTAGTAGTAGTAGTAGCAGAGCAGAGCAACGAAGGAATCATCATTGGATACACACTATCGCATTAACGTTGCATCGACAACATGGCTCAGCACACGATCAACAGAGATAGCGAGCCAAAGAAAGGGAGAGATTACTTAGCACATTGTGGTGAGTAGATTTGAATACATATTATGTTTGGCCACTGGGTTGACATCACAAACACAAATCGCCTTCAACAATAAGCGATGCCACACCGTTTAGTTCAGTTTTGACGTTTGAAGCAACAGCACATTTCATAACTAAGTTTTTCAATTTTCATATTGCATACAAAAGTAATGCGCGCAGACGAGGAATGTGGAGACGAGGAATGTGGGGTGGAGCGCGGAAATGTGGTAAGTACATTTGAATTTTTTTTTACTTGTACAATTATTGTTGTCATTTTTTCAACAGCATATTTTATTGATGTGTACATTGTATTAATGTAATTTTTTTTATTTTTCCCCTGTCTCTATAGGTTTCAAACCTAGCGAACACTCAGCCAGTTGTTCGTCTGGAAAGGATGAGCAGAGATTTGTTACGGCAATGGAATGTACCGCGGCCAAATGTGACACAACAAACACCAGCACGCCGTTCAAAACGTGTGCAAACTGTACCGTCTGTCGCTCGTTCTTCTCAGCCACATGATAGTAGGGACGATGAGCCGCTAGCGGCCAAAATAAGACGTACCGAACAACCATTTAATTCGGTAAAAAAAATTCATTTTCATTTTTTTAAAATTAAATTTCCAATATGTATAATTGTATACATTATATTAATGCAATTTTTTTTATTTTTCCTTTGTCTCTATAGGTTTCAAACCTAGCGAACAATCAACCAGTTGTTCGATTGCAAAGAATGAGCAGAGATTTGTTACGGCAATGGAATGTGCCACCGCCAAATGTGACACAACAAACACCAGCACGCCGTTCAAAACGTGTGCAAACTGTACCGTCTATCGCTCGTCCTTTAGTATCTGAACCACCGCCAAGTCGGCCAGTTTTGAGACCAGCCATGCGAGACGAACCATCTACTTCACGTGGTTTGACCTCTGCGCCACGGCCGTCATCGTCACGTTTCACACAACAACCACCAGCACGCCGTTCAAAACGTGTGCAAACTGTACCGTCTGTCGCTCGTTCGTTAGTTCAAAGTCCGGTCATTCCATCGACATCGGCTGCACCGATTGGAGCACCATTACAACCGCTCCGCAATGAACGAGTGTGTCGCCGCAAAGGTGAACAATCGGATCCTAACCAAGAGACATTCACCATCAAAATGTCTCTGCGGACATTTTTGAGAAACGGTCCGAATGATCCAACTCGTATTGGTGGTAAACGAAACAAAGATCAAATGAATGCAACGAATGCTGACAACGCCAACAATAGAGATAGTGATATGAAACGCCGATTAATGGCAATCATTGATAATGCTGTGATTGAGATGTCCGACTTGACGCGATTATCGGCATACTATGTGCACAACGAATTGAATCGTTTGGTCGATAGCAACAACGATGCAGCAATCCGTGCAGAATTTTTAGCGCCTTTTGATGCACACAAGTATTTTTTTGCCCTAAAACATTGCCAAGCTAACGTCAATTGTCCATTAAATCCAATGTTTGCACAATATCTAAGGGATAAGAACATTCCAGTTCAGCCACACATTAACAACTTAACTCACCCGATTAGTTTTGCTTACCAACAGTCCGCCACAAATATGCGCAATAACACAAATATGCATGGCAACGATCACATTCGCAATTATTTCAAGCGCAAAAATATTATGGAACAGGAGATTGATGTGTTGATGGACTATTTGCAATACGAAGATTCGGAAGTCGAGCTGTATGACGGCACTCGCGCGCATTTAACCGAATACTACAATGAGCTGCATCCATTGTTGCCACTCGACCGTATTGCTCTCTACGAAAATGATCCTGAAAATGTTGTGTTCCAAGACGACCATCTCATACCACGTGGCTGGTTGTGGACTACAACAGACGATACCAAGTACTATAAACACGTGCACGAGCTGATCCATTTACAGCGTTGGATTCAACAGCACAATGTGGCCAATCCAAATGAGCAGTGGCAGTCGTTTCGTGCCATTCCGCAATCGAAGAACAAACGCAAACATGTTCAATTCGATACGGATGGTTTCATCGACATGACAAATTTATTGTATGCCCGCAAAGAAGATAAAGTAAGAAGAAGTGACAAACCAAATTGGGATAACAATGATTATGATGCGTTTTGGAATCGGTATGTAAATTTGCGGAAAATAAATCGTAACGGACAAATTTTCGGCAACTATTTTACGACCGACGGTGTGACAGCATGCCTGAGAATGATTCGTCGAAAGCGTGACGCGACGAGTGCACCGACCAAAACGAGTAAGAAAAAGAATAAGAAGAAAAAGGGCAAGAAACAGTACGAGAAGAAAGAACCGCCAAAATGTCCGGAAGACATTAAAGCTGCCTTCATAACACATACCATTGATCGATATTGTCGCATAATGGCAGTTCATGAGCCAGGAACATCGATGCTCTGTAGTCGTGATCACGATATCACAGACCAACCATTGCACCGCGAAAGACCGGAGAATATGAATCCAAAGGATCGGTAAGTTTATTGCTTTTTGTATTGCATTTTTATTTTATTCAGTAAATGTGTCGTATGACATGAATGTTAATTTTATCGTATCGTTCAGTTTCTTAGTTTGCAACAACTGCGAACCGGCCCTTAACCATGTTCTCCCACCACCAAATGAGTGGATAGCCAAAATTCATCATACATTCCGATCAAAACATCGCCTTGAATTGGAACCGAATCTCAAGCATTATGGACATTCTATCGCGAATCAACAATACAATGGACGCAAGCAAACTATTGTTTTTGACCGTGATCTGAATGCATCACGCAACATGATATACAAATCATTGTGTATGATACAAGATATTCCAATCAATGGTGATTTCAATCGGAGTGCTGCCTATTTACGACAACGGGCGGCTAATGCTGCCGCTCATTAAATGAATATCCTCCTCGGCCGTCTCCCGTAGTTTACTCCGTCTAAGAGTAATTTACGTGTGTGAGTAAGTGTCGTTTGGTTCCATTCATTGTAGACCGATTGATATATTAATGGTGATATTTTTTTTCATTCCATTCTTTTTTTTAAATTGAAATAGGTAGTGGCCTTGGCACCAAGTGCTATTCTATAGTAAGCATTTTGTTTTTGTTTTTCTTCCACAGCAGAACGCGATTCTTAACACTACTACCAAATCTCAAATTAAAGCAATGTTGTTGCAAATGTGTGACGGTTACTTTGCTCTTAAACTATACATATTTGATTTTCATTATATGTTTCCATTACTTCCATTACGTTCCATTACATATTGATTAATTCCCATTATTTCCATTCTTTTCTTTGTGATTAACCCTAGGCAAAAGTCAACCCGAGCAAAAAGTCAACCCGATCTAACGAAGTAAATGTTGTCTCAATTTTTCTTTATTCCTTCAACTTATTTATCATTGTCATTGTGTGTGTTTTAGAATACCCGAAAATCATATTGATGCCATGGAAGCTCTGGTCAAAGAGAATCACCTCCTCAAGCAACAGTTGCAAAATTGTTTTACAAAAGTGGCCAAAACACAAAAGGTACGCGCATTTTTGAAAATATTCCGAATCGAATATATTGTTGATAGTATTTGTGTTTATTAATTTTCAGCTTGAAGAAGAGGTCACAAATATCTATCGGGCTCATGAAGAATTGAAACAGACATGCGAACGACGTGAGAAACTTGAGAGAGCTGCACGAATGCGTTTGCAGAGTGATCTTCAACGAGTTCAAGAGCTAAATGCAGTTATGAGAGATCAAGTTGATATTTTACAGAGTCAATTGCTTGCACCGTCCGAACATCAAATTTTGATTGCACAACTTTTCACACAAAGTAATTTCATAAAATGCATGCATTTATATATATCGTAATCTAATCGACCATATTTACTTATTAAATCTAGATAAAGAATTGAGCGCAGCTAAAGAACGACAAGATATTGAACTCGGTGCCCAACGAGCAACTTTGCAGGAACAAAGAAATCACATTGGCATTTTGGATTCAGCATTGACAAATGCCCAACAAAATATCAGACGATTGGAGGAAGAATTACGAAAGAAACAAATGTATATTGATCGATTAAATCAGCTACATCAATTACAACAACCGAAACAATGTGAACGAAAAAATATGCTGGAATTTGATCCGGAATTGTCAAAAGAATCGAATCGCAGCGGTAGCAGTACAACCAGTGACACAAAATGGCAAATGGGCGACAAGTCCCAAATGATTCGGTAAATATTTTTAAATTATAAACAATTCAGTTTGTCAGTTGAACAAATCAGCTCAATTTGTCTTCCATTCTATTTTGGACAGAGTTGAAAGTGAACAACGGCACATGGATGATGGAAGACAAAATACGCCCAAATTGATGGATAAACAAGACGAACGAAATTTAGTCGAAGCAAAACAGGATAAGCTCCGATATTTAGAGGAAGTTCATTCGGCCCAACGGAAAATGAACGATTTACAGGCACATCTCAAAGTATTGGAAAGTAAATTGGCTGACAAAGATGTCGAAATAAGATTATTGCAAGAAAAGAAAAGTAATTTTTTTGCTAACCTCCAAGAGTTCGATATTAATTCGTGTTTTTTTGTTTTTTCTTCTTCTTTTTATTTCGTTTGAATAGTTTGCGGATCATCATTTGATTCGTATAATAGCTATGGCCTCAGTCCATTGGCATTTAATTCACAGACATCGTACAATGCATCGAATAATTCCTTTAATACGACAACAAATGCATCGTTGCTTGAACAAACATTCGGTCATCCATCTGCATCGATTGGCGGCTATTCACAACAAGTTCCATCACCATACAAAACCAATCCGACCAATCTACAGTCAATCAATTTGAATAGTAATGTTGTTAATTCGCCAAATGGTGGCGGTGTTGCAGGTGGCTATTCGGCCAACAGTTCCAACTATAGCAATAATTACGATTCGCCAAACTATAACCAAAACACATCTAGCTATGACACATCATACGAAAATATCACACGAAAATCCATTGATGACCATATGAAAAAGCATCTTGACGAACAGTTACTTACGAAGGTAAGCCAATTGTCACTGGAGCATGTATCGAGGCTTTTAGCACAAAAGCAACGAGAATACAATTCGACCAATGATATTATTTTAAATCAAATACAAACTAGTAAAGAAATTGCTAGCTCATGCCGAGACATATCCGCTGACAAAGAAGAATTTTACTAAACACTGTGTTATTCTACCGCCCTGCCCCCCCGCAGTTTGTTATCCGTTTGGTTTTTCGTTTTTGCTTAATTTCTTTTTTTTAATTTGAAAATTCCAATTTTACTTTCTGACATTTCAATGGAACCAACCAACAACACTACTAAAAATGCTCAACTAAAACAACCAAATGCCTTGGCGTGTTTTACAATTGAGTGAGATAAAGTTTGAAAACCCCCAAAATTAATATGATTTCTGATTTTGGTAATGCTAGAAGTATTTTTATTTTTGCTTTGCTTCCTTCGAATTTGTTTTAATTTAAAAGAAGAAAAGAAAAAATCAGCTACTTATTAACAGACTTTGATTTAAAAGTGCTCCGTGATGAAGAGATTTTAGGGTGATAAAGGATTTTACACAATGAAATATTTTAAGAAATTGATAGTATCGAAGCATAAGATTTTTTTTTCTCCAAAGAATTTTGAGCATTTGGACATGTTTATAGCTTTATTAGCGGTTCATGAACAGTCAGGAAAATAACATTTGCAAAGCATTAGATAAAATGAGACTGAAATTCATCTAAATGATATAATCATTTCTGTGAAAGTGTTATAAACTAATTGACTCCGTCGAGTCGAAACTCCAAATGAAAATCAACGCATTATAGTACAAGTGCAGCCAATAAATTGAAAAAAAAAATTGATTTTAATTCGAAGAAAAATAGCGCTGCAGCGGGCTCTGCAGACTTTGATACTTTTCACGGAGACCTTTTTTAGTCAAGATGCTTTGTGTACTTTGCCGATTTATTGGTTATACAATAAAATACGGTTTAAGTTATTTGAGTCAGGTAGCTGCAAATAGTCTTGGAAGCTAAACAATTTCATGATTTGCACAAGACAACGAAGAAAAAAAAAACATTTTCAAGATACGAAAGGGGTTTAATCGGAATGGTTTGTTACCAGAAGGAAGATGCAAACATAAAAACTCTCTAGTAGATATTGAGTTGGTGAAAATATCTATTATTATTATTATTTCTTGTTTGATGAGAAAAAAAATGTGTTTAATTGTTATTCAATTCCAATTGCTGAAACTACCTTACGAATAGTGTACCTAGTTGATAACAATTAATATTGTAAATTATCGAAAACAATTAGAATAGAAGGATTTAGAAATGAGGTGCTTACATATGGCCATCAAATACTCGAAACATAAAGATTCTTTTATATACATATATATACTTTACATATACATTCATCGCCAAACGGGAGCATGAATATGTGCAGAATGTGTTTTTTAGTGTAATTTTTTTTAAACCCAAATTTAATGCATGAATAATTCAAAAACAAAATGGACCAAATGAACTTTTATGTAATTATTTTTTTTTTCTTTTTGAACATTTTCAAACCTATCTACCAAAATAAAGAAAATGCAATTGAAAATATGCCCAATGGACTTTTTTGACTGTTTGACAATGCTTATCTGTTTGTTTCATTTTTTTTGCAAAACCTGCTTTGCGCTCTCCCCAATTCAATAAATACTTTCTTTTAGGAATATAAGAAAAAACAAATCGCTTTAATTTTTATTTGTGTTGCGTGTGGCTTATAATCCTTTGTCCAGTACAATACAGTTGCGCATGGAGTACGCTTCGCTAAAACAATGGACATTTTCTACTAAACAAAGAAAAAGGTTTGTGAAAGTGTGATCAAAACTATTACCACAAGCTCGTTCCGCCTCGTTTGAATTTAAAATAAACAACAACAACAACAACAAATACAACATTTCGCACATTGCATACTCTATTTAATTATTTTTGAATTAGCGTGGTCTCTGCTGCTTTCCCAGTCTTAGTTCGAAAAAATCGAATTTGGCTTTATTATCTGATCAGGTATCCGTTCTGTCAACAAACAATAGCGACTCATTTTTGCAGGTAATTTTCACGATCAAATTGACATATTAAACCAATTTTTATTCGTTTTTGCTTTTATTTTGTGGACGATTTGCGTTGATTTGTCCTCGATATAAAATTGATGGCACAAAAAAACACACACACCAAATCGTCTCTATTCGCCAAAATGGAATCGAGGCGAATAAAATTGATATAAACAAAACCAAAAAAAAATACACTAACAAATAGAAACTAGTACAACGGGAACGCAACCGACACGAAACGAAAGACCAAGATCTTGGACCGTCGTCATCGATGTCAAACCAAACGAAAGCCGATGAAATCGTATTGCTTGAAAAACAAGGCCTATGCTCACAAAAATTACGAAATAATCTGACGGGAAATTTGGCCAAAGTAACGAATACGGTTGGTCAGAATATGACTGATATTAGCAATATTGATAACAGCAATCTGATAAAGGTCGAGCGATTTTCTTTGTTTTTGTTTTTCAAATAAGCTTTTTAACTTATACAAAATCAAAAGCGAAATCACACCCACACATCTTCTGGGCATTTTGGCATATAGCAATCACATTGGAAATTCAATCTAAAATACATATTTTCGCTCAGTATATTGGATACCGAATAAATACAAATTCAAAAAAAAAACTGTCGCCGATGATTTTTTTTTTCAACGGATAATGATAAAATTGTAATAATAATTTTCAATTTAAATTTTACCTAGTTATTTTTTTTTTTGTTGAAGATGCAATTTTTTCAATTCGTTATTAACGACCGTTTTTTTTCGTGAATTTGTATTTATTGCCGAAGCATTCATGCGTTTTTTTCATTTACAGGACGTAAAAACGTACGCAAATTTGGGACAAAATTCATCGTATCAAATGGGCGGACGAATGAAGGAGAATCGCGGTACATCATTACCACCAAGTGCTTTGCCACGGCCAGCGCGCAGTTTGAAACCACCGCGAAAAATTGACTATGATCGTTTAAGTGATTCATCAAATAAAGCCCGTTCAACAACACCGCCAAAAATCCCATACGATATGAAAGCGGCAACGATGAAACGAAATGAATACTCTCGGCGTGATTTTACACCGCCGGCCAAAAATTATGTCGAAATGAAAGAAATGCTCAACTTTCCTAATCCACACTTTTCACTAAAGCGCAAGGATTACGGATCCATGAACAAATCGGAATTCTCCAAACCTGAACATACATCGACGAAGTATTATCAGCGTCTGGAAGAATCGCCAAAACTGAATAAATCATCGGATAGTGGCGGTTTTAAACGGTCTTTATTGCCAAGTGCGCGTAAATATTCACCGGCCGTTGCGTCAAATTCAAATAAACAACATTCACGTGATTCATTGAATTCAAGCGAATCGAATCATTCGGTGAATTCAAATTTACGACAGAGTCCAATTCATTTGAAGGTCGACGTACATAATACATCGAATGCATCTTTCCATCATCAACACATCAATTCACGTACACCACCAAAGCATATTTATATGTCATTGGCACCACAAGATAAAACGGCTTCATTGCCACCAAAACCGATCGATAATAATCGCAGTGGACGAAGAGGTGGCAGCGTTACAAGAGGAGAAAATCGATATAAAATCCAATTTTAATAGCTCATTTTTTACAACTCTTTTTACTTTCTGCTTCGATTAATTACAAAAAAATAAAAAATAAATTAAATTAAATAAAACCATACACACACACAGTTAATTCGATATATTCTAGCTTTTGTTTTGTTAATTTATGGAAAAATGTAGAAAGTAAAAATAATTTCAAATAATTCAAATTTAATCGATTAATAAATAAGCATTTGTGATTATATTTTTAATTTTCTAAATATGACGAGAATATTCACACGTTTCACATTTCAGTTAAACAAATCAAATTAATTGAAAGCAACAGGTTATTTAATATGAATGAGAGAGTCGAGTTAATCGGAAATTGAAAATGAACAATGACCGCTTCAACGGATAAGGTGCAAAAGCAAAGCAATGGCAAACAATTGGAGTTCCAATACAACAACAAAAACAACAAAAAATCAGCCAGGAAAAAGTTTTGCGCTTACATACAGCATACACAAAAAAAAGACACCAGTCGACAAAAATTGTTTCATTATCACTCGATAATTGAAAGTGGACTACTTTCATCATTGATTTTCATAGAAAGTATGTCAAGGCTTACGTTATATATAGTGTACCCGCACACTATGTACGCAGCGTGTAATTGTAGTTTATTTCGTTTGTACTCGCATTCAATCGCACTTCTACACGTTCAAAACGATGGCGTACGAACCGACTGTAATGTATACACGTTCATTTTGAACTACAACATTGTGTTCATTTCGTTTATTTATTTTCTCCGTTTGTTCGTTGGTTTTGGTGTTCGGTGCTCTTTTTTTAGTATTATTTCTTTGTGTTTTTTACATCACACAGGAAAATTTTGTGCTACATATGCAACGTGCACACACGATCCAACCGAAGAAGAAGAAGAAGATAAAAAAACTGCATAGTTTTGCCATTGCTATTACTGTTACTATTATTATGAGCAATTGTCGATGGATTATTTGTTTATGTATTCAGAGTGGGACCTGTACACTCATACTCATACCGTTTATGAGCGAGTGCAATGAAAGGAAGCAAACAGTTTCATTTAATTGAAAAAGATATCAAAACTGACGGAAATCTTTGAATCGTGTGAATTGACAAAACGCTGCTGTACAATCAATTCGTGACATTTAAATGCATTGCCCACTTCGATTTGGCCATTAATTATTGAATTTTTTTTCCAAATTTGTAACACCATCACCATCACCATCAAGTAAGAAATTGTACTGGTGCTTCGAAACAATTGAACATATATTATGTGAATTGTTTCGAATGAACTCACCAGCGGCGGTATACGATCAATCAATCAGTGTTGAATCAACTGTTGATCGTGAAAAGATCACGAAAATGTAACTCATGCAATGCGATTCGTTGGAATAAATGTCAAATAGAAAAGTTGAATGTTTTTATCGATCCTGTAAAGTGTAAATTGAAACCCACACTTTGATTTTAAAAGAATTTCAGGAAAGCATTATGATACAACGAGATAGAGATGATCTTTTATTTCGCATTCATACCAACACAATCGTGTGGATAGAGACAGAAAGAGTGAGTGAGCTAGAGATAGTGAGAGATTCAAGATCCGGCAATATAAATGTAAGCTAATATTCGAGAGTACAGCGCACATTTCGTGGTATTTCTAAACAGCTCGTTCAATTGATGAAGGAATCAACTAAAGAAACAACAACAATAAAAAAAAAAACACACAACTAGCACGATACAAATGCATGTATTCAACATACATCGTTTGTGCAATCGAACACAATTTCCCCCTCCCTCACGCCGGTTGTCAACACTGTGTGTCTTCTCTCATACACTTGAGCCGAACAGCCAACATTGTATGTGTGATGAATGTATGTGTGGTGAGTGTACGTAACATGTATACGTGAAGTTATATAGCTTTGTGTGAGCGGAACACTGTGTGTGTGCTATGTGCATGTGTATCGAAACTGTCAATTCACAACAGTTATTCGGCCGCATTTCGTATGGTGTTCGTTTTTTTACGTTTTTGTTTTCATTCAGTTGAGTTAAAGTCGTTGACGAGGTTAGACGTATTTTGTATTTTATACATGCGCGCGTTTAACAAAACATCTTTTTTTTATTATTATTTTAAATATAAACCATTTTCATATTATACTATCTCTAGCTGTTCATAAGAAAAGTAGATGTAACATTGTAAGATACACATAATCCGCGTAAGAGTAGACTTCTCGATACATAAATAAAAAAGAAAGAAATATTGAAAGAACGAAATACACCGAGTGAAACTAATAAAAATAAAACAATTGAAAAGCAAGAGCAACAAATTGAAAATCACAAGAATTTGGATACGACCGAAAAAGACAACAGAATAAAAAAAAAATTAAAAAAACGTGCAACAACAACATCAACTGAACCGTAATATAGATATTTTTACTTTTTGTTTGGTTTAGTTTTATTTAAAATACGAAACTACGATTCCGATTGACTCATTGAAAGGACATCAGTGAATTGACTTTTAAAATAGACCGCATACATGAAACCAAGCGACCGCTCAAATATAATGACAGTGTTTATTTTGCAATCGTTTGATTAACCACGAGAAAGAAGAAAGAAAAAAAGAATCTTCGAACAGTGAACTGTATATTCGAATCGGTCGTATTCGATTGTACATAGTTGGTGATTTGTGTTTCGGTGAGTCTTTTATGTGTGTGTTCATCAAATCATTTTAACCGCTTTCATCCGTACAAAACAAGCGAATCAGGTGTTTGAATTGTAAGGGGCCTGCTATGTCGTTGTCAATTTATCTCTTCAAATTGTGTGTGACATTTTTACTTTGAATTTTACGTTGGTTATCAGTGAATTGTGCGTGTGCGTGTGTGTGAATTCATTTGAATTTTGGTGCATAAATGTGTATGGTTTTTGTTGTTGTTTCTCTTTTCTCTCTATGTTTCGATTCTATTTTGGTTGTTCAATTGGATTCCATTAGGAATTAGGTGATAGAGAATGAGCGAAAATTGTTCGAAAACGAAACAAACAATAATGAAATGATATGCATTTGAATTTACCACAGTGCAAATATTTTACGTTTTGGCAATTTTATGTTTCACTGCTGTTTATTTTCGTTGTTTTTTTTTAACAAATAAGTGAAATGCACTCACTTTTCCGTGCTCGCATTGGAATGTGCGAAATATATGTGTATATCAAATACACATTCTTCCCATTTTCATGAATCAAGATATAATAAATGAAGAGTAGAAAAAAATGCAGAAGAATTGCAATAAAAACAGTGGAAAAATCAAGGCAACACAACAAACTCTATCGGTATAAAATTCGTCGATAAACATAAACAAGTTTGAACCGACACAGCAAATTTTCACTGTGGAAAAACAAATATACTTGATTGGATTAAATAACACACAATTTTTTATTGTTCTTATTTATAACAACAAAAAACGAACGAACGATCGAATAATAATAATAATAAAAAAGAGATTTATACAAGATCTGCGGGTGAGTACTGCCATATCGATATCGCATACATCAATTTACAATAAAGTGAATTGTTCGTTCGAGTGACATGAGACATATATAAGAATAATTTACCCATAGACAAATATGCGATGTGTTCGAAATGTATCGCCAGTGAATGATTGAGGTTCGCATAAGGAAATCGCAAAATGTAAATCGCACGAAACAAACTAATTATTGGGATTTTTGAAAGCCGAATGCCAAAGCGAAATATCTCAAGAGAGAGAGAGAGAAAATGCACACACACATTCATCCGTGCACATAAACCATTGCAACATTTTTTTTTTCTCTTTACTTCGTTCTACTGTCGATTTGTACTTGTGATGATCAACAAACATAAATTGAGAAATGAACGCGAACGTGCCCAAATAGACGAAACGAAAACGAAGTATAAAAATATATATAAAAAAAATGTTATTGCACTTTGAGAACCGTGTTTATGTCTTTTTGTCTGCGCGCGCGAAATCATTACTTTGCATCCAAGTCATTTCTCGTTCGTATTATAACAAAGTAACAACAACAACAACAAAAAAAAAATCCTCAACCTCAGCAACAAAAAGAGCTACAGACAAAACGAATGAAAAAAAAAAAAAAAATAAAAACAAATATATAAAAATAATATGATGTATCAACCAGTGAACGAAAGTATACGAATAAATTGATCGTTCACAAATAAAAAAAATATATTTGAATGGCCGATCTTACTTGAATGGCAAAACAGTGCAACCGAACATATATACGAATAAGGACAAACGTAACAAATTAAAATGAGCAACAAATAAATGCCATTCCACATATGTGTATCATCAAGCATACATTGACGTTTAATGAATGGCCATTTTAATGACATTCTCGCGTTATTTTGAGAAAATACCCATTCGATTCTCGCATCATCTTTTTTTCACTCTTCTATCCTTATCTATTCACTCTAACAATGTATTACGCGAACAGTGTGCGACCTTTTTTTTTTATTTCTTTTCGTTTAATTTATGTGCAATAATAAATATTATTTGTGATTGTTGGATTGTTTCTTCATTCAAAGTTGAATAAAATTTTGTGTATGCAACGCGGTGCGGAATTAAAAGTTCAAGTGGAAAATTGTCACATTGGCGCACGTGAAGGATGTTTTCGTGTTTGTTTGTCGGTGACAATTTTGATTCTCTGTAAAAAAAATCTCTTCACCGATATCATATTAAAATTTCCACATGAGAACCTATAAATAATATTAGGCGGCCTGTTTACTTGAGTTCATGCCAATATTATATTTCAATATAGTCGCAATACAGCAATAAATATATGATGCGATCGAGTGGAGTCAAGGCTTTCTTGTCTCTCTCACAATTTTAAACACACGAAACTAGAATGCATACGCGAAAAAGAGTGAAAGAGTTTGTGTGTGAGAGAAAAAGAGAAAAAAAACAAATAACAAACTGCGTTGCTCCTTGTGCATTTTTACTATTTAAAAAAAAGAGTTCTCTTTTACTACAAATTTATTACGCCATCACATAATAAACTAAATTTCAACCACTTTCAATTATAAAACATTTGTTAGTTTTTTTTGGAAAGATATTTTTCAATAAAAGAGACATAGAGAGCAAGTGACAATTGGAGCGCGAGACAAAGAAGCTCGCGCAAATTGAGCCGGAAGAGTCGATAGTCGACGGAGACAAGATGACTCGTACTGATTCACGTTTCATTATATTGCCGCGATTCGATTCATTATTTTACTTGAATGAACTATTACAAAAATGTATTAACGAAAAAATTTAATATGTAATGTTGACTTGATTTAAATTGCAATGGAATAAATGTGAACGAATCGTCAAAATCGTTTGGGCCAAGCTCCATTTTTCTTAGATGAATCTCATAAAAATTGAGTCGGTGCGGCGTGGTGTGTGTGTATATTTTTTTTTGTCTTCCTTCAATCTTTTTCTGTTTTTGACGTTATTATGTTTGGTGCAGTCGTAGCATTTCTTGCCATAGATTACTAGACAAGCGCTCAAAGCAGTTCAAAGTATACATAGATACTAGCACATATACACACAATACACATCCGAAAATCGTGTTTCTTTATATTGCTTTTCATCATCTTTTTCTTCTCTATCTCGCTCGCTCTCTCTCCGTTTCTCATCAAACATTCTCTATCTCATCAATTTCGTGCTACATCGCTCTATCTTGCACTCTGTCGCTCTAATTCTCTTCGTCGTCTTTTGGCGAACCATAAATGATGTGTGCGTGGCATGTTGGTTGTAGTTGTGCATTTTTCCTCTGTGCGTTCTCTGTGTGAATACATCGCTCTCTAACTGGAGGGAGTTTTTCGCTCATGCAGACAGAAATTATATCGTTTTTCTATTCATTAGTTGATTGTTGTTAGCATTTTATTTCCCTATCCTTTGATCATTTTTATTTCTAATTCGATCGAATGCTAATTGAGACATAAAATATTCTTCGATAATTTGTTCTATGAAATAATGTTTCTTACTGCACATGTGGCGCACAGTCTATTTTAAATGATTAATAATGAAATTTGCTATTGTTTCATGTTTTATTTCTTGTTTTGTTTTCATTTTGAATAGAAAACGATACTCAAAATATATCAAAATAATATAATTGAATCTCATGTGTTGGGTTACAATTAATTGAAACCATGTTTTAAGCACAAGTATTTAGCCCACTTGACGTTTTTTTTTTTTTTTTTTTTTTTTCAAAAAGAAAAACATCTCGAAATAATTTATCTATCAAATCTTGTCGTCACATCCACTGTACGAACTACGAACAAACATACATTCATTAGGCTATTTACAAAATTCCCGTGATCAAACCTAGACATCGACAACAGGTGAATGACACTTAAAGTGAGTTCACATTGCTGTTGATGTTCTCATCACAAAACCCTCTTTATCACTCCTTCTCTCTCTTTCTCTCTCTTCTTCAAAAAAAACACACACAAAAAAGTTTATGCACAATCCACTTGAACTCTTCGGCGGTGCTTTTTTTTGTTCCATTCATTTCAAGTAATTGGATTGAATATTGTTGACAAATACATCGTAAAACTTGCGGTACATCATTAACCATATCAAATACGTGGAAATAATGTTAACACAGACGACGCACAATTTTTTTTAACTCGTTCTACGTACTAGTTTCGCATAAATTTTTGCTTGCATGTTATAAGTTATGGGAGTACAAATTTAACGACGTCACGGTAATTCGTTGGCTTTTTTCCCTAATGTTCTAACAATTTGCCATAAATGAAATTTAAATATTATCAACATACGTCTTGTATTAAATATCCATAACCTATAACTGAAAACAACCATAACATTTCATATACGTGTTTTCCGTAGGCCAATGTATTCGAGATTCTGGTCGAAACATATATACATGATCATGTGTAAGTTGTATAACAGAGCGAATATCGAATAGAATATAGCACAAACAACTGTTTTCAGTGCATAGAAAGTAAAAATAAATCCAACAAAATATCTAGCAACTATAATTCATCAGTTGACCGTGTCGCATTTATGGCGTGCGTTGTGGTTGTGTTTTCTTTATTTAATACCATTTAAAATCCATTTTTTTCTCTCTCTCGTCTATTCTCACAACGAATTGGCGTTGCCATCAAATACACGAATGTATATACATACAAGACATATGGTTCCTGTATTTTTAAGTTTGGGGGTTTCTTTTCAATTCGTTTCATTTTCACGCGTTCGCTCTTTTTTTTTTTGCACAATCGCGTAAATAGACACACAAAAGAGCACATTGAATAACACACGCTCACATAATAAGTACCAGCGTGTGTGTGTGTGTTTTTGTCGTGCTAAAAATGCTCAAAATTTTCATGTTGCTTCGTGCGTTGTCGAACATAATTTATTCGATTATCGTATGTATGGAAATGAAATGTATTCAACAAAAGTGTTTCTCAAATGGTCATTCCTCAAGCAGCACAAGCTGCAAGTTTCAATTAAATTAACTGCAAAAGTTTATCCTTTAATGTAAAATCGTCGAAAATGTGCACGACAAAAAAAGAGAGAATATTAAACAAAAAACTAATTCGAAATTATGCTGATAGAGGCATATTCTTCGTCTCTTCTTTCTCTTTCTCTTGCTTCCTTTCTCCCACCAAATCGTTACCAAAGTTACATTTTCAACGATAAATTCGATACGAAAACTGGTATTCGGCAAATATAGCATAGCGTATTTTCATTGAAACGGCAAACTCATACAAAACACACACACATACATATAAATATATAGTATTAATATGGTACATCGTTGTCGGTGGATGAATGCGGGGAAGCGATAGAAACGAGACCACTTGGAAACTTATGACGGCACGCATTTCATCCAAGCTTCACAGTAGCTGTTTCGCCCAATTGCCAAATGACTTGGAACATTGCGGCAACAAAAATCCTCTATGTACATGATGCTTGTTAAGCTATAATATAGAGATAATGTCTGAATATTGAAGTCTGCGCGCATATGTATACATTTGGCACTGTTGTGTTTTTTTTTCTTTTATTTGTGATGGGTGGACGGGTATACACGACTCATCAATCAAAAAAGCACCCCGTATTATCAGAGGACAATAAAAACACTGTTGCTACACACTCTCATCGCTCTCTCATTCCAAACGAAATGCTCAAATAAAATCCATGCTCATTGACAATTTCCGAAACGAAACACAGCAAACACAAAGCTATTAAGTTGAAAGAGTGCTATAAACACTGAAATGCACTTATTCAGAGCATCTTATTCTTTGTATTTACATTTTCTTGTTCTGCATAAACAAACACAATGAAATTCAAATTCAATTACAACATATTTAACAAGTGAAATGAATATAAAACCGAATCGAATGAAAAACAAAACACACACACACACACCCGGCACAAAGAAATACACGCCAAAATTGATAAACAAATAGAAATGAAGAGTCAATATGTAGGATATATAAACGAAATAGAAATAATTCAAAAACAATATTGATAAGAATGCGATGAATAAAAATAGAGGGTTGTTGTGTCACATGCATGTCACAAACAAAAATAAAAAAGAGAAAAAAAAGTAATTGTGCAATAAATTTGAATAAATTAACGCTTTAACCGTGATGAATTTTACATTAGATAACCGCAACAGATACGCACTGGTGTGGTGCAATTTTTGCTGTTGATTCACATCATCCACAATTCATATTATACATGTAAGCATATATTTTACTCCCGGTAGCAAGTCGTACGCGCTCTCTCACTGGAGTAAACCAAAACCGTCACAATGAGATATTAGAGACGAAGCATTTGAGATTCAAATAGAGACGAAGATTCAAATGTATCGAGCACATAAGCATACAGGGCCAGTGTCACTGAGAATATTTCGGGAAATTACACAGAAAAGTGCCAAGAATATCGGCACGAGGGATAGTTAAATTGTGTGTTGAGAAGAGCGAAACGAGAAGAGAAAAAAAATAACGACAAACGAAACAACAAAACATGTGAATAAAAACTAAGCGAAACAACGTACACACAATATCAGCGGCACGAAGTTAAATCGCAAAGCGAAAACAATTTATTGTTATTATCACGAGAATGAACAGGGAATGCATTACAACACACAATAACACGGCAACTGTCAACATTTACATATTATCAATGTGTTGTACACATATAAGCACATTACATACACACACACATAGGCACACGTCACATACATACGAAAAACTCACCCGTACATTTGCATTCAGTCCGCCTGTCCGCCTGCCTGCATGCCAGCTTCATTCTCTCTCTCGCTTGCTTTTGGCATTAAACGAATTATTCGAGCGCGTTTGTGTGGTTTTTTTTTTTCTCGTTGTTAGGTGGTATGCGTACGTGAGCCTCTGTCGATTCGTATATTTGTATGGTTGCAACTTTCTTTTTCAATGTTCTCACATTGAATTATGGATAAATGTTATTATTGTTGTAGATAATTTATTCGGCGTATGTATAGTTGATATTGCATAGAGCCAAACACGAACTCTATGCAGCTTTTTGAAAGAAAAGAAGAAAAAAAATGCAATGCGATCGAATATAATGTGTTGGAATAATAAATAAAATGCCCCATTATACATTAGCTTACAACGATTACACATGCCAGCCGATTTGAATATGTTTGATGTTGTTTGTTTTTGTTTACTTTGCTCGCGTTCTTTTGCGTGTTTTGGCAAACGATGAAAATAAAACAATAAAGACGCGATGCGATATTAATTTGATGAGCTTTGATTCGTTGGATGTGTACAAATCTGATTTTTCATTTTCGTTTTAAATAAATAAAATACGGCATCTCACACTCCAAAACTGGCGGCACAATAAAACCAATAATGATTAATAAAAGAATAGTGCCAAATACATGCGAAATGTACCAAAACTAGTGTGTGTTTTCAATTTTGTGTAAAATTGAAGAGAAGAAGAAAAAAAACACTGATTCATGAAAAATGGGAACGAAAAATGTGTTGGCCACTTCAGCTTCATGCTATAAAGTGCATTTGTCGTTTCAGATTAAATAACCGTAAACGTTGTGATTGTATTTGAATTCAACCTTTTTCTATACTTTAATGCTAAATCGAAACAACAACAACAACAAAAATATATATAAGTTGGATGCAGAATCAGTTGCTGCACTTCTGCGTATGAACTCTCTGGTTTTGATTGTTTGTGAGTGCTTTCGTAGCTGCTGCTGCCTACGAAATCTGTTTGGTATTTTTTTTACTCTTCACTTCTTCTTCTTGCAATTTTTCTTTTTCATCTTCATTCATCCTTGCAATGGCTCAAAATACCAGTTTATTTCATCGAAAAAAGCACACTTTCTGCTTGTTTCGTATCGTGAATGTAGTCATCTCTTTTTCTCGCTTCTAGCTCATTGGCGTTAATATTGGTAAAAGCCACTGACACGCTGATACTCTCATAGGCTGCTGGTGCGTATATATCAGACCGATGTAAGAACATATTGTTCTCCTTTTCACTCATTTTAGCGGTAAATTACTTCTTACCGTTTGCTTTTCTGTGCCACAATACGAATTCCACTTTGTAATTGTCTAGTAAAGAGTTGCTGGTGCTTATTTTTATATATTTTTTTTCTTCTTTCGTTTGTTTGCCGTTTCTGATGGTTACTTTTTTAGCGATTGTTGTTATTTTTTTTTTACATTGTTTTTCTCATGAAGCGTTCGATGGAAATTTCTCTTTTGAATAACGGTATTTTGGTTGATGCTTGTGTTATTTGGCGATTCATGCCTCGTTCTGTTTTTTTCTCTCTTTTGCTCTTTCAGTATCGCACCTTCAACTGCGGATTGAAAGTAATTGTTTTTTCTTTTTGGTGAAAAAACAACAACAACAACAACAACATATAACCAAACAATAAATGCTAGCGAACAACCAAACACACCAACAAATTTTAAATGGGATTCAAGCGTCTTTTGTTAAATGACTATGACATTTTATCATTGGCATAATGTGTTACCACAAACATATTTACATCATTCATTAAAATGAGTTTAATTGATTCCATTTTCCAGACACTGTGAAATTTTGAAAATACGCCGAAATTGCCATTCATAAAATAATAATAATAATTACTGAAAGCGAATGTCAGACCACACAATCAATGTTTGTGCGTGTGTGTTGTGAGCGCGCGAGCGCACTTCTGCTTGTGACACGCAAATCATTTCCATTGAATCGATCCGGCCAAATGTGAAACGCGCGTTACTATGACCATTCTAGTTCTCATTTATTGCGCAATGCTAACACATTGTATTTGGCTGGCTCATTTTTTTTCCTTTATTTTATTTATACACGTGTTGCACATACTGTGTTCATGCACACGTCCCATTTTGGTTTTGTTTTGTATTCATTTGGTGGTATTACATCAATTCGCCAAAAAATTGCATCAACAAATAAAATTAAAAAAAAAAACGTACGCAAACAATGCAAATATAAATATTAGATGTTATCGATACACTTTTATCTGTTTGATGGACAAACGAAAATAATTCCGTTTGATTCATAAAAGAATCATTCAATAAAGAGATATGAGGTGCATTCCAGCTTCTTTGCACTTGTTTTATGCTTCAGTTTCTGACTTGAATGACTTGAATTCAGTTTCATTTGTTTCAAAAAGATTTTCTACATCGAACAGCTCATTTCACCAATTGGTGTCCAATGCAAGAATCAAATTATAATTTCGTCATTTATTTGTAGATCAAAGTGTACAAAACATATGTATGACTTCGTAATTATAATTGATATAAACTTATCATGTAATTGGAACTAAAGTGTTACATAATGAATGTTGACCTATTGAAACCATCGATATGAATACATATTTTAACACTCAATAACCTTTTTTGTTCTAAATAAATTAATATCAGTATTTCTTGCAACATTATTTTGCGGGCTTCGTGGTTCGCTTTGTTCGCTTTTCTGTTCGGCCATATTGAGCGCATATTTCGCAAGGAAAATTGATTATATTTAATATTTCTGTAAATTAAAATCACTGACCCAAGCCATTCACAACAAACCCAAAAAAAAAACAAATTTCCTTACATCATCATGAAATAAATTTTGTTCCGAATGCAAACAATGTTAATAATTTGGATTCTTTATTTTCTTTCAAACAGGCACTTCATCAAAATTAAATCACCACAAATGAATTGAAATGTTATCGTGAAATTATCTTTTGGAAAAAATCAACGCAAAAAATAATAATAATAATTGTTAAACGGCAAAAAGCGTCGGAAAAAAGTGTGGAAAAACGACGACTGGAAAAGAAGAATAAATATTCGTGCCTGTGAATGTTTTACGATCATCAATTTATACGATAGGTCATCGACTGCATAACGCTATTTGTATCGGCATCATCTAATTGTAGTAAATGTTCGATAGTGAATAAAACACGAACACAAAAAGTATATAGTCACAAGCACCGGATCGCATCGACAAACAGCAGCACAGTGGTGTAAGAGTATAGTGCACGTATGTGTGTATGTATGGTGCATGCGAAACACATTATCAAAAATGCTGTCGATGCTCTATATTCACATTTTGTGTTTAGACATCGAACCAACAATATCAGCGAATAATACAACATCAACACAAAAAAAAAATAATCAACAGCGAACCTGATCTGATTTACGTCTCGCTGCAAAAATAACAATCGAAAGCTGAGTTTATTTGGCAGAGAAAGAGTGAGAAAGGGATAGAGGAAAGAAAAATTGAGAATAAAGTAGAATATGAACAGCAGCACAATACACACATTGCAGTTGCTACTAGTATCGGGCTGTATAAAATGTCAGAAATGACGCAGAGAATGATAGTAAACCGTTTGCTATGCATGTTAAATTGAATAGACAAAAACCGTCGAAGCACACACACACACCCAAACACACGCACAGCGCGTTTATCCATTTTGCACATGAAATTGAATGGAGAAAGAAAACATTGGACACTAAAAAGGAACGGACCAATTACATGCCAATCCAGACGACTGTTTATTGCATGAATGCTTTTTAACCAATGTGTAACAGGAAGCTAATGTCGAACGTGAACTTTTCTCAAGATTACCCGAACTAAACTAGCAAAATAAGACACACACACACAAAGAAGCAACCATAAACATTTTGCGTGACAAACACAGATCAAATGGACCAGTCCAATATTCACAATCCACATTCAATTGATATTTCGCTCAAGAGAATTGCTAGAAAGTGTAAGACGAAACAAAAGCAGTAGCAACAACAAAACTAGTTTTTATTTGTAATAAATGATACGGAATACATGTTTAAAGAGTCAGTTTAGAGCACATCATTGAACGTTTATTTATTTCCATTTAAATCCTATAGTTGTAATCGTTTTTGTTGTTTGCGTGCACATATGAATCGAAATATACACCAACATTGAGTCAATGTGTGCATGAAATTCTTGTTAAGTTAAAAAAAATCAAACAAACGAACAATTAGAAGGACATTAGCCCACAAAAAAAGAGACAATTAGCACACCATATATATATTTATTACAACCAGTGTCGTGAGAAGAAATCAATGCAGTCAATATACTGCAAACAACTGTTGTACTCAAGACTGATTACTGATAAAAGAAATTGAAATAGAAAAAAAATTATTGTTGTAGAATTGTGCACATGTTGTGAGATTTGATGTGATCGTAGTCTTTATTGTGTAATTAGTGCAATTTATAACACAGCGAGATGGATACATATTCATGTACAGTGCAACTAATGTGTAACAATTATACTGAATGAACGGAGAGAGAGGAAATTCAAGTGTGTTCGACGATCTACATTATGGTTATTTAACGGATCAATTTATAGAGATAAAAAAAGGAAAAGTGTCGCATAATATATTTATGGTGTGACCAAAAAGAAAGAAGAAGTTGACCAATATTAAACAAAGCGAATACATAAAATAAAACAAAATAACAACAAGATATGTCATCGACATCGTATGCCCACATTTCGCATTAAATTGATTATGGAATAGAACGAATTGGATAAAATCGCACAAATGGCGGAAATCGATAAGGTGAGCATCATTTTCATGTATTTCTTCTTCACTTCTTTTTCTACTCTATACTGTTTGAGCGCATATATTTTGAAGGATTTCATATTGGAAATTAATTGCTTTAGCAGCAATCGTTTGAAATAGAAAGCGATGCTTCATTATGCGCAACTCGCAATATTACCAAAGTATAATTTTCTTTTTTTGCGGCCAATTCCATAATTGCCCATTCAAATGATTTAGCTCTAATTATCTTCAATGAAACTCAATTTCCGTTTTTCTGTTGCGCATCATCACTGATCAACTGATTCGCTGTATAGATCGATTTAAAAATGAAGGAGACGTGGCCAATAGCGAATCAATGAAAAACACATAAACAAAGTGTCAGTAGCCTGATTTTTTTTTTTTTTTTTGGTATTTAAGTAAAACAAAAAGTGCATTCTCAAATGTGCCGAATTTTCTAGACTACATATGAAGACAGAAAAAAAAACACATTGACCGTCATCACACCATGATCTTTGAATGGTTTTGAATTCATTCGATGCTCTCTCCTGAATATTCTTGAAAAGTAAATGTGCAACAGTGTGCTCAAATTCAATGGCCTTTTTCAGTTTCTTTTCTTTTTCTTTCTTTCATTTTCGTTTTCTCTTCTGAACTGCCTCCCGTGCCGAATGTTTTTTCCATTTGAACATCGTTTTGGTGTTGATCAGCGAACACACTGTGACGTTCAAACGGTTTGTTTCACTGTTTATGTATTTGTGCAGCAGCCACTTTGGAAGACAAATGTGTCCCAATATCTTTTATTCCTTACAAAAAAAAAACGTTTGCTTAAGTTTTCGTGCATGTATGCTTTTATTTATACGATTTTCGCTTTTGCCTATATTTATATGCGTGTTCGTCTCCTTTTTTTCTCGTTTTCCTTTTTTTCGGGCATTCTCTTGTGTTTTGTTAGTGGGGCGAATGTATCTAAACACACTGCCAATGCATTTTGTTCGACGTAATATAAGCCGCAGGTCAAAAAATATCGGTTGCCGAGAATCGACGTAACATGCGATTTGAACATCACACAAACATCACTTAATTTAGAAGGCTTCACTCGGCAAAATGTTTCTATGTTCGAATGAATAAAAGAAAACATACACACACTCTATGCGTTCACAACTTGACTGAGTGATTCTTGGTCATTATGAATTTAAAATCAAATTATCGTAAAAACGAAGCATTCACGAACATAGATGCTTGGATTGGTTTGGACTTGGAAACTAAGGGGGGAGTGTAGGTCCATCAAAAACCCTAGCAAATCGAAACAAATTTTCTCGTCGAAAACCTCAAGCAAAAATTCCACGCGAATGAAAATTTATTATGGAGGAGGGGGGGCTTATTTCAATCAAAAACCCTGGAAAATCGAAAGAAAAAAGAACATCTCACTCACATTTTTTCAAAATTTGACGCGGAGTTATTTGATTTCTGTAGCGCGGGCATTGTAATCTGACCCCTCGGTACCCTGTCTGAGCATGCATGTTTACATTTGCTAAATTTTAGTGAAAAAATATAAAATTTGTGATTCACAAAATTTCATGAATCATTCAGGCAAAACACGGTCTTTGAACCAAATCGTTATAATGCTTACTATGACAGTTAATTGAACTTTTTTTTTGCAATTTAATTCTGACATTGAAATTTATAGTACAATTTGATCAACCACTCGATTTGAAGTTTGCTTATTTATTGCACAAAATTCAAGTTCATTTTAATAAGGAAGAATTTTTCGTATGACGTAACCATCTATTCGTATCTATGTTTTTGAAATGATGACAGCACTTCAAAAATTCTTGCGGCTCGCCGAACAAACATGCGATTAAAGAAAAAAAATACGGTAGTGCAAATACGTGGAACTTAATGTTCAAAAGGTGAAATTTCCCATAAGTACCGAATTAATAAGAATTATAATTTGTTAAAATGTTTTTTCCCCTTCAGATTTCGCAGTATTCCATGCGAAAAGTTTTCAATTTAATGACGCTCAACACGTCCAAGAAAATTAATACAAAGAAAGTACTAATATGAACAACAAATCAATCGGAATCAATGCGAAAATTGTTCAAGAAGAAAAAAAAAACTATGTTTGAATCGCTTGACGAACACACAGTTTCTCTTTTATCTCTTTGCAAAGGAAAAATGTAAATTCGATTGTATTGCAGCATAAAAAATCAGTTTTCATTTTTTTTTTCAATACGAAACTCAAGAAAATCAAAACATACTTGTACTCAGGTACAATCAATGAACAAACTTGATATTATGGTTATTTTCATTAAAATGATGAAATTAAATAGCTATAAAAAACGACAGATAATTTTAAATAAATGACGTCGTAGAAAGCCGAAAACAAAAAGTCGGACCCACCGCCAAATAAATGTTTATCGTTAAGAAGAAAAATGCGCACTGTACAAAAAGTGTGCAGAATTGACTTTATGTATTGTAATGGAAAAATTGGCCAAACAAGCAGAATTAAACTAAAAATGAATTTTTCAAAGAAATTGAAGTGAAATGAAGGGAAAAAAATCGAAAACAGTTTTTGATTGCCATAACCACTACGTTGGTCGCAGAAAATAAGCCGGCTTTATTCTACAATTATTCTTGACGGTGACGTTTAATTTGTCAGCTCTTTGGGGTCTTGTGCCCATTCTCGTAATGTCAAAGAGAAAATAGAAGAAACACTGAAAAGAAACACCAAATTAAAATCATCCAAAAAGTGGAAAGCACACAACTAAACAAATCGCTCGCATATGAACTGTACACAGTGTATAATTTGGTTACACATTTGAAAAAGAGCGAGAGCGCAAGCAAGAACGAGAGAGGAAGAGGGAAAGAAAAAGTACAGTTATAATGAAAAAAAGTAATATGTAGTAATGCATGAAATTAGCAAGAGCAGCAGCTACAAAATAACAAGCCAACGCTGAACATCGGTCACACTCACACGCATGCATAGCAGCAGTAAGAGCGTGTGTTCGTTCACGTTCACTTATTTTCGAATTTGAAAAGCGGCCCAATAATGTGTATACTTGTTTTCTGCGTTTTCTCCTTCCCTCTCATTCTTCTCGTCGCTGATTCTTTTCTTTTTGTCTTCTTCTTTTCTCTTCATTTAATCCAGTGTACTACTCTCGCTCCCACCATCACACTATCTATTTTAACTTTCTTTTTAACGCGAAACAAAGACATATCGACTTTGAATCACTATATACTCACGAGTTATCTCTTCGTATTTACGGAGTATGTATGATTCGGTATGGCGACCTCATTTTCATCACCATCACCATCACCATATCATCATTGTCATAATACTGCTTTATTTATAGCAGACAAATTAGCTAAAACACCAGCACCAGTGTGTGTTTCTGTGTGTTTGTGTGCGCGATGAATATTGGCCAGTAAATTAAAACAAAAGAAAAATGTAATCATTTTTGTGCTTTTCCTCTATTACATACATTTCGAATTTATGCTGACACACAAAAAAAATCGAATGAAAACTTGCCATTCATGCAGTAAACTTACATAAAACGAGAAATAACATTTTCATTCAATTTGCAAAATTCAGTTGGATAAAAAATGAGAAATATAATCAAAAGTATACAATTTTACACATCGAAGAAAAAAGCGGCGTAAGTACAGGTTTAGCGAAATTCGCTCTACTTACCATTTGAAGTGAACAGTTTTGACCTTTATCTTTGTCATCATCAAATGCGATTCTGTGAATGTTATTTCTTCTTTTGCACTCTTTGTCCCTCTGCATCCATGTTATTTTTTTTCTCTTCTGCTCTCTGAAGAGTTAGTCGAAATGGAACACTTTTTCCATTTTTGCACAGACACCGGCTGTTCCAAATATCAATGCGATGAAGTGCTCTGTTGAAATGGGAACATAAGCAAATGCCATGTAACCATACGTAAAAAGGCTACAGCAAATACTGAACATAAAACATCCAACGATATAAAGTGTGTACAATTTTATCCATATTTCTATAACAATTACACTAGAACGCTTTCAGTTTGGCCGAGAAACGAGAACAAGCCAATGGGATGATTTAGGTCAAAGTCGATAGCTATGTGTGTGCAAAACATTGAAACCATTGACAAAGTTCAAGGTAATTTTTGATACCGATATTGTATGGAAAAGTGCATATTTATGGATTTCAGAGCGCTTTACCGCAATGTGAAAGTGCATAAATTAATATTAATTATTAATTAATTCTATGGATGGTCGAATTATGTGCCTTTTTATACTCGACTCACTACGCAGCATGCGATTAATATTATCAGTTATTTATAATAAATTGTGATTTTTCATCATATTTTGCATACAATTTATTCGAATAATTCAATTAAATCACAGTGTGGCATTTGTTTCGGCAGATTTTTGGTAATTTAGTGAGTTTAATGTTTCCATTTGATCAAAGACATTGCAAATTATTCATTTTGGATAAGTTATCGAGAGGGAGAGAGAGAGAGATAGATAGAAGAGCACTACATTGAATCTTGCGATCGAACGAAAAGGTCAAGGAGTTATGTATGTCTTGTCATCGAATTTGCAAGTAATTGGTTGAATACAATCTCAATTTTTATCACTTTTTTTCGGATGGATTTTGCAGTGAACAGAGCTATGTTTTTTTTTCAAGTTTATTCTTAAGTGTTTCACATCAAAATCTCACACATACTTTATGTGTTTATTTCAACATCGAAATTCCCATCGATGAATCACATCTCTTTTCTCTAACTGCTTTGCGCACATTCCTATACTCTCTCAAAACAATTTTCTGTCTCTCTCTTTCCACTTTTCTTTTGTATATACACGAAATTTCGTTCTCTTGTCGTCATTTGTCGATTTATTTTCACTGCCTGACCTCAATAAAAAGCGAACGAATCGGCGCAAGGGGAAATGTAATGTGTGTGAAAGAGAGAAATGCGAAAAAACGCGATGAAAAAAAAAACACAAAATTAACCGTTATTCATGCGCGCAATTAATATGGTATACAATTGAGTCGAAAACGTTGGATTTTTTTCTCTTCATTCCGGTCGGTTGGACCGATGTCTGTCGATATGTTGTGATGGGCTGCAATGTTGATACACGAAGAAACATAGTTTTAGCGAAGAAATGAAATGAGCACGTGTTGAAAGGATACACAAAATTTGTGAAAATGGTAGAGAGTGAAGGAAAATGATATATTCCATGCTTAAGTAAACATTTGTATGCAATGTGGAGTAGATTTAATTTATCGGCTGATGTCCCATGTCGCTACGTCACATATTTGATGCTTGTCATGCACTGCCTTTGATATTTTTACGTAAACACGCACTAAACGAGCGTGCATCAACGCGCTCAAAGAATACGATTGACGAAGAAAAGAAGATAGAGAGAACAAAGCAGCAACAGCAGCAACCAAACAAGATGAGGCACATTGATATCAATTTGAATGAAAAACGTCTTTTAGGTCACATTCTTATCGAATCAACGCGAACAAGAATGCTTTAATCAGTTGTCAACACGACAATAAGAGAGACAGAGCAACGCACAAACAATGTCGCCATTCCAAATTGATCGAATTATTTAATCTAAAAAATCCATAACCAATTATGATCCACGCTATATAGATTTTATGATGTCAGATCAAATGCATAACATCAACAAATTGGCCCACTTCCTATACAATGAAAATAACCATTAAAAAAAAACATGTTTTCAATGTAATTGGTCGGTGTTCATGTATCGCATTTTTGAAGAAGAAAAAAATTCCGCTTTCGCCGGATCCGTGTATATTTTTTGTTTGATTAATATAAAAACACTTCGCGCATAATATAAATGCTGCACAAATAAGCGGTGGAATATGATGTAACTGATGCAAAATATTGTGCATTGGTCTCATGCGCATGCATGTTTGTTTAAGTGACAAAGATTACATTTCACCGGCATATGTACTCTATGCACGAGCACAAAAACTGAAGGTATGTTACATACAACATACAATAAAAATAGCACGATCACTATAAAATTACGTGCTCCCAATAAAACTAATTAGTACATATTTATTTATAGTAAATAAAACCAAAATCATAATATAAAGAAAAGAAAATGACGTTGCCGTCAGCATTTGAAGAATAATTTTTTTGTTGTTGTTTTCATTTTTTTCCCGGGTTCAAAACGGTACAATGACAGATTTTGGTCAGAGCTCAAAAAATTGAATGAATGAATAAAAAAAAATTGAAATTTATGACTGTAAAGTTTTGGCATTTGGTTAGTCCCCCTTCCCACATTGTTTGCGCACACAACCATTTGCGGTTTTTATCATATCGTAACTCATGCATTGCATTTATTTTTATTTTAAATTGAGAAACATGGTATTTTAATCGATTAATTTTCATTTTGTTTCATTCACTTGTTGCCTTTACTCGTACAAATGTTATTCTCTGTTTTTCTCTACTACGGATTTGAATTTCATACAAATGTTTTTTTTTTTTTTTTGTAAAGCATTTTAAAGTTTTTCGAATAAATTGCACATGGATGCGAATCTTTCAAAACAATTCATTCTGATAATTCACTTGCCCCATGACGCTTCAACATTTCACGAAGGTTTAGTCATATAAGCAAAAGAATATTTAGTTAGAATAAAACTCGATATGACTTGCAACCAATTTTTGAAATAAACTTTTTCTTTTTTTGGACTTTTTGAAAGTTGAAATTATCTTGAAGAAGACAAAGGCAATAAAAAGTATATTGATTTGTGGATTCTGGAAAGACGAATAGAACAACAAGTCAGCACTTACGCGATCACCCAAAATAGTTTTCGGTGAAAAATGCGCTTAGGTTAACATTTTGTGTGGTAATAATGACGTCGCAATAACGTCTTCCGAATAATATGCATAATGCGAACTTTTTCGTTGCTTTTATAAATTTAAGTAGAAAAAGAGCAAACACGAATACGCCTGTTCGCGAATAGATAAATTAACGTTTTTTTTCTTCTTCTAATAATTCAACACCCGACACAAACTGCATTTACAAAAGAAAAAATCAAAACAGACCAAAAAAGTTGTAGTCATTCTACGATAGATAGAAAACAAATGAAAAAAAGTTTTGCGATTTTTGGTGTCTCATCAGTTTTCAAGTCGAATCATTTACTATGGTATAGAGTAAGAAACTGCTTTCCTTATCTTCTCTTTTTTTTTCATTTTCAAAAGTTTTTCTTTCTGAAGACTAATATCGAATTTTACGGTATTCACAAGAAGTTTTTTGATGAAATAAAAAAAAGCAGCCATCAATAAATCACAGTCAACATTTATTTGAGATGTTGGTCTTATTGATTTTATTTTTCATTTGGTTTCATCGAGAATTTATTCAATTTCAGAAATGTTATTCAATAATAATGAATGTGGATTAATGAGGTAGAATTTATGAACGATTCCGACGAATAAGTACTCAACTTTATTTGATTGCATTTAGTAAACAATTTGGCATACATGAGTCCATCGGATATAAAACGTGCAAACAAAGAAACTCGAAGAGAATGACCCAACATTGTTGGACGCGATTATGTGCATAAAATTGGATGCATTTGTTTTAGCTCGCGTCGGTATTTTACGAGAATCGTAGTGCGCACATAATTATGTGCCTTTCTTCTTCTTCTTCTTCTTCTTCCTACAAAGCAACAAAATTCGCTTTGAACGCTGGCACACGCGAAGGATGGAGATTTCCACACATTGCTAAATGCCATCATGCATCAAGCAAACATAGGCAATGAAACGAAAGGAACACCAATAAAAATGAAAATAAAAATATTGGCAAGCAACATATACAAAGCAAAAACAACGGCTGCGATGACGATGGCTACAACAACAAGAACACGACGGCAACGACGACAATAGCATTAAGTAGAAATAGAAGCAAACCAGTTTAAACGCGAAGTGTACTGTGATTCAAAATAGAAAGAGACGAAATGAAACTTCGATGATACCATAAAATACGCTGTGTATTTTACATTCGATATTAAACCGAACCTAACCGAATCGCACACATAATGATTTAATGTGTGCAACGAACATCCACAACATCCAGTTTTACCACATTTTAAATTTCATCTGTGTGCTGTAAACACTGACTCTCCGTCTATTTCTTTCTCTCTCTCTCTCTCTCTCTCTCTCTCTCTCTTCTCTTCCTCTTTTCCACTATTTTGAATCCATTCGCAACATTCGTTTTTATTCTCTTCATGAACATTTGCGCTTCTCATTACTGCTGCATGTTATTAGATTTTGGATTCAATTAGTTAATTTAAATATTGCCGCGTGCAAACACACACAAACACACCAACGATGTACTTTGCTTCATTGGCAATCATCCAAAAAAAAGACAATTGAGATTCAGTGGTGTTTCCTTTTTGTGGCCACAGTTAATTCCTCTTTTCAAAACATCAACTGCGAAGACATTGAACAGGTATTCGAATTATTTTGGTGAATGGCACTTGCATGTTCAGTTTCACGTCCAATATCTGTTTGATATCATTTTATTTTCCTGGTATTTATCAAAGCGATCAATACGTTGGTAGCGGCCAATAAGAGGTCAAAACTCCAAAATTGCATCAACGGTTCAGAACTTCACACTGACACAAATGCAAAGGAATAAAAAAAACGATTATAAACTCTTTTTTCGCTGCTATGTTGTGTTTGTTTATTTCAAGCTTGCATTGAATGTTTCTTTCTTGTTTTTTTTTTCTACCTTATTCACAGACTTATGCTTCAATATGATTCACCTTGACACAATTTGGTGCAGCAAATTTTTGCACACTACACTTATGTTCGCATGCACGAAAGCAAAATCGTTGTATATTTTACTAGTATGTGGCAATTATAATCAAATTCTAAATCGTAAAACCATTTTTTTTTGTATTCCATTGCAAACCCATCAGCAGTTCTGTGCCGCTGTTTGACCCAAAAAAGAAGGAAAACCATTGCGAAATCAAATAGAACTTTGAAAACTTAAACCCAGTAACAAATTGTACTACTCTGTGTGGCGCTTTGAAATTTCCGGTAAAAGAATTCGTAAAAGTCATATCGTGCGTGCGCATAAGAGTGAGCCATATTTTGGTTCAACTTATCACCATTTCTCATTCCAAATGTGGCGCATAGTTAATTGCAATGGGTTTGCCGAAATGTATAACCGTTTGTTAATGTCACAAATGTCATCGCGTTAATGTGTCTGTGTGCTTTCATTTGGCGAAAGAGAAACTATTATTCGCTTAAACTGTTTAACGTCAATTGTTTGCCAAATGGGTAAAATCATGCCATTTCATATTCGAATGTGCATATTCATTTTAAATGTGACCTAGTACTTGAAACGGTTTTTTTTTTGTTTCGTTTCGTTTCGTTTTTACATGCACACAATTGGTACACAACACAGACTTACAACAATATTATTGCTACTTAAATTGAATTGTGTTGAAATAGAAACACTAATGTAATATTAATATGCTCGATTTATATTTGGACAATTTTTTTTCGTCATTTTCTTTACCTCCATTTCATACCCATCCAAATCAATGTCAGCCACTTGAAATTACGTTATGAGGCGTTCTGTGAAGAATATCATAAGAGCTGTGACAGCTCACGTTGAGTCTTATTGATTTTGAATTTCGTTTGTTAGATAATCATTCATTTTAGTCGGCATTTATTTTTATGTCTTTGTTCATGTGCTTATAAATTGAAGTAATTGGTTAGACGCCATTATGCAAGAATACATACAAAATTGTTATGAAAACAATTTGAAAATTTCAACTTGTTATTGCTCACAATCGTAGAGTGTGAATCAATTTCAAAGCGCAGTTACCAAGTGGAACATTAATGTCGAGCCGATCCAGTACAAAAAGTTAGTTCACTGATCGCACACACCCACCCAAACAGCAAGATCTCGCACACATAGCGAGATGGTAAGGAGAGGTTTTTTTTGTATTTGCGAATTTTTGTCGTTACTGATAAGGATGGCTACATTTATCACCTATTCGCTCTGGGTAGGCCACTAAAATCGAAATGAATTTGAAAACAAAAAAACCGTTGAACTTTCAACGGAATATCTCTCAATTCATTAGGGATGTAGCATTTAATTTTAAATGGAATTTGCCTTTTATGTGTACAGTACAGTCGCCGGCACGCCAACTTTATAGTCAGCGCATCGCAATGAAATATTGCGTATGCTAAAGTGCGTAACGCGACAACATTATACTTGTACATACATATATATGTATAAACCGAAAATGGTTTTGTGTATTGATTGTGTTGGTTTGTCTTAAAAATGTTCTGTTCGACACCAACCGACTCTGGTGTCGACAACTTTTGTAGACCAACGAGCTGAATGCTAAAAATAGAAAAATCGATTTACCAATTCTTGAAATAAATAAATAAAAAACACCACAAATAAGACTATGTATTTTGCCGTAGACACAAATGGAGCACACGACAACCTCATTCGATACATTTCGTTATGATATGAAACGAAATAAAAACATCCGAAATTAAGAAAGACGTACGAAAAAAAGTGAAGAAATGTTTTTTTCCTATTAGCATAGTTCTGTTATTCGTTGAAAGAAGAATGAAAAAAAAAATAACTATCACTAAAAGCATCTCGTATTGTCTCGATTTCATACGAAAACGCACTAAACCGCAACGGCATTCCGTTAGCCACATCGTGTTTTCTCAATTCGGTCATTTTTTTTGATAATTTTTCAGAGACATTTCTATTTTATATTTTTAAAGAAAACCGGTTCTGTGTGCTAACACTTCATTCAAAGGGTAAACTACCAAAAAATTTGATTTTTCTTTGTAGAATGCATAAAATTGTCAATCTAGTTCAAGTGTTCGTGCAAAAGAGTTTGTCACATCACATATAAATTCAATTATTATGATCGCAACAGTGAAAAATCAGAGTATGTGCTGTGAAACACAATGACGCGCAATGCTTTAAATCGGCATGCTGTTCTTCTTGTTACAAGTATAGCACACAATACAGTGAGGGCCCTTACAACTACTCTATCTATCGAATGAATCGCTTTGATTGTTGCACGATGATATTTCGTCGTAATATTCACTGTATCGATATTAAGCAGTCTTGTCTCGTTTTGTTGCCACTCATTCGTTGGTATATGCCAAATCATAAATAAACATTTTTAATTATAAACAGTCTGATCGACTTGTCGTTCGGTGTATGTACAATCACGTACAGGCGCAGTTAAATTCGATATGGCGGATAAGAAAGAAGTCATGTATGCCAGTGTCATTCATCGGGTCTGTCCAGAGAAGCGAGCGTGCGACTTACATTGTGTTTAAGTATGTAATGTATGATTGTTTCATTGTCGCCGATATATATGCGGTTAAGGAGTATCGAGGTACCTCGTATAGTGGCGCGATACCAACCATTGTACATACACATGAAAATAATGGATTTTCAGGCTTGATTATTGAAAGTATGCTTGCGTGTTTGACGTCTATTTCGTATGCATGCACAAATGCCGAATAGGAGAAGAAAAAAAACCCTCGTAAGAATTGGCATAAATCACAAATGCAAAAAAAAGTGAGTTAATTTGTTTCGTCCATGCCGTACAATTCGGGCGTGCAAATAATTAAATAGACCAGGTTAAAAAGTGAATATAGAATTTCTTTATCCATCAAGTCTCAATTTGACCGCTATCAAGTGGTCACCATTTTTCCGGTTATGATTCATTGATGGCAGTCCATCCAAACAAATGGAAATCAAATTAATTATTGATCTGATAAAAAGCCTGTACAATCATGCAACGTCTCGAAAAAAAAGAAGAAAAAAGTTTTACTACATTGACCATAACGAATAATAATTAAAGAATTAAATCGATTGCTTCGAGTAAAAAAGTTTAAAGCGTTTCGATTTCAATCTACATCGACGATACGGTTGTTGTGTTTTGTTTTTTCCACGATTTTTCCGTATCTCATTTCTTTATCGAGTGAATCCACTCTGACGTATTAAGATAAAGACAAAGGCAATAAACAGTGAAAATATATGTGGTTAAACCTGAACTTATCAATAAAATAAACCGTATAGCGGTTTTCAATAACATATAGAAACATATAACTGAACGATTTATATTTGATTGGGCCAAAGCGTTTGCAATAGAATAGTGACAAGGTTAAATGTTCGAAAATTGGGTCAGGTCAACGCAGTAAAGCGCAGTTGAATTGAACGCATTCTTAAAATCACATAATAATGCACAATGCTCAACTATGAGCAAACTTAAATTCTTTAAACGACGTCATAATCATCCACATGAATAGTTACGCGACGCAGCAATCAAATTGACTTGTTTTGTCGTCCACACGATTGTGCACCTCTGATAACCGCATTCACATCGTACGCATTTGATCCAATTGATAAAATCACTATCAGCTGTTTGCCAATGTATGTTGAAATGACATTGTCATCGACATTCCATTACAAACATGGCACACCAATTGATTTTCATTGCAAATGATGCGGCGCTGGTGCGTGTGTGTTTTAACGAACACGAAAAATAAACAAAGTGAAAAAAGAGAGAGAGTGAGAGAGAGAGGAAATACCACGTGATTGAAGCATCATTTAATTGAATTGTTTATTTGAGTTGCGGATGCACCATGAGAAATAAGCCATTTATTTACCTTCAAAATGTATAAATTATATGGAAACAAGTGCAAAAGAACTTGGCGTATGATTAATTCAACTCGATATCATAAAAACGCACATGTTTTTTTTTAATATTCATTTATCGTTATTTGCAACGCATTTGTGCCAACTGGCAAAGATGAAAGCATTAATGTACCACGGTCACAGTTGATGAGACAGCTGAATGGTCAATTTTTCGCATATACATTGGGATATATCTAATCTTTATAATTATATGAAGATAGAACTATTAAATGCAAACTATAGCTTCTAAACTATGAATGCATCATTTACCATTGAGTGTAAGTGCATTAAAGATGCTCATAACAATTGTGGTGTACAATTGCATCGTGCGATACGCAGCATTACTGACAAAAACCCATCCGATTTAATCAGTTTTATTTTATTAATTTAAATTACAACGGCGTGCATATTCTTTATCTTTGTTTCTCTTTTTTCCTCTCTCTCTCTCTCTCTCTCTCTCACACACACACACACACACGAGTACATTGCACACACACGTACGTCTCTCGACAATTATTTGTCAGTTGCTTCATGCACAATTTCATGCATGAATTCGAAATTTGTTTGTCTACATGATATTAATACGTTTATTGTACATGCGAGAATTTGAGAATAGTTACGTATTTAACTAAAGTGGAAAATATGCTTATGTACGGTTTTCAGTATGCTTTTCAAAGTTTATTTTTGTGCGGCAAAGTTTTGCGCAAATTCGTTTTTACTATTGTGTTGCTTCGCTTGGTTTGGCTTGTGTTTGCGATGATGGCAAATACTATTGGAGCATTTTATGTATTTCAAGTACTTTACAGTGCAAATATTTGCCATTATGAATTTATATCAGATGCCTTTTTCTTCCAGTTTGGCGAAAGAGCAAAGAAATGTGAAAAACAACAAGAAACACACACACACACACACAAACAATCATACTTCATCGCTTGAAAACGCGTTAATAGGAAAAAATAATATAATTCATGTACAAAGCGAACACAAACAAATGCATATTTATATATATAGATATGAAGCGACTACATTTATGAGCGTGTCTGTTTTTGTGTATGTATGTTGCTCATTTACAATCTTCCAAACTATTTGACCTCATTTTCAAAATGATTTTTTTTTTTTAGTTTCTCATGTGCACTCTCTTTCTCTGTCGCTCTATCTTTCTCTTCGTCTTTCCATCTTTCTTCATCGCCGCTATAGTGCCGAGAAAGAGATACATAACGCTCAGCATTCCGACTTGTTATATGTTACAAAACATGGCTCTTTGGCTAAAACGTACCAAAATAACAACCATGCATACACCGCCTTTTATCCAATCGAAGTTTTACGCGCGGTATATATATGATAAAAGTGTAAAACGTTAGCTAGACAGAAGTCGACAAATATCGAGCATTTACATTTAATAGAGTTAATTTCCTATGTATCTCCGGTATCGTTCGTTCAACAATGGCCTTACAACTTTTTCTTGGTGCAATGGGAAATAAAATAGTAGCCGACCATTATTCACTCGAAAAAATGGTTCGTGCTAACGTATTTATGCATATACGTGTGTATCTATTTGTGAGAATCATTTATCACACTTGGATATGCATAAATCTCAGCTGCTTCATCCAATTTAGTTGTGTTTCGTTGAATTCGAATTGAATCAAAAAAGGCCATTAAAAAAAAATGTTAACAGTCACATTATCAGAGTCATGTTACACTCACGCAGAAATGAGAGGGAAAAGGGATTGAAAAAAGATTAATTACGTTACGATAATTATCAATGTTATGATTACTGATTGAATGATTGAATAATTTAACTGACGTTACGTTGTATCATACGCATTTCTGTCACTTTATTTTCTATGCACACTTTCTGCAATGGCAACAAGCATGTGGAACATCGCATATGACATGCAATAAATTGACACAAATATTAATTGCCATGTATTACTATTATTGTGCAACAAATAGAAAACTCTTTTCCGCCTTTCGCGTGCTTTTTCCAACTGGCATGCAATTACACATTTCGGTCAGTTGATACACTATCCAAAAAGCTAATGAGCATTCTTTGCAAAAAAATAAAAACAAATCATACTCAAACACATGACAACGATACAGACCTGTAAAATGAATGAACATAGCACAATGGAAAAAATACAAAGTTGATTTACTTTTTATTTCACTAAATAAAGACATCATACACTATTATCATTACCTTCAGTTCATTGCACCGGACATAGATTCATTCAACGAAACAACATATTAAATTTAATACAATCACTCCCACAATATAAACAACAAATAAAATAACATAAGAAGTACATACACCCGAGTGGATGCGATTAGAAAGATTTTTCAATTTCATACTTTTACGCAATTGTAAATTGAGTGTATAAATTGAAGTACGTATAATCAATAAGTTGACAAAATTCATTATCTGTGTACGGTTTTCATCCTTTCATCTACTGAATATGTGTCATTACAACCCATTGTAATCAGTCATTATTTCATATATGAGTTTGGATTTCATTTTCATTATCACAACAAATATGTTTTATGTGTGCAAGCGCCTATCTATAGACGTGTGACGAAGCGCTTCATTTGTAAATCAGTTTTCATCTGTATTGGTGGTTTAAAACCCAGTAAAAAGTAATAAAATGACACATTTAATGAAGAAGAAACTTGCCGTTCTTTTTTCAATCAAAGAAAAAAATGGCAAAAGATTTTTATGAATTACTAACAATGATGATTAATTACTATAAATACCAAAAATAGTAACTGCAGAAGATTAAGTGTTGAATACAAAATATGGGAAAAGTATGACAATTGGTCTCGGAAATGTATTCAACCTTTCAAAAGTTTTTTTTTTTTTTTGACAAAATATGTGCACATTGAAAACATTCAAATCATTTCATATTCATTTGTATAACTAACAGCTATCAAAGGGAAAGAGATTCCAATTATAAGTGAATCGTATCAAATTTGTGTTTTAAATGGCGAATAAATGTCTCATTGATGATAAGATCCGCCACTATGACCTACCGAACACTTTGATAATTTCATTGTTGCCACTTTATCTAATAAGAAAACGAATAAAATTGCGTTGTTTGCATTTCAATGATGACCCAAACCGCCAACACATTTACGCTTATGATTCATTCTTCATAAAAAGTTGTTTTTGTTGGACTCATCAATAATTTTGAGTAAATTCCAATGAAAATAATTATATCGAACCGAGAAAATGGAATTATTTGAGTCGATCAAAAAAATGAATTGTCCAAAAGCTCTGTAAATCCCAGCATTACATCAAAATCTCATCAATAAGCATTTTCTAACAATCATACTTAATTGATTAATAATATAAAATTCATCATATTATTTCTGATCTGTTTGAACGCTTTCCATAGATATTTTTTTTTTGTGAGTTTCATGTTTACATTCTGATAACGTTTATCTCAACTGTTTAAAAAAAAACAGTCTATTAAGCTGTATGGTTGTATTTTAAGAAAACAATAAAGAATGCAAGAGAAACTAAAAAAAGCACACATCATTTTGATTCTCTCTCTCGCATTTCACAAAGCGAGATATCGAAATGACTTTCTTTGCTGCAAATTAGTCTACGAGTTCATGATTAATGTTGAACAAAACGGTTCATCTAGAAAAACGTGAGTTGAATATAATGGGAACATCAAATGAATGTGTTCATTAGTGACGAAATCTAATATATATATAATTATCAAAAAAGTCGAATGGATACAAGAATTGCTTGTGAAAAGCGACCAGAAAAATATGTGCGACTCAGTTTTATTCATGTTGTTCAACAACGACTTTATCTTTCTTTCGGTCATTTTCTAAAACAAAATTATACAACAACATAAAATTGAGGTTGATGTATGTACACATGTAAAACAACGAAATTTCGCTTTGCGGCTAGTGTACATTCCTGTGATTTTCCATCCACCGTAAAATATTTGAAAAGAAAGTTGTCCATTCTCTAGATAAATTTGTTTGAAATATTTGCTACATTTTAACTACGAATTTTCTGAAGAAAATTGTTGACGATGCAAAGCAATAAAGTGATTAATTTTGGTTTTGTCCCCTTTCTCTCTGCCAAAGTGAAGAAAAGGCAAATAACATAAGTTCAGTTTCGACTATTGATACAATGAGATAAAGTGCCTTTCTGAATAAAAAAAAAAGTCTCGACGAGGTAAATTCTATTTTTATTGTTGTTTTTAGACTGTTTCGGATTCAGTGTAAAAAAAAGTTTGGATGTATATTTTGTTTTCGTTGTATCGTAATCCGCGACTGGATCACAAGCAATTCACCAAATACTTTGGTTTTGAATTAAATCTAAAAGATTTCTACATAACTGCCCATATACTTGGTAGACATATACTTACATACAATAGCAGCCCATACATCGACTAATCTGTTCACGTAAGTCGATGTGCGGTGTTGCTATTCTCACACACTGGACATATAAGTCATTCATAACCTTGAAATATTTTTGAGGCAAAATACGAGAGAATAAGCGAATGCGCGCGCTCCCGCACATACAAACACACACACACGCACACACACATACGCATAGTACAATAACACTTGATACAATTTTTCAACTGAATTTTTTGACGATTGGAGCGTTACAACAATAGAATGCGCGCAGTAATACGAAAGGTTAAAGTCCTATAGATGGCAGATGGTAGATGGTTGAAAGAGATGGAACTAACGGTAGAGAGAGAGAGATAGAGAGAAAGAGAGTGTAAGAGAAATAAAGACGCTTGACATCAATTTCTTTCCACGGCAATGACAATTCTATACAGACGATACGGCTATGTGTTTCATCACGTTCGGTGCTTTTTTTGGACGTGAATGCTTTGTTGAATATAATGTCACAACTAAAATCCAAAATATGGTACGGCATTTTGCTAAAAATGATTCGTCTGCAAATCAGAAGCATAAGGACCGGCAATCAAGCTACATGCAATACAAACTTCTTATGTTTGGGAATTCGTTCTCTTTTTGTTCGTCGATGTTTTTATACCGCATCTGCTGTTGATGATAATAGAATATGATGTATTCAATCTAAATGCACAGCCAATCGATATTTATCGGCAACCCTTTATCACTTTTGTAACAATGACCTAACTTCGAATCGATTTTCTAAGCGCGCACATTTTTTCATGCAATGTGTGTCATCTGTCATGTTTCCGGTTATTCGTTTTCCGTCTATGTTAAATAATTTACGCCATTCAATGGAATAATGATGATTATTTGATGATTTTATTATGTGTGTGTTTTTTTTAAGCCATTATTTTTTCGATTCGGTCTTTTTAAAATTATTTTCGACGTAGAATATAAAGACATTGGCGATGCAAAGAACATTGACTTTGTTATTTGTTTCGGACATATCAACAGCGAGCCGCGTAGAAAGAAAATACGATTTTTTCGGTCGATTACTTAGTTATTTACATCAGTCAATGAAATCGAACAAAACTAACTTGATTGCATATCTTCATTTTTTTCGTGCATAGCATTGAAAGTGCTTGGAAGATTTGCACGCCAAGTGCGTCAAAAACATTGAATGCGACAAACTTCGTAAGAAAAACAGTGACAGCAAATAAAAAAAACGACACCTAGACATGAATTTTTGAACGTAAAATAAATAACCTGCACTGTACACCACAGTGAATAGTCGAACAAATTCGAATACAAACAATATCTGTGCATAATATACGTAATGCCACTCTATAAAATACTGTACACAGTAATATTGCGTATCGTAAAGATTGACGTCGCTGTAGCCGCAGCAATTTCATCGGTTCATCCCTGGGCTTCGTTCCATTTAACACGTTTGCTTCTCTCTATCTCGTTTTATTGTCTCACCAAATGTCAAAGCATTTTTTTCGTGTTTTCAAACAAATATTTGCAATTTCTAGAGAAAATGTGGACGCTGCTTTGGAATTCATGTTTTCAATAAATTCCGTTGTTCGTCGCAATCGTTTCGAATGAAACTAAGCCCTGCTGTGTATAATACGTGTTCATATATGCACAAGCACCGCACATTATTGCTGTATAGCGTTAAGCTAGTATTACAGTGGTACGTCTGATAAAATTAATGCCTATTCCATTCGTTCGACGGTGTGTTTTTTTCCTCTGCCGTAGCGTATCCGACGCCTGTGTATGCATGTGGTATCTTTCAATGTGTTTTATATCAAACAAATTGTATCACGCTCGTTTGTATGTGTGCAAGGTCAAATACCCTATTCAATTCAAGTCGTAAATCAGATCTTTTTTTTCTGTTGCGCTGTCTTTGTTGTATTATGGAAACATGACTTAATTTCGATGTTCTTTTATGTGTCTTTTCGAATAAATATCGGTGGCTTTCCTTTCGTGAGCTTTACATTTTCTCGATTGAATATCTTTCGTCCGTCGACATTAGAATGAATGAGTAAAGGTTGTTGTTACATTCAACAAAAGTTCGACATTGACTGAGTACAATGCGCCATACAATCATTAAATTCGAAGAGAAAAGCCAATAATTTTCTTCTTTTTATATAAATCGTTTTATATTTTGATTGATGGCTCTAATTTGCGAAATTTGTTTTTTTTTTTCGGTTTTAGATCGAAACGACTGACAATGGGTCCACACCAAATCATGAAAATTCGTGTCCGTCCTCGTCGAGCGAGACATCGATAGCACCAAGTACTTCCGACGCAAAAATGGAAAAGAAGGTCACAAGTTGTTGCGACGATAGCGATACACTGCAGGCGACAGTCGCGACAGTTGGTAGAAGTCCGAAAAATTCGGACAATCTGATGATGGATGATGAACCGTCGCCTATTGAAATGGAATCGTTGCAGTTACCATCATCGTCGACTGAAGAAACTAACGGAGCAACTGACATCGCTAACGAAACAATGGAAAAAGACGTCGATGCGAACGAGGCATTGACCGATACACAGCCGCGTGTCGTTGATAACAAAAAGGATACTAAAGAAGAGTTTGTTGACTGTACGGCTGATTCATCGAGTGTTATTAACAAATGCAAATTATTGGCGGCAACTGACGACAATATACTCGCGACTATGGATATTGCAAATGTTGAAAAAACACCTGGTGGATCAATAACAGTAAATGTGTCCGATTTAATAATACCTGAATCGAAAATTGAAACTAAAACTGAAATTGAAATTGAACCTGAACCTGAACCAGTTGAGGTTGCGCTTCATTCACTAGAGCAGGTGTCAGAATCAAAGCTTGATGGAAACAAAAACAATTCCACTGACGAGGAGACTACACCGATGAACAATGATGTATGCAATGCAAATAGTTCAAGTTCAAAAAGTGATACAAATTGTGTAGAAGAGCACTGTGATAGCGTTGTTAAATCGGCAATGGAAGACAATGTCGAAAAGATATCAACTGTAAAGCATGACGAAATCATTAATACAAATGCTAATTCGGATGCAAAAACAGATCAATTAGATAGTTCAGATAGTGAAATTGAACAAATTGATAATAATAGTTCAGCCGAACAAAATTTAACGGAAAATGGCTCCAACGATTGTGATAGTAGTGATATTTTAGAAAAAAACAAAGTTGAATTGGATGAAAACAGTGCAATAAGTGCTAATTACGCTTGCGAAATGGATAAAATAGATGAAAAAAGTTTGACGGACAAATGCGATACAAACGTGGAGCCAAGCAATGTAAAAAGTCCTGTAGCAAGCAAACAAATTGAAACTGAAAGAATTCAAATCAATGTACAAAATGATGAGTTATCCTCAGCTGAAGAATGCACTGAAGAAAATGACAAACAAGTTAAAATGGACATTGACCCAGAAACAGTGGCTACTAAAGAGAACAATGAACAAACACTCAATAGCGAGCAACCCAAGTATACTTATGATTTAAACGAATGTGTTTCATCGCCTGAAATTGCTCCAATCGGTTTCAAAGATAAATTTAAGAAATCTTTTGAGATTATGGAAAAATCAAAACAAGAATCACATTTAGTCGATAAAATTGTCGAAAAAATAAATGACCAATCAAATACAAATGTTTATAATGACATCGAATCATCGAATAAAGTGAATGAAGTTGAAAATGATAAAAATACCACGTCAACATCAATCCCATCCTATCAAAATAAAAACGATCAAACAATGGCCGCATCTAATGATGTATGCAACTTGACAACGGAATCCAAAATGAATTGTAATTCAACCAATGAGAAAACGATAAGCCCGGAAAATGCAATTATAATACCAAGTAAATCCATTATACATTCCCATTCCACTCTTAATCATCCAAAAGAGCAAACACGTACTGATCACCAAGTTTGTGATATCAAAGCTCCGGCACCAATTGAAACGCGAACCATTATCATATCGCCACAAAACAAAAACCGATCCGATTCCCATCAGAATGAAAACAATGAACCGAAGACAATTTTTGCGCCGGACTCATTATCGTCAAAATCATCAGGCAGCTTATATTGCAACAATCCAGATTTTTCAAAATCACTTCGTCCATCATTGCATGATTTGAGCGGATTGAAAATGAAAACGCCCGACTTCAGTAAAATTGCACGATCATCGGAGCTACATGTGCCTAATCCAGATTTCACGAGAGCATACGATAAACTTGATACTCAACGTCAATCGCCGCATCAGCCCGATGTGAATCCAAGCAATTTTGCTGAAATTAGTAAAAAGTACAATTACATTAGTGACCTGCAATTAAAAAATCCACAACCAACAACATCGAAACCAACCAATGAGCCAACACAATCACAACCAACGTGTTCATCGTTATACGTTCGGACGCCCGATTTCACAACTAAATTACGAACAAATCAAACGGACAATGAATCGGAAGCATTAGAAGAACCAACACCGCATATTATAAATAAAAATATGTATCGACCACATGCGGATAGTTCAAGTAAATCAAGTGCTTCGGCTCGTTCAACACCAACTAATTCGCAAGTTTCAGATTTTTCGCAAGTTTCCGAAGATATAACAATGTCTTTAGTGCAACACGCTACTCAAACGAAAGTGTTACAATCAAAAGCATCTGCCCCACCAAAACCGCCTACACCAGTGCATCGAATGGATTCGCGAACTGTATTAAATGCATCATCGCAACAGCCGCCGTTGTCAATGCCACTGCCATCACCGCACATATACTCGCCGAAATCACTTGAAAGACCAAATTCACAAAACTACTATCCACATGGTGTTCATCAAACGGAAAAAAGTCTAACAAATTTACAAAAGCTCTACAATGATGATTTATATCAACGAAATATGGCCGCATCACCAGCTCACCACCAATATTCAACACCTGCAGCACATGTATTCCATCACAGAGATATGCAAATGGCAATAGCACCAAGTCAAAAAATGCAACACGCCTACGAACAATATCATCAAAATGAAAAAGTGACGATGCCGAAGAGTGCTCAACCGACATTAGACACAAATGTGATGCGTTCATCGAACGATGCTGCATTATATGCGAGACCAGCGTCAACGAATATGCTTTATCATGAACAAAATCGTTTAAAACCAATTCATTCAGCATCTGAAATGCATCCATCCAGTAGTAGTCATATAAATACCTTTAATTATTCAACTGGAAGGCCCGCATCAGCATTAGCATCAACATCAGCATCGGCAACTATGCACGGCATGAACAAGCCGCCAACTGATTTTTATAATCAAATGAATCCGCCGCACAAATGGGCCGGCCAAACTCGAATCACACAAAGTCCAATTTCATCGGCTCCATCGCCACACAGCATAAGCCACCAAAATGCACGCATCTCACAAAGTCAAAGTCCAATTAGTGCAAGCCCATTGCCATATCAAATGCAACGACAGAGTCCTAGCAATCCACAATATCAATCACCACACACTACACCGTCACCATCTCCATTTGGCTACTCTCCCAGTCCACTACATGTTAAATCGAACAAAATTCCAACAAATGCACCACCAAACAACATTCCGCCACAAAGTGAGTCACATTTTATAATGTTAAATTATGCACCATTCGTATTAATGAAAATGACTCATATTGTTTTTGTTTCATTTTTTCTTTTATTATTATTTCAGAGAAACATAATGACTATGCTCTTCCTATTGCGAATGCAGCTGATAAAAAGCAAATATCAAATATGTTGACCGATTCAAAAGTGAAAGACAGTGGTCGATCACATGATTCACGTGAACAATACCAACAACAAATGCCAACTCATCATCGACCCTCTGCATCCAGTCGAAATTCCACAAAGATAGAAACAAAGTACACAGATCGTCATGATTATAAACGTCCGAATACAATTCTTGATCCGTATGTTTTTCGTCAAGCATCTGACACTGATGTTAACTATCAAATCATCAAGAAAACGCTGAACAAGGAAATACCAACGCCTTCATTCAATCGTAAAAATGCTGATTTGAATGCAGGCCTATCATTGTCATCACGCATCAATACACATGCACATCTACCGCAAAATACAAGCGAAATGAATGTTGTGCGAAAAGACAAACCGACGACCGAAGCAAGATTAGTGTATTTGGATTCAAAACAACCGCATGAAATCTACCAGGAAAAATTGGCAAAACAAAATGAATTGAATAAATTGCAATATCCATCACATACTTCATTCCATTCGGGTCAACCGATGGAAAATCATGTTAACTATGAGACAAAAACAACAGCACCAACACATTCAACATCGATGACTAATCATCAATATGCGGTACCAACAAATCATCGACAGTCAAAATTATTAAATCATGGTTCAACACCTGAACCAAATCACGTGCCTTACGAAACACCTGTACGTCCAAAATTGGAAACAAGAAAGGAGAAATCAACGCCTGCTGCTATACAGCAGCAGCAGCAGCAGCAGCAGCAGCAGCAACAGCCCACCAATCTTTCAGTGAACGATGTGTCTAGTTCGAAATCTTCATCGGCAACATTGTTCGGTCCGAAACGTGAATCGCCACTCGATTTATCGGTAAAAACAGTTAAAACAAAAGCTGACTCGACCGGTGTTTACGATTACAGTCTTCCGTTGAGACGGCCGGATACCATTCCACCATCGCTAAAAGTCGATTTTTCACCAAACTTCTCCAATTCATCACCCGATCCAAATGTGGCACGTGCAAATAGCGCTAACTATCGGCCACAAAATCGATCGGAAACTCTTCCGCCGGTTCCAAATCAAATGGTGAATATGATCAATCATGTAAACCATACACAAATTAGTTCACAACTTCCAATTTCACAAGCAAACTATACACAAATGGAACTTCACCAGAGGCATCAATCTCAATTCAATATGAATATTGATCCAGCTGTACGATATAAAGCTCCGAATATGGATAATTGTTTACCGTATCCACCGACAAAATCCAGTTCACGTGTTGCACCGACACCAACATTGCCACCAACATCCATTGAACAAAAGGCACGTAAAGACACAAAAATGCCGACAATTTTCGGCCAAAAACCTGAAGAATTGAAAAATTTCACTCCGGATAATCGGGCATTCCAAATTGATGCAGGCAATAAACATAATTTGGAAGGCACAAGCTCAGCAACATATAATAAAACTGGTGGTAAAATGGTTAACCCACCATCATCAAAATACAATTCCAAAGAAAAAGAATTAGCATATCGTGCTAGTGGCTATCCAAATATTCAATCAAATCTTGTCAATCGACACGGTGAATTTCCAATTCAAAATGAAAGACAATCGGAAGTAATCCAATTTGTATCGCATCCACGTTCACAATCGCTGAATCGGCAATCAGAAACAACAACGATTGCAACAACAACGACCACAACAACAACAGCAACAACTGAACAACATAAACAATTACCCTATCCACCGTATAATCATTTTGAAGCAACACAGCGAAATCAATCACAGCCGCCTGTATACAATCAGTCCCATCCAACGACTGAATACCCGATGCCGAGCAAAATGCACGACGAAAGATACAAAATGGGCCATCCGTTTATGGAAAGAGGTGATGCTCACTATGTGTCGGCCGCAAATGTGCCACAAAAACGACCGCCGGAAAATGGATTAATCGATCAAGTTCCTGTGAAACAGCCACGATACGATCACATTGACGATGTCAAATATCAACAATGCGTTAATAATTATCCATATTATTCACATCAAGATCGAAATATGCCAATATATGCACCGCAATACGCACCAAACACAAAAGTAAGCGAAAAATCAATAAGTACACCGGTTATTGTACAACCACAACATGCAATCGCCAATGAAGCCAAATATCATTATCCACCATATTCAAATATGAATAATGAAAATAAACGTGTAATGTCGATGCGTCCAAATGAAAACTATGAACAATCCGGTTCCAAAGTGAATACACAATCATTCCGACCGTCACAATATTATCCGTCAAATCATTATGTACCGATTGAAAAAGCGCCATCCTATGAAGATGTGGCCAAAACAAAGGCACCAATCAATACGATAAATACAACTGCTCCACATTTATCGCACAACAATGTTTATCCACAACCGCCATATCGACTAAACGAATGGCCACCAAAAATCGGAACCAATGAGCATCCCATTGGATACGGACAACGTCCATCTACCTATGAACAGAATCAACCGCAACCAAATCGATTTGAGTCGTCTGTCATCAAATCACCCGAATTTACAAAACTCGAGACCGTAGCCGTAGAAACGTTCCGAACTACAAACAGAAGCAGCAGTAGCAATAGCACCAGTACTAGCACAAATGTTGTCATCGCTCCCACGACCTCAACCACTAACACCAACAATAATACTAATGTACCAAAAGCAGTTGATCAAAGTGTGATTTCAAAACTTCGAAACAATTTAGAACTGAAGGAAATCGAAAAGCAAAAATTGTTAAAAGCACAAGCCACCAGTGATAATAAAGTTAGCGAAGACATCAATAAATCCGATCTGGCCTCTATATTAGCAGCACGAATTCGCACCAAAGGTGAACTGAAAGGATTTACACCAATACCAATTAGTGGCGCTGAACATCCGACAAAAGAGAGCCTGTCTGTGAAAAATACCGTTGAACCATTAATTGAAAACGAGAAAATCATATCAAAAGCTGATATTAAATTCAGTGATAGTTTGACTGGATTAGACTTGATGGACTGGGGCAGTACTTGCAATGATTTCTTAGAGCAACTACAAAGCAATGGTAACAAACAACGATCGAAAGCTCAGCGACGTTTTAGATCGGACGATGGCATTTCAGATAAAAAATCAGCGGATAGTTCAGCGAATTCAGTGAAATCCGGTGATAATTCAAATGGTGAAAAAGATAAAGTCATCGAACGACCAAATCTCAGTCAATCAAATTCACAGAACAACGATGAAACTTCAAGCGATGAGGATAAGCCATTGCTATTGTTGCGTCAACAGAGTTTGTGTGAAAGTTCGAAAATTCGTAAAAATGTATCGGGCAGCGATCGTGAAAAGGTGTCGCCAAATCGCAAGAAGAGCACATTGGAAAAACTGTCACCGAACAAACGAAATGAAAATAAAAAGCGTTTGGCTATCGATAGCAGTTCGGAAAGCGAAGAAGAAATTGATCGATATACGAAGCGATCAAAAAAAATGATACGAAAACCAAGAACACGATCTAGTATCAGTAATAAAGGTGGTGGCGGAGATGATGATGATGATTCAGACACAACAAGCATTTGTACACCAAATAAAAATACAAAATCACCGAAGAAACGAAATCGAAAAGAAAAATCATCATCTGAATCGGACATTGATGCGAATCGCAATTCAAAAAAGAGAAAATCACTGGAACTAAACAGTGATTCGGGCGAAAGTGATGATAATAACAACGATGATGATGATGATGATGATGATGATGATGTTGACAATGACGAGGATGAAGATAGCACAATCCTATCGACTCCGAAACATAAACGACCACAACCAATGGTAGTAGAAGAAACAATGACAAGATCGAAGCGAAAACGCGAATTAGAAATGGAAATAGCAAATAGCAAAGTATTGCGCAATGATAAATTAGTCAAATGTAACATGATTACGATTGAAAAACGTGACAACAAATCGTCGCAAGAGAAAAAACAAAATTCAAAATGTCCGGAGGAAAAAGGCAATGGAAAAGGTGGCGATAAAACGCCACGCTCAAAATTGTCTGATCAGAAGAAAAAAGCAAATGACAGCGATGCGGATGTAACACCGAAAAAATCGCATTTATTGAAAAAGAATCTGCGCAACAATAGACAACAGCAATCATCGTCGAGCGAAAGTGAATCATCGTCATCGGAAAACGAATCGAGTATAACTGAACGTTTGCGTTCGCGAAAATCAAAAATCAATAATCATGCATCCGATTCGGATGCAAATAAAGAGTCTCAAAGCGATAAAAACAAACCATGCTGTAGCAATTCAGTTGGTGAATCGGCCGATGAAAAACAATCGAATAAAAAATCGACCAAAAATACACCGAAGAAAACCAATACCGATTTGGATGTGAGCGAAGATAGTCGATCACAATTTCCGCCCGGTTGGGAAGAGCAAGCATATGAATACAAACGATCTCTCAAAATTCCCGCCCGATTGATTACAATTGGACGCCCATCATGGCATCAGCATCGCAAGTCCACATCGCTACCAGACTTGGATCCGCAGCATTCAAGTGATGCTTCTGAAACATTTGCCGAAATGAATAAAAAATCAACCGCAGCATCGTCGGCTAAGAGGAATAAATCAGGCAATAAAAAGACTGGCGACAATTTAAATTCGACGCATCATGACAGCGACAATGTAGCAACAAAATCAAAATCAATAATTGATCTGTTACATCAACGAGTTATTCGGCCAACTATTAAAAGTAAAAAAGCTCGAAATTTATTAGGACAAAATGAGCCAAAAATATTGCCACAATCAAATGAGGTTGAATTATTACCAACGCCTGTCCTTGAAGGCAAACCCGAAAATGCTTTCAAAAGTGAAAATGTATTTGAGACGGCCGTCTTGAAATCACGCACCCGAAAAGAATATAAAGCAATGAAAACACAAGAGATAATACGTGAAGTATTTGGTGGTGAAGATCGGCCCGCATCGGCACCTCCATATAATTATGAGATTGTACAACAGAAGATGCAACAACAACAGCAGCAACAGCAAGAACAGCAGCAGCAGCAGCAAATGCAACAACCGTCTAGCGAACAGCATCAAGAAGAAACACAAGAAAAGAAACCGTTAACCTTTGATCAACAATATCAGCAATATTTGGAAAAGTTGAATGTCGATTATGGTGAGAAAATACGAAAAGTGAAGAACAATGTAGTGGTGGCAAAGGGCAATGCCAATGATTCGGATCAATTAATATTGAAAACGGAAAAAGGGGATGAGGATAGTCTACTCAATCAGGACGATGAGAGTCATGACACCGAACTCAACGAATGTGACCGTACAATTGATGACAGCAAAGAAGGACCTTGCGATTCACTTGAGCGCGGCGATACACCAAGTATTATGTCCGAAGTTGAACGGGCAACGCCAACATCATTTGCCGGTGTTCTTAAAACAAAAAAGGGGCGCGGCAATCGATATGGACGACGCAAAGGTAGCTCAGGTATGTAAATATTGTAAATAAATTACAATACACAATTTGAATAGAAAAAAATTATTTTAAAAAATATTTTAAATATCTCTAGGTTTTGACTACATTCGAAAGAAAAAGAAACCATTGTCACAGCAGAATAATGCAAAAGACACACCGGTTTTGGTGAAGCGTCGTTCGGCTGCCGTAAACTTTTTGGAAATCAAAAATGAGAACGACATAATGCGTGAAATTCGCAGTTGGGTGCTGAACAAAGGTGTTGGTGAAAGTGTACTGCATAAAGCAGCACGTCTTGGTTATATTGATGTAGTTGTTTACTGTTTAGAACGATTGGAAATGACTCCCGATCAAAAAGATAATGCCGGATATACGCCATTGCATGAGGCATGCTCACGTGGTCTCACCGATATTGCAAGGGTTCTATTGCAATATGGTGCAAATCATTCGGAAACGGCTCATTCAGGCATTCGTCCACTTCATGAGGCCGTTGATAATGGCTATTTGGAAATTGTTCGATTGCTACTTTCGTATGGTGCCGACCCTCTTTTGGCTACCTATGCAGGTAATTTCAAAGTTGACTCCACTTTTGGTACAAGTAATAATAAAATATTTCGTATTATTATTTTTCTTAGGTCAAACACCGATTATGTTAGCTGAAGATGATGACGAAATGGTATCATTTCTCAAAAACTATTTAATTGATGTTCAAAACACCGGACCAAATAAAATGCCATGGAAATTTGATGGACCATGGAAAATAAATGGTAACATTTTTCACAACATATTTTAAAACAAACAAGAAAAAATAAAAATAACGAAAATCAATGTTATTTACAGATCCAGATAATGTCGGCTATAATGTATTTGATGATTTACCTTCTGAAGAAAATGAACCAGTGTCGAAACCAACAAAAAATCCACAAGAAGATAGCGCTGCAACAACGCCAGAGAAATCTGTGAAACCGGCTAAACGAAAATCACCTTTACGACGAAAATCAAAACAAAAAGACACAGTCGACTCAAAAGATGTGGCCGATGAATCGGCTGGCGTTCACACAGCCGACAGTGAAGCAGAATTGTTTGAAATCGAAGAATCAGATGCACCACTCATTCCATTGTACCAACTGCGAGACGAAGGCCTCACCAAATGGGTTCTTTTGAGTGATCTATGTTATTTGCTGAAAGTTAAATCAAAAGACACTTTGCTCAAACTGGTTCGTATTTATTTTTTTACGTCAAAGCACCACGGAAATTTCAATGAAATCATTTATAATTTTTTTTAGTTGTATCCGGGTTCAAGTCCAACGACAAGTGCCAATCAGAAAGATCTATTGCGTGAATTGAAGATGTCTGAGTTTCTCGAAAAGGCTGTGTGCCTGCAATTATTGTGCGCTGGGGAAAAGCTGAACATACGATCATCGAAGGTGACATTAGTGAAATACAACGAAACAGTAAGGAATGCTCTTGGTGTCAAAACCATAAAAATGCGACTATAATTCGGTGGAAGAGATGTAGTGACGAGACTAAAAATAAAACCCAACAATCGATTGTGGAATTCGAAAATTTACCGATCCAAATGCGAGTTTATTCAAATGTCAAAACAAAAGAATACTCATGATTTTATGTGTTGTCTCATCATAAAATAATTTTCTTTTTCTTCTTTTATTGTGAAATAATACGGTCTATTGTTCATTGAAACAATGGCAAAAGATTGTCTAAATCAATTCCATCCTATGTCACACATAATTAAACAATTTAATAATGCAAACGACAACAATTTATTAGCAATGAAATAAGGATCTAAATGAAATTATATTTTTCGAGTTTTAAGTTAATAATTCTTCTATTTTTTAGGTATGATAATCGAATAGAGAATGAAAATAATATATATACGAAGTTTCATTGAAGTTTATTCTGAATATCGTCATCATTGCTCACTGAACCAAATACAAAATTCGATTGATGAGACAGATCGGAAATGTAAAACTTCATTTCCGTAGCTAAGATTTTTAATTATATATATTTAGAGCATAAGGGACATACAAACACAAATGGTTTTTTTTTACTAAGATTCTGAAGGTTTTGCAATAAATTTTATTCCATATTCATCGAAGACAGATTCTTTTGAGATCAATGCGATGCAAAAAAAAAAACAACAACAAATAAAATGAGGTTCAGTGTGCAACAATGTTTTGGATGTAGGAAAATTGTATTAAGGTTAGAAATGGTAAAAAAAGGTAAATAAATAAATATCTTTTTAACTCAACACAAATCGATCAGAAACAAGCAGTTAAGATTTTTTTATACATTACTTTTTTTTCGTTTTGTTTTTGTAAAAAGTTATTAATTCTTAAGTTAATGGTAATAATCTTTTTAAATTGTAAAATCGTTAATTAATTTTAATTTAGAGAATTTTTTTTTTTCATTCAATTAACAAATTATTTTGTCTATTTTGAATATGACACAAATGAGTGTGAACAAGACATTAGCAACGAATGATTAAAAAAAAAATAAACAAACAATTAAATTGAATGAAGAAAGAAGACTTATGGTTAGAGCCGAAATAATAAGATGAACTAGGAGAAATGGGAATGTGCTTTAAATCAATTTGTAAATGTATTAAAAAAAAATTCTGCATATTTAATATGTATTTTCAATTTAGCTCTTTTATTAGTTAGAAAATTTTGCTATCACATCCCTCAACTCAAACTAATTAACTTTTGTATTTTATGTGTAATTCTTCTATAATTTAAAAACAAAACGATTTTTTTTCTCTGTTTATCTCTGTTGATAATATCCGGCAATTTAGTTGATAATTTGTTCGCTTATGTATTTTTTTTTTGTTTGAAAATGTTCTTAATCAAGAAAATTGAATTACCTTTTATTGAAATAGGTACGTGAAATAATTTATATGGAAATTTGTAAAGAAAATAAAAGTAATTCACTAATTGAATAATAAAACGGTTTTTAAATTTATTATGACTCAAACAGATAAGCTCTGACAAATTCCAAATGTATTGGCGTAAATGGCAGTAATCGCAGGTCAATTAAAAAAATGGTAAGATAATTTCCATCATCTCTGTGTTGTAGCTGACATCAATCACGTCCGCATCTCAAAAAAATGCCTTTTCAAATAAAATATACGTATGTGCTAAAAACACCGCATGAAAATGAATTCGGGTCATCGCTCTTCACGCTAAAATCGCAATTATTCCATCACAGTCGTTCGTAAAAACATTTCACGGGGAAATAAGCTTGACGCATTTAACAGCGAATTCAAATTTCAAAAATAAAACTTCACGCGCACATTTGATAAAAGCTTTACGTATACGAAGTTCAAGTTTTGTCGTAGTCGCTTTTAAAAACTAAAATAATAGCCGCTCAAGGCAAAATCCATCGATAAATAGAGCGAAGCTGTCTCTAGAAATATAAACGAATGTATACAGAAGCAGAAATTAAAGTGGAAAAAAAGAAATCACCTGACGAATCTGAAATTCAAAATGACATATGTCGAATTCATGCGAAAATAGCCAGTTTACTTGATAGGTGTGTGTGTGCTTGGTTTTTTTTTATAGAACTTGCCGAATATAATGGAAATTAACTGCCAGAATTTTGATATCGTTTAAATTCTACAAAATCGTATATGATACACGCGATAATAATGACGCGGAATGAAAAGAAGAAGAAGAAGAAGAGAAGGAGGTGAGCGAAGAGAAATCTCAATACGGAACGAGAACAAAATGTAAAAGACAAAACCGAAGAAGAAGAAGAAAGAAACTGAATTCAAAAATGAAGTATTGAAATATCACATATCAACAACACTAGCAAAGGCTTATTCGTATACCATATACATTCTGAAATGCCAATAGTCGCAGCACAACAACACACTAACAAACATCATCGTTCACATACACACGTACACCGTTGGTTTCGTGTATCGAAACGAGCTCAGTGTCGTTGTATATACACAGAGACGAAGTAGAGAAAAAAATAATAAACCAAAACACACATCGGCGCGCAGCTGCCCGTGAAAAATTTATCATATTTTTGTTGAGAATCGCATTTCTGATTCATTTCAGTTGGAATATTAGCATGGTGTGAAAGTATCGTCTCGTAACTCGCACTGTCTCGAACAAAATTAAAATTTAAGAATTTATTCATTTAATCGAGCAACTAAATCAAAGTTATACACGACACAAAGTCACCGAATAAATAATATCGATTCCGTGATAGAAAAATAAACGTCAATCATTGTTTCTCTATCCATTGATATATTTGTCTATTTTTGTTATTAATCAGTGAATTTTAATAATACATTTTTTTTTCGGTTGAAAGATGTTTTAAAAAGTGTGCAAAATAAATTCATGAAACCAGATGACCATCGTTAACAAGTGGAAGACAAAAACTGTCAACAATGTATGTGTCGAATTTTATGAATTGTATTTCATTTTCTTCAAATTTTATTGCAAATAAAAAAGTTCGCAAAAAAAGTGTGTGTGTGCATGTTGTTTTTTGGTTTAAAAAAAATAAAAATACGAAATATGTCTGTAATTGAAGACAGTGTGACGAGCGCAAATAAAATAAACAAGTTCGTTCATTGTATCTGAAATGCGGTATTTGACGTCTAAAATTCTTTGGCTTGTCATCGCCCCATGATTACATAGTTATTTGACAAATTGTTTCAATTTAATTCTCTGTTCGTTCGCTGTGGCAATCAATGTGCGAATTTTACATGTTTCAACGGTTAAAATGCAACGCAAATCACAAAACCAAAAATATCATTCGCAATTTCACATCTTTTTTTTTTTTTTTTTTTAAAAAAAGCATTTGAATAAAAAGAAATAATAAAAAAAAGATTTAACAGCCAGTCATGAGTGCACGTTATGTAATTGTACAATTGTATTTACATTACAACAATAGGTTTCTTTTGAATGTCTCCCATATATTGTAATTGTCGTACAAAACGTTTAATCGTTTGTCTCTTGGTATTTTGTTGGTTTCCTTATGATAATATACCCTGAGAGTGTGTGAGTGTCGTGTGATTGGTTTAATGTATGCGCCCGCGACTCTATGTGTTTACAAATAGAACGGGGAAAAAAGTACACAAAAAATACGATAGGAATGAAAACGTCATATCTTCAGCTCCTCCGTTCTGTACAAATGTAACATTTCGCTGACTGTGTTGCATTTTTTGTTCATGTCATGTGTGTGTGTGTGAGCCGAATGCAAAGTTTTTGTCGATTCATTTTTTAATCAACCGTTTTTTTTTTTTCGTGTTTCGCTCTCGTCTCATTGTTTTGCTATTTGCTTAATTGTTGAACATTGCCTGCTCAATAACACTTCAAATCTCTCTCAGTGTATTTTCACTTGAAATGCCGTTCAATGAAATTATGTCTATGCGTTTAGCATATAAAAACTGTACCACAAAGAAAGACGAAACTATCATGTGATGATGGAATCGATTCAATTAGTTCATTAGTGTATTTGAGCGTCACACGATGGACTAATTGAGAAGAGAAGTAATTGAAGAAAGAAATTGTATTCATCCATTTAGTTTCCACTCTTAAATTGATCTACAATTGACAACACAGCCAACAAGTGCAAACTTTCGCACATATATGCCTGTCGAGTGATTGTAAGGAATAAAAAAATGATTGCTGCATAAAAATGTTGAATTCATAATTTCATCTCGTAATCAAATTGAAGAAATGGTCGTTGATTGTCTTTGAATGAGCAAGTTTAAAATAAATTACACAGAGTTTTGCATATGAGATGTTTAACTCATTGGCGTGTAATGATGTTATTTTTTGCGTTCCGGTGCTTCTCCGATAGTAGCAAACGTGTGATATACTATATAACACGCGAACATCAATGGCTCTATCACACACACGTGTCGACCAATATGTTTGTTTAGTTTTCATAAGGAGTTCAATTTGTAAAAATGAAAACACTTGTTATTCTCTTGCTCTAGTGAATGAAAGCGGGTTAACAGTATTGAATATATGTCATAATTTATTCACTGGTGAGATATGGCATTGCTATCGTGAACTCATTATCGCTGTACGAACTGATGACACCGAACACACAGCGATTCCATTGCATCGTACACACAGCGTGAATGCATCAATATGTTTGTTTCACTTGTGCGGCCATCTGAATCTGGGACGCACAAGAATAAAAGAGAGAAAAATTGAAATATGATATGAATGGATTGGAAAAGATGAAAATTTAAAGTGAGAGCCAGCAATTTACTTACTTCTACAACAATTTACAACCACTGTGTCACAAGCATGAGTTTAATTTCAAAATTTTTAAATCGAGGTTAAAACAACAGTTCGATGGCCTACCCAGGTTGTGTTCATGAAATATCATGAATTATATGCATTACAAGCCATTTGGTGTGTGCAAATGTCTTAAGAACATGCCAACCAAAATAGCATTTGCGATTCAAACAAACACACTTAATATATATTACATACACACTGAAATATACACTTGCGTGAAATATTTCAAAAGTCATTTCCTTTCTATTCGACACATTAAATTGTTTCTTTTTTTTTGTGTGTGTGTGTGCCAGATTATCTGTGCAAAGAAACATTTCCTTATTAAACAATATTTCAACTCGATTAAGTGTTATGGGCTTATGTGAAAGTATCACAATGACAGAGTCATTTTCTTATCTTACATTATAATTGTTGAACAAAAACAAAATCGAATGTTTCTGTTTGGTTTTTTATATTTTGCTACAAAATGTTTTAGAACAGATTGTTCATTTGTTCCACAGATAAAGTCATACGATCCCTTCAAGTTCAGGTAACTTGTTTACATATACATGGTGTTCCCTATGTGATAAAGTTATCAGTGTGTTTAATATCAAATACTATTTGTGATTGTTTAAATTCTTGACTCAATCGAAATGAACTTTAAATTTGATGATTAAGTGCGCGAAATAGAACGTCTGTTATCGCATCAATAGCAAGTCAAAGTTTGACTTAAAAATAGCACAACTCTCGATTTCTGCTAAGAACACAATGAAATTGAACATTTGATTACGAAATCGCGATGACACATAACAATCAAAATAGTCACCACATAAATACGAAATATCCATTTTATGTATTGACACATTTACGGTTAATATTCTAAGTCATTAAATCACGGGATTGTTTACACGTCGAAAGCCAATTTTCGTTTATCAAACAAACATGAGTCGGGATGAACTTACGTGGCCATCAATCAGTGGTGGTTATGTTTATAATTAAGCTTGACTCATATTAGTTCTGTTTGTACGTCACGAAAAAATATTCTATGAATCAGTCGAAATAAAATCAGTTTGGTTGTTGTTTTTTTTTTCAATTTCCACTGAATCGTTCGTTATTCTGTATCCAGTTTTACAATCGAGATCAGAGAAAATTTGCATAAATGTATTCAATTATGAATCGGTTTAAAGAAAGATTGAGAAGTGATCGCAATAGTCTGTAAAAACAACATAAATACGACAACAATAACTTAACCGGGCTGTAAAAAAACCTGAGTGATCGAATAGGCAGATAGACAGATAAAGAGAGACGTTTCGCTCAAACCTTGATATCATTCTTTATAAAATGCTCGGCGTTCAGCATTTTACGTCATTTCCAACGTATTTTTTCTTGCTTTGCACAAAAATTACGGCACGGTAAAAATTTATTTATTTATTTTCGTTACGATACTTAATATATGAAATAGCGGTCCATCGGTGTGGATCGGTCTACTGCGACACATCGAAATACAGTCATTTTCATTTTAAAAAAAACCAAATGCTCTACGACGTTCAACAAGTAGCATATACGCGATCAATTTATATGGCAGTGGAACGCGAAACAGCACAGATCTTCATGTTTTTATCTTTAACGACCGCGATATCTAAATAGCAATAAAAAAAAGTGTTTGCAAACGACTTACTTTGCTTAGGGAAATTATTGAGAAGAAAATTGCTGTGCATTTTATACATGATTTATAAAGAAAAAAAATTAATTACATAATATTTGAGCTTATGTTTACCATATTTGCGACTGCGTTGATTTCAAATTAAGTGATTTTATCGAGTGAGTGCATACATTTTATTGCAATAACTGAAAAAGCGAGTTTTGTTATTTATTTTCCGGATTTTACTTGCGTTAAGCATACAGTTAATTGTGAGAAGCTCAATTAGCGCTTTAAATTTTTAAATTCGATACTATACTGATGTGTGTCTGTGTATTCACTATTTGACGGCGTTCAAGTTTTTGCCTTTCCAAAAAAATGACAGCTTCTTCAGTAAAGTAATCCAATATAATGTAGTCGTGGACGTTTACATTTTTAAAATAGCGGTTACATTTCATATCCACGATATTATCGTGTACATTCAAAAGTTTCTTCATTAATAAATGAATAAATGAACATTTAACGACAAATAATTCAATAAATATATATTTCTTTTTCTTTTCCTTCTTTCAACAGGTATTTTAAAGTGGTCCGTCATGTTTGGTTCCGATTAGTTGCAAAAAAATGAAAGACAAGTTCACAAGTGATCGAAATAAAACTTATCTAAATTTAGAAGTTATAAATGATTTGGACGAAAAGAACTAAATCAACAAACAGAACATCTAGTGGGTCATAAAAGTGAATCAATCATTTAAATAACATAGATTTTAAAATAAAAGAAAAAAGAACACTGACATAACATTGACATTTCAAAATTCGATCACATTTAGAGAAAAAAAAAATCGATATAAAAAATACGAAATACATTAAAAACGAAAAAATGCCTATCGTGCTGTTAGATCGACTTCGGTTGCCGAATCTACGACTGTATACGTCAATTAGTGTGGTTGTAGTCAGTTGCTCTTTATATTATGCAATAAGTTCGACAAGTGATCCCTTTTGGCGATTGGACAACAATACAACGGCATCCGATTCATTTTTCTCATTGAATACGGAGAGCAATCAAGTTGTTGATCATGTTGTTAATGGTTTGGACTTGGGCAGCGTTTTAAGTGACAAAAAAGAAGCAGACGGAAGCATTTTAACCGGTTGGAATGGAAATGTTGAACATCATACGCAACAACAACCACATCAACAACAACATGTGGTCAACCAAATTTTTTCCCAATTCACTGCTGATCAACGAAAACTATTCAATGACACAAGAACCATTGGCAATAAATTCAAAGATGTTGTATCTTTCATGGTACAAGAACCAATATGCGTGTGGGTGAGTAGTTTTTTTACTTTTTTATTTTTTTTTTATCATTATTTTCCCGAAATCAATTGAAGAACTAGTTTGAACAATTGAATGATGCTTATCGATGTCGAAGCTTTTAGTTCTTCAATGAAAGTAGGAAGTAACATGAATCGCAAACAAAAATTTTACGGCGAATATAATGCCAGACTTAGATGCAAACATCAGACCATTGAGTTCGTGATTCGCATAAACATGTTAAAAAGAAACTTCAAACCATATGTATAAGCAAAAACACGTTCATTACACAAAATTCATATCAAATCACAAAATCACCGTTAGGTGTCAACACTTCACGATGAATTCTTCACAAAATATTCACAAAACGGTAATTGTAAACAAATGTTTGCCTATCATCACAGAAATGTTGTTATGAAAAGCAGTTTATATTTGGAAAGTGCTAAAAATAACGTTTTTCATTTGAATCGATCATAACAGAAACTTATGTAGGTATTAAAGCTCATCTTTATAAAATACAAATATCGTTGTATTAAAAAAAAACATTAATTTGCAGTTTTCAATCATATTTATTTCTGTTGTCAGCTATTTTTGTAATTTTTTTCGTTCCAATTCGTTTCGATCAGTTTTTGTAGTTTTTGATATATGGAGCACCAATAAAGGTGTAATTGGTTGAAAATAGAGCGTCCTACATAATATAATATAATCATGTTATTCAATTTTTTTAGAAAATGAAATGAAACCATATGACATTTATGAGGCTAATAACGATTTTTCCATCGAAATGACACATATTAGGTAAATGTAGAAAATTTGAAGGTTATAATGATATCCACAATTGTGCTGATAACACCAATATCTCAAAAATATGTACCACCTCAAAGAAAAAATGTCGGTTTTCTGAATGTTTCATTTCATCAAGACGAAATATTGTCGCGCATTTTTATTCTCATCTCTTCATGCGTGCATACTTTGCATAAACAATTAATAATTGTAAAAATTAGCATGTTCATTGAAAAAGAATTGTACACCACAATACCGAACAATATTAATCATTTTAAAAGGTCGTTTGATCAGATAACAACGGAAATCGCATCCATATTGCACAGTAAACAAAGTTCGGTCAACAACAGCAAAAAAAAACAAGCCATTCAACTTCTGTTTACAAACTATGACACACAACATATGTTTCATCAATTTCAAACAAAAGTGCAATGGTATCGTAGCATTGAATAAAAACGATTGACATTAAGATATTAAGTACTTGACCATTATTTTGGCATATTTACACCAAATTTTTTGTTGTTGTTGCTTCCAGCATTGACACTGACAAGAAAATATATAGCATAAAAGTGTTGAATGATGATGATGGTTATGTGGCATTTATTTTGACGCAAATGGAAGTCTCGAATATAGTCGGAAATGATTTTGTTGTCACTGCAAATATCTACGTTATCAACGGAAGAACGCCTTACAACATTTGTGGCAAAGTACATGAATTCCTCATGGAGATTGTTGCATTTCGTAATCTAAATATGTGATCGAGTGTATTGATTGTTGATCTCAATGAATATGGAAAATATATACATATATTGTTTTTCTTATTGCAACAACAGCGAAAGAATAAAATATATGGTTCATTGTGTATATATTAATTTCAAGTATTTGTCACAATATGATTACCCGCACTGTTGTGTGTGACATATCATTCCACCATGAGGAAATTGATGATAGTGGTGAGAGAATGAACGGAATAAATACATAAACAGCAAATGAATAAGAGAATAAACTAAAGTATTTAGTGATTATCAGCTGGCATTATAATGCACTGAAAAAAATTGCTTTAGTTATTGCCAACTATTGTGATCTGAATAGTTCGAACTTTTTCTTTGTCAATGTTTCGGTATTTTTTTTTCTTCAAATTATTTCAATTGTTTTTGTTTTGTTTGTGTGTCGAGTGTCGAAAATTTGATTCGATATGACGCTTTTTCGATTGAATTCATTTCTGAATCGAAACCAATATCGAATTGAATTTTTAAAGTGATTTAACGAAAGAAAAAAAATCGTTTCAAAGTTATATATTACACACTTCAAAAAATAAAGCGTTACCATATGAGGAACCATTTAAAAAGCAATCTCTTTTATTTCGCTCATCGAAAAACACCCGAATCCACTACAAAGATGTTATTTTTGAATGAGGTGAAACTGATATTTTATTTATTTGATCAAAAGAAAAAGAACGAAAACAAAACAAAATGAGATATTCATAGCCGATGGATAAATTATGAATATTCATAAAATGTTCGGAAGCGATTTCACAACGAAATTCGATTAAAATCCAAGCCATGGATGATTTTGATTCTTTTGTGATTGTAGCGTTGATGTCGGCTGATGTGATGCGATGTGAAGGCTCTTTCCTACCATTATTATTTACTTATCGCACTCACTGCACACAGAAACAATTGTATATTTTTACAAAGCAATAATGTTGTCACAATCAATTCTGTGAGTGAAAATATGTACGATAGCAAAGGCACATTTAAAATAAATAAAGAATGTATGAACAGCTTGTGGTGCATGAAATTTAATTGAATTTCAGCTAATGGCTAGACGAATATTGGAGTTTTATATATTCGGTGCGTAAACATATCGAGCAAATTGAATCATAGGAAAGCAACAAACATTTCGTGGAATCATCGATCTGCTTCGATTACAAATGGCATTTTAAAGTTTATTTGAGCCCCTCTGTCTCTGCCTCTCTCTCTGTGTGTGTTTGTATTAACGTATATGACTAGATATATTTCCTGATTTAGTACGTGATTAACAACTAATATGTCCACACTGAATCAGCGGCAATATGAAAAGCCGACGTAGCTATAAATATAGCAATACACAATGTTGAACAGCACGTATCGCTGCGATGGCTATTTTTAGTAAAATCATTTGTTTAATAAAAACACGCACTTGATACAATTTCAATCGAAATGGGAAGTCATTTGTTTTATTTTTTTTCATACGTGTTGTTTCGATTACCTGTAAATGATTTTGTCAAAACAATTAAGTAACATTTTTCATTTGCGGAAATCGAAATAGAGTTCATGTGCCGGAAAAATTAGACACAAACTGATTGCATCATCAAAAACGGCTCAAAACTTATTGTATATACAACAGATATCAATGCACCGAAAACAAAAAAAAAAAAAAAAAAAACTCACAGCTATATATTGAATCTGAGGTTATTGAGATATTGCAAATAATGATCTTATGCGTTGCGGTTAGGTGTACCAGTCAACCATGAAAAAATATATTGTAAAACAAAAAAAAAAGTTAAATTGATAGCCATAAATAAGGTTAAATTGGAGCTGAAATTGGAGTTAAAATTGAAATCGATCTTGCATTGGATGATAAACAAATCGATTTTATTAAGCTATTACGAAATTCGTAAATTAACAAATAAAAATTATGAATTCAATTGTAATGCTCAAGTTGACATCACATGAAAAATCCTTACAATGCAACCAACGATCAACCGCTGACACAGAAAATGAACGACGTTTCAATAAACCGAATACGAAACGGCCAGATAAATGGGACAAGATCTTGTAATCCAAACGCATCAAATTGCTTTACATTTACATAATTTATCGAATTGTTTACAAATAACGTTATATACGTGAACCTTCCAAATATTTGCAATCGATTTATAATATTTGTACAGTTTGTGAATAAACTTATTGAGCAATTGTAACCCACACAGACTGGGAATTCATTTTACGCACACTTTTTTTGGGCAGCAATTGCATTGATTTTGCAGACATTTTTCAATTGAAAACGGTTTCAACTACTTAATAGTTATGCATTGCTCAATTTTTGTTTTGTTTTTTTAATTCAATCAAAATTCAGGAATATTTTTGCATTGGATTTGGTAAATTCAGACATTGTACTAAGATACGTTCAGCCATCTATGAGTTAAGCTGAGCTCAGGTGCTTGTTTCTTTCATTTCGGCATAGTCTATCTGAGCCAATATAAATAGATAAAAATAGTGTTATTGGTAGAATATTCTAACATTGCAAGCATATAGCGTGTCCAGACTTTGGTCCGGACCTAGTCTGCTATTTAAAATGAGGAAGCAGCTGAATTCCACTTGATGAGTATTTTCAGCTAATATCTCAATACAATGTTCGGACCAAATACGTCTATAATAATGTAAACATTGTTTTGGCAATTTTAATTTTATAAACAATTTACTTTTCGATCCGAAGGCTTTTTTTGAAAACAAAACCCGACTCGATCAGAATAATAATTATGATTATTCAGTTTTTGTTCATAGATGATGGTAAACAGTTATTTAGCGTTAACCGGCAAACTATGCAATTGAACACAATCACACAGTAGACAGACGTCCATATAAATATTTTTTTGAAATAAAAAAGCTTGTAAACAAAAACAAAGTAAATAGATAGGAATCAGAATTATCAATAATTACCACATTTAATTTTCTTTTTTTGTGAAAAAAAAAAAACAATCAACAACAAAAATGCTAATTAAGCAACAACACAATAAAACCTATATGAGTACCATAACTTTTGTTCGCATGGAATCACACGAGTAGAACTATATTTCGTATAAATTGTTTGCAAACAAACATGTGTATTTTGTTAAAAAAAATTGATCATGCTGATAGTGTATCTCAATACCGGCATTATGTTAATGTCTCAATTTAATATATATATTGTTTTACTCTTTCTTCCAAACTGTGAACACAATGTTACTGATATCAAACTAACAATACAAATGACATGCCTTTGTTTCCGCAAAGTTTCATTCGTTTCGGCCACTTGTGCTGAATACACAAAGACAAGTGATCAGATGGCTAAGGAATACCAAATTTTGCATTCATCATTACCAAAAATGCTTAAGCCAGCATGCATATTTATTAGTGCCGTTTTCAAAACAAATGTAATTTCATGCGCCGAGACTTGATTGCTTTGGCTATGTCAACAGAGCCAAAAAAAAAAAAAGAATAAAAAAAATCTACGATACACAGAAGAGCGAAAAAATAGAGAAACGAAGAGAAAAAAAAATAAAACCCATTCAAGGTCTTTTACAGACTGTACGTAGCAATTTAGCGCGCGTGCGCTATGCCACAATGTATACTACACATTAGAGACCGAGAATAACATACAGTTCGATATAAAGACATATGGTATACGAATGGGCCATCACACAAGATGTGCTCATAATTTTTCATAAGCTACTATAGCTATATCACTTCCTTGAACTTGTATCGATTGCAAAGCAACAGCTGAATAAACGGCGCGTGGGCATGAGCATTTAGTATCGTTTTCAGGTACCATTTTTTTTGTTATCTTGTCAATCAATGGCCAATCGCTTTTGTTATGATTTGCTCAAAATATTGCGAAAAAAAAGTATTTAAAATTGTGTGCTCACGACGACGACCACAAGAAAATCGCTCCGTTTTGGAGGTAAAGTACTTGAATGCCGCACGAAACCACTGCTAGCCGAATGTTGACTCATGTAATTGATTCAATGAGCATGCCTTTTGTTTTACTCTAATAGAACATAATAAAATTAAACAGAAAAAAACAACAATGCCGCCTTCAAAATATAATCTAACGAATTGAAGTTTACCTTAGGAGTGTTCTCCTCTTTCAATTCATTGTAATAACGAGTTAATTGCAATTTTTATAATTTATCTATTGTATATAGCTTATGTGCTGGGTTGATCTTGAAGCCGGTCCAAGCGTTAATCAAGCGATCGGACGCTGTTGTTGAGCGCTAAATGTTCACAACAAAAATGCTACTTTAATTTTCATTTCGAACGAAAATGAATGTTCGTGTCAAAACTTTTGTGAGCATTTGTTTTTAAATCATACATGCTATCTTTTCCTACATCAAATTTTGGCAACCGTTGTTAATGCGCAGAAAGTTGTTTGGCCGTTAATATTGACGCAGGTAGAATATTTTTGTAATGTCTGTAATAATTAGAATGACGTGTGAACATCGCATCGATTTTCACGTACGACACAAAATATTCGTTTCTCTAAAAATGATCATATGACGAAAAAAAGTATTTATTATTGTCATTGATTACTTTATTAAAATAGATTTTGGTGTCACTGGTGGATTTATTTTTCATGCGAAATGAAAATATATGCTTGCATGAGCCTGTTTCGAGGATTATTATTATTCAATGAAGCAAATCGTTTGAAATGCAAATTACTGCCACGTGCTACTAACTCAATATATCCCGAATGTGATTTTATCACACACAAAAAAGGTGTATAAGAACATCATATCAATCAATTACATACGAAATCATTTGAAAATGACTATAATGTCAATCAACATGAATAATAACGGTTATTCGAAAAAAGAGTATATTTTTGGCATCAGTTTATGTTTCGATTCTACGTCATATCAATTACAACGTTATGTCCATAGAAACTCGTCTATATTGCCATCAAGATGTTACAGCTACAATACATTCAGATCACGTTACTCAAATTTACATGTTTTATAGCATAAAGCTTACCATATTTGGAACATTACATTTTGGTTAATATTGGTACAAGCCTCTCGATTTGTTGGCGCGTGCCCCTTTTAATTTAGTTCAGTGTATGCTTAGTCTTCATTTCAATATGATCATTTGGTATCGGTTTTTTATTGGCGCTTATTTTACTTTTGATCTTTTCTTTTGTTCTCATTTTCTCATTTTTGCAGACCGTGATAAATATGGCATATTGCTGTCTGATTTTATTGGGCAAGTCAATTCAAAAATTAGTTTTTGGCGAACTGCGTATCTCTGAGCAACAACATTTGAAAGATAAATTCTGGAATTTTGTCTTCTACAAATTTATATTCGTTTTCGGCGTGGTCAACGTACAGTTTCTTCATGAGGTGAGTACAAACACATATACACAAATTCAACGATTATTATGCGATTTAGATTAGAATGCACTAAAAGAAACAATCATCAAATATCAACTTTGGCATGACTGGCGTTTCGCTCAACATACATTAACCACGTGATCTACAAATTTTCTAGTGAAAATTGATAGCAAATTTTAAAAATTTATACATCCATACATTTGCTGCCGGTCATAAGAAATGATGCGAAACATTATGAAAAAAAAAATGTTTAATTATAAATACAAGTTGGCTATAAATCTTTGCCTGTTATTTTATTAATCAACATTTTAAATCAATTTTGATGCCGATCAACTAAAGCGTTAAATGATAACGCTGGTGGATGGCGCGTAAAAACAAAATAAAAATATTTTTTCCGTCCGGTCCGGATAATATATGATTTCGTGACATCAATTCCAACGAACGATGACGTCAATACCATTTAATCAATATGTTTTTTTTTTGTCTACGCTCCGCAACATTAAAAATAACATACAAAGAATGAGAAATTCAATGTGATATCATATCTAAAAGAATGATCCGAAACGATTTTGTCGAAATTCCGGACAAAATCGATTTTAATTTCACATTCTTCGACAAAGTTGATGTTCATCATATTTTTCGGCGATCACTCGCTGGGTACAAATGGCAATAACAAAATATGTGCCATCGTTTGCAAGTAAACAAAATACCAGACAAAACGAAAGGAAACGAGCGAGAGAGATGAAACTAAGTCATTTGAATGGTTTCGCTTGGACGTGCACACAGTCAGAAAGTTGAATTGGTTGATGTTTTGGTGCCAATGTTATTCGTTACAAAATGTATGTTATTAATAAATGTCTATGTTCTTTTCCGATCACTTTCGATCTATTATAGGTTGTACTGTGGGTGTCATGGTTTTCGATACTCGGTTTTTTGCATTTAATTTCGCAACTGTGTAAAGAACGCTTCGAATATGTAAGTATTATCATTTCATTAATTCAATGTAGTCAAAGTTTTAGGTTATTATTATTATTATTATTGAAAGTGGATTGTGAATGGCCACAAAGAAAACCGCCAAATATACTTTTGTATTTGTTGTCGCTACATTAATTGACATAGAATGATTTGGAATAGCGTTTTTTGAGGCGAAATTCCATTTTTGAAATGGAACTCGTGCCAACAACAACGAAATTGAAATTATTTCCAAATATAAATACAACATTTTGTACACTCTTCGAAGCGATTCTCACTTTTTAAGGTGTGTTTCGGCTAACCTTTCCAATAGAAACGTATTCATTCTTCTTTGATGCAAAAAAAGTACACATTTTAAGCTTTGAATTTCGCATTAAGAACGATGCGACGCAATAATCTTTCTTTTTGCGAGATAATTTTAAGAAAAAGTCCACTAAAACAGAGAAGAGTCAATTTAATCGAACTAATTGTAATCAATATGACAGAAGATCATATCTATTATGACGATTGAATTAACTTTGAAGCTATGGCGCTAATTGAATGCTTTTAGAACATTTAATGACACATAAATATTACATTAATTTATTGTTTACGCGCTTAAGCAGTTAATGTGGCAAAATCAAATCATTTGCCCATTTAGAATATGTTTATATTTTGCTCATACATTTGTATGAAATTAACATAAATCACAATTCAATTTTATAAAAGAGATATATACATCTCTTGTATATAGTGTTTGTTATAAACGAACGTCTATTCCTTGTTTTCATTTGATAATCGCATTTTTTTTTTTCGCTACACGAATATAAATTTCTATAGTTGTTGTTGTCGACACTAAATATGACACGCAAAACGAGTTTTCAATCACAAGCCTACTTTTCAAATCATTTGACTGACGCGATTTTTTTTTCTAAATCAGTCGATTATACGCAAAGTAGGTTAATTTCACTAGTTGACCTAAATAAATGATTCTCAATGTGTGTGTTTGTTTGTTTTTTTTTTGGATAATTTCTATTTAAATGTATGCATTTTTACAGCTGTCGTTCTCACCAACAACGCCGGGATGGTCTCATTTGCGACTCGTTGCATTGCTGTCAACAATCCTTGTTTTGTCCGGTTTTATGTTCATCGTATGTGTTGGCGTTGGTTTTTTCGGCGGACTGAATACATTCGCTTTCATGGCCGCAGAGGTAGGTTTTTAAAAAAAAAAAAAAAGAATTTCTTGTAATGCATGGCATTTTTTCTTCGATGCAAAAAACATTTGTTTTGAACAATATATGCAAAAAAAGACTAAAGATATTCCATTATTGTGTTTATAAAAATTGTTTAATTGAAAGAACAAAAAATCTTTGTGAAGCTGCTTTTTTCTAAAATACGTGTTTGCGTGCAATAAATGATTATGAATAGCATCAAATTGGTTGAGAATGTTTGTATATTTACTTGAAATGAATTGAAATGGAATATCTTGTTCATTATGATTTAAGTGGTGTATTCGACCATTTTCCTCGAAAAAAAAATCAGTTTGTTCTGTCCGAGAACATAATCATAGCATGAATATCAATACAATCTCGACCGGTTTTAATTATATTATGAAAAAGTATAGGAAACACAAATGCCATTTTATGCAAGGTGATTTTTCAAATTATTATATTGGTACTTCGAACGAAAACGAAAAAAAAAAAAATGATCGACAGAACAACTTTCAATGACCTGATGGCGCATGTATTGCCATTGAAGCTGTTGTCACTGCGTTGTCATCGGTATATATTGCAGAAGCGAAGAATTTAAAACAGTTAACCATTTTAGGCATTGTCGCCTTGTTAATACAACTTCAAATTATACAGATGAAATACCAAATTTCCACCACAAAAAACAAATCAGCACATCTGCATGCCAACATTTTATTAACGATGATTATTGTGATTATTGACCGTACGATGTGCATGTTGTTACTTTTCATTTCGATGGTTTCTCTCTCGCTCTCTCTCTCTCTCTTTCTCGCATTCGATACATTTTATGCATACAAGTTAATAGCGTAATGCAATACTATAAATATTTCAAGGCTAAAGTGAGTGAACGAAATAAAAAAATGCACGGTGAATGGTGTTATCGAGAATGTATTATCCCTTTATCAACTAATGTTTACGGTCGTCTACCAATTATTTCTGTCATCATACACAAACAATATCAATATGAAATGATATAAATACATTTTGTTGGAATATTTTTAAAATATAATAAATCGAATACACCCGATATCGATATGAGTGCCGATAAAGCGATGTTCCATTTTTAAATTTTGTCATTGCCCTTTTATTCGACACAACTGGCAATTTGATGAATGTCAAAAATTAAAAAAAAAGAAACAGATTTTTCTTCAATCTTATCGATGACACGACAGCATTGACATTCACCCAAATAACTCCATTCATTTATTGATCTGATCGTTGATATAGAAATGTTTTAAAGAAATTTGCTTTCTATTCTTTTACTGTGCAGGCAGTAAACGAATGTGTGGCAAACTCGTGTGGAAAAAAAGTGACTGACTGAGTGGTTAGCTGACATCGACTGAAATTGAATTTTGTTAACTGAAGTCGACTTTAGTCGTCTATGTATGTCATTTTAAACAGATGACTAATTTGGGACGATTTTGTCTATATAGTCAACTGCGATTGAAGTTGAATTAAGTTGTATTTTTCTCTACTAGGATTGACTGAAAAATCAGCCAAATCAACTTAAAATAACTTCAATCTCAGTTGGCTTTAGCCAAAAACGTCCCAAATTAGTTAACTGACTAGTCGATCAGTAATTTTCCACAAGGGAATTGAATAAGTTGAACCGCGCCAATTCACAACTTTAAAAGTATACAACGAAATCGTACATTGTATATAATGTTGTCATTTATTCTCTTTTTCACAATCAATTGCAATGACCTACATATAAGATGAGCCTCTTTGAAATTTTAATTTATCGAAAATGCAAAAAAAATAAAGAGTCTTACGGGAGTAAGACGAACTTTTCCGCACGGTGGTAGTTGCGTATTTTATTAAGAAAGTTCAAAATAACATTTGTTCGATTTTTCAAGCCATTCAAGCGGCGTAAAGTTCGAAACCAAAAAATATGTTTCAACTTTGGCAACGAAATATTCTTTAATTTAATAGCAGAAGTAGCCAAAAAAAGATTTTTCACACTTTCATGATGAACCCATTTGTACGAAATTTGAAAGTATTCTATTTTCTAACAAAACACTATAAAAAATATGTCTGACATTAATTTTGCCATAAAAATTATTTTTGAAACACTTTTCATAACTAAAGTCACAAAAAATTTGGATTTTTGTATGGGTATTAAGAGTACCTCAGCCTTTGAGCCAAAAACTGAAAATGTTGTATTGGAGGTAACCCTAATTTTGATTGAAATCTCTTCAAACTTTCAGAATGTTATTTTTTTGTGTAAAAAATAGTCTGTGCAAAGTTTCACGTCATTAAGGTAGCATACAGGCATGGCTTCCATACAAAAATTCAATTTTTTTGTGATTTTTTCAAGGAAACTGTATCAAAAATTGATTGTATCTCAAAACTAACGTCGGATTCGGTTTTCTCGTGCCAAAAAACCCCTCAATACATCTTTTTGAGTGTTTAAGTCTTCATTAAGTATGACTTTTGGACGAAAATTGGAGTCTTTTTCATAGGTATCACTCCAGGCATGACATTTTTTTCCATCAACCAAAGTCGCTCAAAAGCTAATGATTTCTATTCCTCGGGACCCCCAATCATCCTGTAAAGTCAGATTTTGAATTAAGTTTCTACGACGAGCGCAATCTTGCTAACAAATTTTGCGTACGACGTATAACGTACGACGTACAACGTACGACGTACAACGTACGACGTACAGATTAACATAAACCATGCTCAAAACGGCCTGATTCGGGTTCTCTGACCTCATAAACGTCCAGAAAACATGTTTCTGAGGTTTTCAAAATTTTGACCGATTACAATACTTTTCACCTTACACTATGTGTGCGGAAAAGTAAAAATATAATTAATATTTAATGATTTAGAGCTAAAAAATGTTTCTCACTCGTGTGCTTCATAATTGTGTGACATTATTGCTGTGAAAAATATTTTTCATTTTGAAGAATTCTTATAATTTGCTATTGTCGGCCAAATTTCTCTATGCATATGAATTGGTCGGGATTAGCCTATATTCAGACAATATAATGAACTAACTGGTCACAGTAGGACAGTACATTAGCCAGCTGAATGGACTAAAATGGAGAAAAATAATAGAAGTATATAGCCTAATCTCTCTGATTAATATAGCTTAAACTCATTCGTCCCGCTACACAGTGTCAAGAGCTTATTCATAAACCAATCGCCAAATAAACGCGTTTCGGTGACGACCATTGATAGGATATCGTCAGCAAACCATCGTTGATTCAGTAAACTTGCTTTTATACACATTTTATAACATGATAAATGGAAAATCTCCAATACGAATCAATTAGAATATTCGAGAATTTGCGTGATCGATCAAATATTTTCTGGTATTTTTTAAAAATCTCTCGTTTCTTTTATCACCTTAGTGTGTTATGCTGATAATAAGAACACTGCACGTTCTCATACGCTATGGAATCTTTTTGTATGACATGCGTCAAAGCACCGTTTCATCTGAAGGTATGTATTCCACACTTTATTTGATTTATGCCGACTTAAATAGAAAGTGTTGTGAAAGAAAATGAATGAAATCAATTATTTAAAACGTTGTTTTTCCACAGGTGTTTCATGGGATAAACGTGGCCCAGTCGCTTATTATGTTGAACTAGGATTTGAAGTCAGCACTCTAGTTATTGATCTTCTGCATCATATTCATATGTTAATTTGGAGTAATATCTTTCTGTCAATGGCTAGCTTAGTAATTGTTATGCAATTACGTTATTTAATCCATGAAATTCAACGTAAAGTGAAAAAGCATCGTAATTACTTATGGGTTGGTATCGAGGGTCGAATCACTTTTAATTTTTTCCATTATTTAATATGTTTCATCTTAGTTTTTTGTGTTCTATCAATTATTTTTAATCATCCATTATATATTCAATATTTAAATTGTTTGGTCATTGAATTCCATTGATTCGGTTTAAATTTAAAAGTGATTTATTTTGTCATTATTTTTTATTTATATTATTTCCTTTTGTGATTCTCCCTCAGGTTTTGAACCACATGGAAAAGACCTATCCGCTCGCAACCGCCGAAGATTTATCGAATAACTCAGATAATTGTGCCATCTGCTGGGAGAAAATGGACACAGCTCGGAAGCTTCCTTGTTCACATCTATTTCATAAGTACGACAAAACGAAAATCATTCACATGACGACGAAGCAAATTAACCAATTCTTCTATTACAGTTCATGCTTGCAATCTTGGCTGGAACAAGACACCAGTTGTCCAACGTGTCGATTGGGTTTGAGTGTGCAAAATTTTGCCAATATTCCGGATATTGAACGGATTATCGATGAACAAGAGAACACCACCAGAGCCAATAATCATTTCTTTCATTTCAATGGTAATCAATTTTCATTTGATCGACTCTTTTTTATATTGAGTAGAGTGTTTACAAACTTTTTACTTTCGTTGTAAAGGTTCACGTTATGTTTCTTGGCTGCCAAATTTTTCGGTCGAAGTCACACCAATAAATAATGTGTTGAGAACAAATCCAGTAGTTCCATCAAATGGTATGACATCACAATTGCATAATATGGCTCGTCAAGTGCAACAAATGTTTCCACGATATCCATTGTCAACGATAATATCGGACTTGGGATTGTCTCGATCGATGGAAGTAACAATTGACAATATCCTTGAGGGACGACTTCTCGTTCCGGGCGGTCGATTCGATTTCGATGATGACAATCCATTTAATGAATTTACAACCACATCCAATGAACAACACACAGACGAATTGTCACGGCATTCATCTGAAAATGATTCAAATAGCAGTAATAGTAATAATAATAGCACAACAAATTCAATATCTAGTACGAATAGTTCCTTGAATATGGCCGATATTGGCTATGAAATAGAACAAAGTACAAATATATTTGGTAATCATAATGATCTTTTACGCGACGAAAGGTAAATTTAAAAAAAAAAATTGACATTTTTTTGCGTCAAAATAAGCTAATCGATTTTTTTTTTATTCTTAGTGCCAATGAAGAGTTGTCGTTGGGCGATCGATTTTCAAAAAGTCACTCAGAACGTGAGAAGATTCTTCAGCAGCGCAAGGAATCAATGTTAGCTTTAGCACGAAAAAGGTGAATATTCCACCAATTCCAACAATTCAATTTTTAGTACGACAATTTCAATAACAAATCAAATGTCGTTTATTTTTTCGTTTATAGATATTTCGAAAAAAACAAAACCGAACTGAGCGCTGAACAAAGCAGTCGAAACGAAAGTATGATTGTCTAATTGCACTATGACCAAAACGTATGGATTATCATTGGTTAATTTCTTGTAAAGTTCACGATTACGGCTGTATTTTATGTTTGATTCAACTGAAATTTGAGCCAAAAATGCCATTTGCTTTCAAATGAGACACGATTGCTTTCGATGTAAACATTTTCTATTAGAGACTTTAACGAAACATAATTGAAATGATTCGAAGATATTGCACTGATTATATGAACTAACTCTAAGGTTAGCTAAGATAACAATATGAAAAACTGAGTTAGACCATTAAATTTAGAAACAATTTATATGAGACGTTAAATTGTTAAATGCAGAATCAACAAAATAAAAAAAACACAAAATAATGTTGATGTTTTTGGAATAAAAACAAAAAAAAAATTAAGTAAATCGTGATATTGAAAGAAGAAACACACAAAATGAATTACAGATGCATGACATCTGTTTCACATTTATCCCTTTAAATTTATTATTTTTTTATTAAACCGCGTCTTTCTCCGCACTCATAACGGAACGTGATTTAAAAATCGAACTCATCAAAATCATCAATGACTGTCACGAACAGGGATTTGACATACAAATCAAATATTATTGTACTTAAATAAAGCAAAACGAAAAAATTGTAAAGAAATCAACTGATGAGAATTTAAATGTAGCATTTTAGTTATTACAAAATCCAAATAAAATTATAAGAAAATTGAATTTATTGCACCGTCACATTTGACCGCCACATGTGCTACACAAGAAGTCAAACAAAATTGAATTGAGTGAAATCCGTTATGAGAAATAATAATGTGATTAAATATTTTATTTTAGTCAGCGAGTCTTCAATTTTTCATTCTTTCTACTGGAGAGGAAAAAAGGGAAAACAAAAGATAAGCATCGCATCCACTCGCTTTAAAGTCACCTTAATTTAGTGTTTACAAAATAATCGCATGAAAATAAGTGATTTTTTTTCGATTTGTAAAAAATTTAAAGGATTTATATAATTTTCATTCGTTCATACATCTTTATCATTTTGAAATATTTTTATGATGTTCGTATAAGTGATTTTATTTATAAAATAATAGCCGTTAAAAACACAACAAAATGACAAATAAAATGTTATGCAATAATAAAATTGTGCATTTTTTACCAAATCGATTAAACTGTCAGCTTAAAAATTAGATCAAAAAATTCAATCTACTACGCTTTACATGCATACGCATACATGTACAGTGATTCTTTCATCCATTTTGAATTTTGGGCATTTGCGTCAATGTTTCGATGTGTTTGTGCGTCGTTCATCTCTTTTGTCATGTGAGTCAATGCGTTTTCTATACCATCACATTGCTTCCGAAAAACGTCCATAAACAAGCTTTTACTCTTCGATTCAAGTCATCTATGAATGTTCATTTAAAAAAAAAAAAACTGAAATGCCCAATAAAAATGAACGTAATGAAATGCGCACATTGAATCTCTTCAAAATCGTTGATGTTCATTGCACACGATACGTAAAAATAAAATTTAAAAAAAAAACAAAATAGTGACGAGGCATACACACCGTATGTCGAGAACTGTCATTTATATTTGTGGACGTCGTGCATGCGTATTAGTGTATTGGTTGTGTGTGTCGCTGTTTGTTGGTTTGTATCGTTCGTATACGCTTCATACTGGCATGGTTTGGTGTGATAAAAATGATATGTCGTGCAAAGTGCAGTCTAGACACAATTTTTCTTTTTCACCACAAGACCATAACCGTCAATCAGTCAGGCAGTCAGTCTTTGAACTATACTGAGAGCGTTCGCACGTTCATTGATATATCCCTTCTATATCCTGGTTTTTTTTCACACACTATCTCTCTCTCTTTCGATTCCAACACATATTCATACACACACTGCATGCGAATTCCTTTCAATCATTGCATCTATTACACGTCAACCAACCAAATTTAATGTCTTTTTTTGTGTGAAATTCAATTAAATCGTAATCCTTCATAGTCCCCAAGTGTTAATCAGTTTGAATATTCGGGTTTGTTTTTATTTTTGCAGTGCGTTCGCCCCTTTAATTATAGGTAAATAGTCATATATATTATATATTTTTTCGTTTAAAATACTCATTTCATTCCATTTTTCTGTGTAAAAACGTTAATATCTATAAATAAAAAGAAAATATCAATAAAAATGGGGAATAAAATAAATGAATCCTGGCCGGTTATCGCTTAAGGATGATTTATTTTTTCTCCGTAGCTTTGATGAAATGGTGACAGTGCATTTGAAAATATTGTGTATTTTTGTGTAACCTTTAAATGAAAATAGAAATTTTTTAATCCTTGCGACAACAATAATCGGCATTGTTTCATTCATTTGACAATTACATATAAATTTAAATGTTTATAAGAAAGAAAAAAATGCGTGAAAATTGTGAAATTGTGTGCATACATTTTCCATTGATTCTCAATTGTTGATTGAGTGTTGTTTATGGTTTTGTTTGAATGTATTCTAGATGAAGCTTTCATGTTTATATTATACTTGGATTAAAATAATCAAATGAAAACATACCAAGCATGCCAAATTGTAGCATTCGATTAAAACAATGCGACAAATCATTCGAACTGAAGTGAAAAATGTGCCAAAGAAAACAAAATGTAAATATAATATATATAGAAACTAAGTATAAGGACATCCAATGTGCATAGATAGGAAACCTCTGTGACAACAAAGTATGTAAGCTAAGCGCATAAAAAAAACAACAAAACACACGGACTGCATCAGCAAAAGTGCATATTTTCGAAGAATGACATCAGCATGGTTATTCTCTACTTTTTCTTGCAGTGTTGCGAATCGAATGCAAAATTATTCGAAAATACAATATCGTAAATGGTGCTCAACAATGACACTAAAAAGCATTTGCATCATTTTGATTGCGGTCGACAACTTTTGAGCGATTTTTTAACACACGACTTTGTGGTTTTCTTTTATTCTGCAACACTATCCATGTACAGCTCTTTTCTTTTTCTCAGACTCACAATCATCATACCGTATAAGTACCACTATTTTGACCAAGAATTTCAGTTAGTATCTTGTGTAAATTCTGCATCGTCTCAAGTCATTTGACGGAAGAGATAAAAAAGACTTGAGAACGCGTTCAAAAGTTTCGATTATTAAAAATCACTTGATTTTGACTCATACAGTTCATGCAAACCATGATCGACCATTTAAACTTTACCATTTTGAATATTTTTGATTCCTTGAAAAGTTTTCCGCCACGTGACGTGAACAATCAGTCATTCAAAAAAATTAAAACAAAGAATGGCGACTATTTCAAATGAATATAAATTTTGTCTCATGCATTTCATTTGTTTTTTTTTTTAAGAAGAGTTTCAATGAAGAGTGTGGTAACCATCCCAAAATATACAACAAAAAAAGTTGTTGTTGACCATGCGATTTGAGATTCACTTGAGAAATGTAGATGTTTTATCTTTGGGCATTTTAGAATAGTCTGGAATTGATTATCGCCTTTTTTGTGATCTAAACAAGTTACAATAATTTTTTGTATGGAAATGCTAACTGTTTTGTAAACATAAAGTTAAACCACTGTAGGCCACAAATCGACGAATTAACCGATCCGAAGTTTCCATACAGAAGGTAAATATTTAATAAAATTTTATTCATGCGCGCAATTCATTCAAGAACATCCGTAAACCAAACACTCTATGAACTTTTGTTCGGCAAACAATTGCGATTACTCTGAAAATGTGTTAAATGAAGAGGTCTGCAGACGTCATAAAGGCCCACAAAATATTTGCTCAAGACTGTAAAGTGTGTAGATTATAACCGTTGCTGCAAATGTGATAAAACATATGCCAAACACATATAATGCCAACGGACAATTAATTATATCAATTATATTTTACAATGACGGATGGATTATTCAATATTGGCGTCATTTTTTAAAAGATTATTAAAATTCGCACAAGAATCGCACGTTCTCCATTACTTTTCTCGCTCTTTCTTGTATTCAGGTGCGGCATTTTTAAAAAATATATGTAATAAGTGCATGATAAGGTACTGACTAGTGGCCGCACTTCTCCGATACCAATAACAGCTCTGCCGTATTTGCTCCGTTTGATAAACAACTTCAAATTTTTTCCACGATTGACTTTCTTTGTCTGGTTTTAGATACAAACGAAGTTATTTTTGTAAATAACATTTATTGGTCAATTATTATTCATTTGATAGCATTAGAAATCATGTGTCCACAAAACAACCATTTCAACATAACTGTCTAATGAAATTGCATACCTTATAAAACGAAAACAGGATTCATAAATGGCTTCCCATGATTTCAAATTAAGGAAATTTGTCTAGGATTTTTTGTGTGTGTGTGTGTGTGTGTGTGTGTGTGTGTTATTGTTCAGTTTTAGTTTATTTTCCGTAATTTAGCCACAGATACGGTGGTTGGGTTCGTTTGCATTCGGTCTCACCTCCGTAAACAATTCATAAGCAAACGAGATTGAGATAAATAGAGAAAGAGAGTAATAGTAAAACAAGCAGTTATGTTTTCATCTTTTGGTTGCGTAGAATGTGTGTGCCAGTTGTTTGTTTTTGGTTTAAATGAACGCTGTTGCGCTGTGCGTTTGTTGCTATTCTTCGACGACCAACCATTGTCCTTGTGCTGTATGGTTGTAGCGATTTGTTGTTATATTCTTTAATATTAAGTTTTTTTTTCCCGGTTTTCATCCACATTTTATCTACAAAATATGATAATGCGATAAACAATGTGTTTCGATGCCAAAATGAAGGTGTTTTGTATTCAAAAAACAACCATAAAAAAGACGTTTTTGGTCCCTCAAAATAAACTATATAGCGTTGGAGAGAAAAAAAAGGCATGCACGAAACTACAGCATCAACATACCGAATGAGCAATGCAAAAGCGAAGAAAAAGAAACGAATAAGAAAAGAAACTCATATAGACAACAATGTACGGCAAGTGAGCACCAACATGGAATACCAAAGCAAGCGCGCACGATAACAACACTGCTAAAAGATCTCTGAAATATTCCGGTTACATGAAGCGGCGGTACAATGAGAACAGTACACACACACACATACACACAGTCACATCTATAGACATCGAGTATAGAGCACATCACAAGCATCTGAGTAGCTTAAGCAAAAATCACATTCTCACATATAAATTTGTGTGAATCAGTTGGCGGTGGTGTTTGGTATGCAGAGAGGTTTTTTCCCTCATACACCCCAATGTGTACAGGTTTAGCACATCCTTGGTTTCGATGTCGCAAAAATAATAAAAACGACCGAAAACTCCCAATATTACAAAATGCATGGGATTTCGTTTTTTTTTTTTGTCTTCTTCGGTCACAAACTAAAGATTGCGCTTGATTCTCTTTGGCTGCTTCTGTTGCTTTTGTTCTGACGCAAAGCGATTATTTCACTTCTTCTAACTAAACACATTAAACGTTTGCAAAGTGTCTTGTATAATATGATGTGTATGCACAGTTTGAATTTGATACAATTTCAACCAGATCGCATTTTTAACCGCGATAAAGACAAATACAGTGCAACAAATATAAATTCGTTCGAAAATCAATTCGATTTGGAATTTGAAATGCAACACAATCCACCACCAACGAATGGTTCCGTTGAAGAAAGATGGATGTTTAACCTAAATGGTGCCTAAGAAAAAGAAAAAAAAAGCGACGCTTCACTTAATAAATAAATTTATAAAATATATATACATATGAACGGAAAAGAGAAAAAATTTGGCGCACAAAATCATATTAAAAACACATGGCACATGTACAAGCCGATGAATGTATGTATATTACACATTCAACGAGTGAGAGTGTTCATCAGAGTTGTAGACGCGACATTTGTTGATGGTTGTTCGCTCTCCTTCTATCATCCACCGCACAGCATAACTATATCACGTATGAAGTATGGATGATATCACTGCACCAAAACCCTCGGTAATTCATACCAAAAACTCATTGTGTCGCAGTGTCTAATTTAAACCGAAAATCACTACTACACTCGCAAGAAAAGGCCGGAATGAATTTTCTATACGAAAATTAAATAATTCTTCAATGGCGATGGAAATTTAATGTAGAAGAAGTCGCCAGAGATGTGCAAAATCACAGGTGAATTGTATGACTTAAAACAGACTCTGCATGATATCATATATTGAACGCAAAATGTGATGACAAATGCGAGAAAAGAACTTTCGACATTTTCGTACAACAATTCGGTCCTTGTATCTGCCAACATTTATGATTGAATTCTGTATTGCCCCGTATGCTAGTACATATAAATTCGATACACTTTGTATCGAAACTGGCTATTCAGTTATTCAAGCTATGAACATAATCAACACCATCCACACATACACAGCATTTTCGGCATCTTCATTCATATTGCATGTGGATTTCGAATTTCAACGAATATTATATACATTTTATTCTGCATGTGTCCATATTTCTGCGATATGACTCTTCTCAAGCTCGAACTAAACGGTAACCATATTATGCGCCACAATATCAAAATAATATAAAAAATTTATCAATATATATATATGAGCACGCAACATTCACAATCGGGTGGATCAGGATATTGTCGTATCAAGAAATGGCAAGAGCGATAGAATAGGCGAGTGCAAAAATGTAAGAAGAAGAAGATGAAAAAAGCACCGAAAGAATAACTGGAATGACAAGAAACCAAGAGTGGAAAAATGTTGTTTTGCCAAAGCAAAGACGACGAAAATGTCAGTTGGACAGCATGCTTTTTAATATTCTGCTTACAGACAATTTCAAAATCATTCTGTATCGGTTATCCGTATCATATACCGAATTTAATCTTGGCCAACACACAAAGAATCTACCAAACAATCGTTTTCGGTGGAAGGTGTACATTGTATCCGCACATGCGAAGCGTGCACAAACTGTGCACCCGAACGACGACGACGGCACAAAAACGAAAACATTGTAAAGCAGCATCACAACGAATCGAAAGATGAAAACAGAGTATACTAACTAGTTAGAGAACATTGGACGACCAACAAGGCGACACCATATAAACGGCAGTTCTGTATACGCATTTCATTGTTTACCATTTCATCGTAGTAAATACATATTGCACACATCTGTACAAGTGTTTCCGTTACGGTATTGGAATGACATTCGCACTAAATCTAGTTGAAAAATGTGATTTGTATGAGTTGTCCCTTCTGGAAAATGAAGAAGACGAAAAAATGCTCATTTCCATGATCTATACATTTCAATATGGTGAACGTGTGAAAAAAAAGGCGAATCAAATCGAAAATCAACGATGAAGGCTAAAGCTATGCATTAATATGCTTCGTCTTGCATGACCCCAATCGAAGCCGAAAACAACGGTCTACATGTGCGTAAACACACACTCAACCGCGCGCTTACATTGAGGATAAACAAAGCTCTTCTGCTTTCTTGCCTGGTTGCTTCAAATCTTATTAGAGTTTACGACTTAAGAAAAAATATTCACTGCATTATCCCATCCAATTTCTGATTTCAGTTGATCCATTCGCCTAAGATGCCGCCACAGATTTGTTTGCTTATTGCAACATTTTCATCTTGTTGTTTTTTTTTTTTTTTGTGTGTGCTCCGTTTTTTCTCCGTCTTTGGCATCATATCATGTACAAGTGCGTTTAAACAAGATTCAAAGTAATGATAGAAGTTTTTCAAGTGAATATTATGCAGCAGTCGTTTCATTTCCCTTGACTTGATTGCCAGCAAACTTTTCTCCTTACCAAACAACATCGGCAAAGTGTATGAAATGAAAATTGTTGTAATTCAACTGTAATTACTATTTGCTCATGCAGTCGTTGATCACAACATCCAAAGTGGAAACAAATAAATTCTTGTCACCTTTTCAAAGTCTCTGGGGTTTGTTTCTATCATACCTCGCCCTCACTTTTTATTTTATTTCGTAAGTGAAGTTTAGCGCATCACAGTAATAATAGCATCAAAATTTAATCTCACATCTCCCAATACCGAAGTTCGAATGAGAGATGAGCATTCGGAGCAAAATATAAAAAGGGGAACCGTTCCGTGTAAACGAATTGTATAATAAAAATTCTATGCACATTTGTGACATGCAATTCTAAATGATATAGCTTAAAAAGTTGATATGGTCTCGTTTGGTTTGACCAATTTATGATAGATTTTATTCTTTTCCATTTTCAATTGATGGTTCTTATGCAATTTTTTTATTAAAAATATGAGTTATTACTGAGTTGAAAATTAAAAGTTGTAGAATCGATTGAAAATTGACGAAATTAACAAGCTTCGCTTATGAAAAGAACTCATGAACTGGATATCAAAAATGTGCCCTCATTCAAAAGAGAAGCGAAGAGCGCGAAGATCGACTGTCTTAAATTATTCAAATACATTCAATCACCAATCCTTTTCCGTATCCGAACGAAAAATTGTCGGGCAGAAAGAAGCGAACAAGCCGAAAATCAAATAGGTTGAAAGTAAAACGAGTGAAACAAAATGATGAAAATCAAGACGAAAACTATGTGTGTAAAGTCTGTATAATTTTCGCAACAGAAAATGATATAAGATACATAACATTGTAATGCTCAGTGTGCATTCGTTTGTTCATTGGTATGTGAATTGTATGCTTGCTATTCTTGTCGTGCACGAGTCTCCGGTAGATAAATGCTCATGTACAGACTGTCGATTGCAGAAGCAAAGTGCTTGTACGAAAATTTTTCGTAAACGAGAGAACAAATTCGCATCGCAAACGCGTTGTACTGTGAAGATGATGTAAATACATATAATTTTAATTCGGTTCTACCTCTCTCTCTCTCTCTCTCCCTTTTCGTGTCACTCTATCTATATATAAATATATATATATTTGTGAGGCAAGAAGTAGAAAGTTTGTCTCTTTTGCTATTGTTGTAGCTGTCGAAGTTTAACGTTTTATTCTATCTTTTATTTGATGTTATTGTTCTTTTTTCTACTTTTCGGTCCCAAACATTGCTCTCTATCTCTCTCTCTGGCAGTGTCAGTGTTTGATACACCGTGAATGGTGTATGTGTGCGCAATTTCCGAGTTTAGTTATCCTTACAACATATTGTCAGTCGCTGGGTATGGTACGGTCTTTCTCCCACTTCTTCTGATACGGATAATGTTTTTTTTCTCATTCGTTCTAGTCGCCCGTCAATGTTCTCATGTGCGCTTTTTTTTGTACCATGCGAAACGAAAAAAAAAAAATTATCAGAAGAGAGGGAAAAAATACGAAGCGAAAGAGCAATGGAAAAAAATTGTGTTGCCGAACTAAAACACATATATTCATTTTAACGTAGCGCATGGAATAGTAAGAATTCGTTCTGGCCAACCATAGCAACATGCAATATGTATAGCCCACAGTACAATTGGAAGTGAAATCGCGCGCGCGGATGTGTGAAAGAAAATTGCAATAAAACCCAAATGTTACCTTAATATAGAGGAAAAACAACAGTCTCACCATACACTCGTTTCAAGCGCGCACACCATTCACATTCACGCAAAGTGTCTTTTGCTATTGAGGCTCTCTCATTCCATCGACACGGGCTATATCTGGCCAACTATAATTTTATAACTGTAAAGAGTGAGAGAAAGATAGAGATAGAGAGAGAAATACACAAGCGAGAACCGAGCGAAATACAATAAGTGAAGATGCAAAAAGAGCAAACAAAACAAAAGGACTCAGGATCATAGCGCACAGCAAATGGCGGCATATAAATACATTGCTTAAGCTTATGCAAACAGCAGACTCATACTTCTGTTGCTGCTCGTGATCATAACGAAAACACACGCAAAAAAAAAAAAAAAAAAAAAAAAAAAAACAAGAAAAAGAGAGCATATGAAAAAAGAGCAGAAGTGACAACAACAACACCGTCAAGAGCAGCAGCTACAAAAGCGGTAGAAAATAGTAACAATAGGAATAACACTGGCATCAGAAGCAGCAGCAGCAGCAGTAGCCTTGGTAGCATTTGAGACGCGCGTTGCAAGCAACAAAAACGATATAATTTGCTTGCATACATATTTATGTATAAATAAATATTAATATTTCTCGGTGTTTTCTTCGCTATTGTTTTGGATACGTTTTGCCGTATTCATTTTGGTGTGCCCATTGCTCTGTCTGCCCGATATGCTATATGCACAGAATTTTCCAATGGGCTATGTTAGGGTAGGTAGATGTTGCGCGCTCTTTTCTCTCTCTATCTCCATCTCGCTGCTCGGGCCAAATTACCAGAAAAATACAGTTATTCCGGTTGGTTTTAGTAGCTTTGCCATTCGTTTATAATCAAAACATAATTCGACTGCATGATTCGAAAACACACTTCGACACTGGATCGAGTTCTCATTAGAAAAGCTACATCATGCTAAACATTCCACCACTGAATTTCGTATGAGCAATAATGTTTTCCTTTTCGTTCAATGTGCCCAGGTGGTGGGCAAAGCGAAAAGCGCAACACCTTGCCGTACTTTCAGATATAGTAAATAACAGATCAAGCACAAAAAAAGAAGACATTTCAACACATTTATTGCTGAATGAAACGATGCGTTCGCAGTAGCATTTCTCATGCGAACCGAAACAAAATAAGAACAAAAACAAATGTTGTACAAATGAAAAATTTATTAACTTTATCTAACGAGTATTTTTATTATGGCGACCCGCTTCACATTTTCAATTTCATCCAAACACCGTTTTACTTTTTTTGTTTCTCTGTTTATGTATAAGCTCCTGTTTCATGCCTATCTTTATGACTAATTTTAAGAAATGGTAGATACGTTATAAACTGATAAAATGTTTAACACCCATGTTGATAAGATATTGCGATTGTCAAATTGATGTTTATTTCAATAATAAAAAGAAAAGACAAAAAAATGGTTGTACAATTTTGGATTTGATACGTTTCAAATTCGGTTCTCAATCAAACCGGGTACATTTCTTCGTTTTTGTTTACAGTTTGATTAAATCGACTTAACTAACTACATTTTCCATTTAAATTGCTTTGTAATATAGATCAAATATTTTATTTTATTGTATTATCACAACTTCAATTGTTTTGATAAATCGAGTTTATTGCGATGCGAGGCTTATGAAAATTACGAAACGATCAAAATCCAACAGCAATTGATGATTAATCTTGTCTTGATGTCTATACACGCATCTTTGGCATGTGTGAGTGTGTGTGTTCGTGTGATAATTTGAATTTATGGTGTTCGCCACTGTTTTTCGTGCGACGCAATATTAACCCCGAGTAAATGAATTCTTTCTGCAATGAGTACGTAAAGAGTGCGTGTGACGATTACTGAACATAAAACTTTAATTATACTTAATTAGTAAAACAATTTAAAAAAAAAAACAACAACAAATTTGCAGTGAAAGAAAACATGACAAAATAAATCGTTACATCTTTTTATTGATGTTGTTAATATAATTGTAGTAGTCATTATTCAAACATAACATTCCACAATAAAATCTATTATTTACATTTTCATTGTTCAATTTCATTTTTCTCCATTTTCTCCCATAGTTATAAGGCCGAGTTGATCACCAAGAGAATTTTAACTAAACGTTGAAATGATGCTTCCAAAAATATTTACCAATACATTTGAAACGACAAAATTATGGTAATATTGCCATTTCAGTGACATTATTGCTCGAAATTGCTGAAAAAAAAGGAGATTAAAACTTCCTTTTCGGGCGAAATACAAAACAAAAGTTTACAAGTATTTAAGCAATTGAAAAACGAGAAAAACAGCACAGCATTGCAAAACGGAGTGTACATCGAATTAAGGCAACACAACGACAACAACAACAACCGTAATACACAAAATGCAAGAAAATAGTATTCCTGCATCGCCGAACGCAAATATTATCGATCAAGCACAGTTTGAAGCCGACAAACGGGCTGTATACAAGTAAGTAATTTTATTCGTTTTCGTCTATTAAATTTGTGTCTGAATTTCTTTTCGGTTGCAGGTTTATTCCATTTGATGTTTTTATGTTGTTTTGGTTTATATTTTGTTACTTCTATCTTTGCTATAGTTGTATTTACATTTGGCGATTTGCTTCGATTTTTCTTTTTGTCCATTTTTTTCTGTATAAATTCATCATTATAACGGTTGTAATTAACATTTTTCGACAATAAAACTATGGAACCATGGATTATTTGCACATAATATTATTTATTGCCTTGCTACATTATGTCACATGGTTGACAATGATAATGGATCATTGCATGTTGAGCGTTGCCCAGTTGCAATACTAAGAATTAAATCTCACTTTTCTCGCGCGCGCGGTTATTGACAATAGATGGTGACATGCAGTTTCTCTCTGCCTCCCTCTCTCTGTCGCTCTTTAAAAAATGTAATTGTGTTTCGTTTAATGTTTTCGATGTGACGAACTCCGCTTCATAAAACCAATTACATTGCACAGTTTGTGGAAATTGAGATTGAACTTTTGCGTTTCCCTTTTGTTACCGCACCAGTCGGTTCTTCTTTCGACTTGGTCTTTTTTCCTCTTTGCAATTGTTGTTGTTGTTTTTTTTTATTTATATTTCGTTTGTCTGCCACTATCCATGCACACAAGCATATATACAAGCACACGAAATATGTATCAATTGTGCTCCGCAATAGAATTTTTTGCGTTCAGAATTGAATTACAAAACATGAAAATGCATAAAAATCATGCAAATATAGCAAACCAAACCAAAATGACAACGCAAAAACATTCGAAATAACATCCAAATGAAAGTGTGTGTGTTTTTTGTGTGTTTGTATATACCGTATAAATAGATGATATTTGATGATATTTTCGAGACATGCATGACAAAATTCTCCATATCAAACGTGCGTTGATTTTTTTTTTTATTCTGGCGCTATTTTTGTGACGCGTGCACAACATTTGCCCCTTGTGAGTGTGTACAATATCGTATGCGATGTGATGCAAGACAAAAACCATTGTAAAACCGAGTCAGAGAGAAACAAACGAGATCTAGTGTGCTTTTATGCAAAAGTCGAAAACCAATAAACAGATGCGAGCGGCTAAAGACCGCTTTAAAATATAAGAAAAATGCTCAATTTCAGCTAAACTAAAGAGCAAGAAAATGCCATTTTAAGCGTATATATATATATGTGTGTGCAGTGTCAATGGCAATGGCCACAATGGCAACGACGGTGGCAAGAGTACAAAATTTATACATAGTTAAATTCACATAAATGGCAAATATATTTCCCATTTTCGTTCGTTCGATTCCGAACGTGCATGAAAATCAGGCAAGTGAGCGTGTGCACATTTGATATGGCATGTGTGTAAGCGATAGAGAGCCCATCGCACTCCTTGAAAATTTTATCGTGTCAACCGCATAATTCTCATACATTTTCATTTTTGTGTGCATGGAATGTAAACAAAGATGACAAGAAAGAACAACGCGAAAGATTTTAAATTTTCATTCACATTGTTGTCGGTATTGTTTCTTTGACTGTGGGTAAACGCGACCCCTTTTCAAGGCTCCAAAACAAAAACCCGCCGAAATACGTAAGAAGGAGTTTTAATCGTAAATGTTGGAGGAAAAAAATGAACAGCTCGAGGACTTATGCACTCCAAAGACTCGTCAGAATACATGGTGCTTGAAAGTGGAATATATCTCATGACAAAATTATCGCATTTCTTGAGTGCCCTGAATTAATTTTTTGGTAAAGAAAATACGTTCCTTCTTCAATAGATTATGTGCTTGAGAATGTTGTACAATCTTTCCAAATGAATGATTAACGTCCATATCGAAATCGATTCGTTCTATATCAATTACTCCTGATTTTAAATTGATAGATGTATATGTTTCTCGCCAGCAAAAGGCGACCACATTGATAAAAAAATACCAATGTGAAAAAAAATCGAATTTCCTTCGATTTATATTGCTTTTTTTGAACGAAAAGAAAAATGAAAAGGGAAAAAAGGAATAAACGTTCAACAATAAATGACGCGTGTACTGTATTATCATTCTGAACGATCCTTCGCATTCGTATATCACATATGAACGCGCAAATACTCACGCATGCACTTGAATGATTTATCCAGTTAATATGCTGCTTGTGTAGATCGTATATGGTACACGTACCGTTTTCCAAGAGGATCCATTGGAGAGAGAGAGATAAAGAGAAAGAGAGAAAAAGAACTTCGTCATGTCGTTTTAATCACGCATGATGCATAATTCGAATAACACATGAGCTTTCTCGTTGTCTCTCCACTTCAGCTGCGTCCGATTATCACAACGGAACGCACCACAAAAATATGCGACACAATAAGACATACACACCGAACACGATGTGTAATAAATATATGCTACATATGCACATACACACAAGCCATCACTGATGCGGGAATATCTTGAGTGTAAATGATGAAAGAACGCCGATGTTATTATTGATAGTTAAGCACAAGAATGCATATATGGATTCTCATCGAATCGCCCAAAAAGAAAAGTACAAAGCAAACAGAAGACGAGAGAGAGAGAGAAAAGAGAAGAATAAAAGACCATTCGAAGCATGTGAATTAATGGCAATCTAAGAAAAATCGTGATAAAATAAAAATTGGGATCCATGTCTAGTGTTGATTTCCTTCTGGTTTTAAGAGAAATGCATGGTTCCCGATGTTGATGCAGCAACAAAACACAAGTGGTGCTAACGTTCATTAAATGAATGTATATAAATCATATTAAATGAATTTTCTGGCCGTTCGTTAGTTTGAAAGCGAAAAAATTAACTGGAGTTCATAATGAGCGCACGTTTGCATCAAAAATAAAAGCATATAATGTGTTGACAGTTGTATCATGCTCAATTCATGACCCTACTGAATATAACCGGGTCACTTTTGACTGAGTTTTGGTCGTAGCATTTGATTTGCTTTCAATAGATTACAAACCGCATCGCATTTGGTTTTCGCTTTGTGAGCAAATCGAATAGATTTTTTTTTTGTGTCACATTTATTCCATGGTTTTTTTTTGTGTTTTGGTTAGTGTATTTTAAGATTCAAATTCATATTTTTCGTCTTTTCAACAACGATTACGAATAAAATCCAAGAATATGAATGTTTTTTCGAATGTATGTTCATGAGACCATTCATGTGACGATCGATGGACTGTGCATCTATCTAAAATCATCTATATGACGCAAATACACAAAAGTATAATAAGACACATTCGAAAACATGTTTGCCAATAAAAATAAATGGTTCGACATGCATCCATATCCTTTTCAAATTTGAACAAAGAAAATCGTCGAATATGGCATCGACGTTCCTTGTTTGACGAGACTCCTTCGATGTTTCGTTCGTTCCCAGTGCCGCAATATTTTGCTCCCATGCTTTAGTTTTATTCGATTTTATTTTATTTCATTTGATTATATATATATATGTTTTTTTCATCATTTGGCGTTTTCTTCACTTCACATGATTGTTCTTGTTGTGTCGTTGTTAGGCATCCGCTATTTTCGCTGTTGGCATTGATGCTTGAGAAATGTGAACAAGCCACGCAAGGCTACATACCAAAGGCGTCGTCGACATCTTCATCGAGCCCAAATGGAACATCAAATGGCGATTCCGATTCGTTTACGAAAGACATTCAAGCATTCATCCAAATGCTGGAGAAGGAAAATCGACCACTCTTAACAAATAATGCCGAACTCGATGGATTGGTGAGTGTGTTAAGAAATACTCTTTCTCTGCCTCCCCCCGTCTCTCACTCTCTCATTCACATCAAATTAATTAAGAGCAAACTGTACATTACTAAATACGCTGAATAATTAATGGGAATGCCTTTTTTCTCCTCGTTTATTATTTTTAAGATGATAAAAGCATTACAAGTGCTTCGAATCCATTTGCTCGAACTCGAAAAGGTTTGTAGGCCCATCAAGCATTTCTTATATTTCTCATCGTAACAAAACGACTATTTATGTCTTATGTTTGTATTGTTCTCGCTTACTTTTTACTCATGCGGGACGACCGAAAAAACATACACTATAGGTTCAAGAATTATGCCGAGATTTTTGCACTCGATATATAGCGTGCTTAAGAGGAAAAATGCAATCGGAAAATTTGCTACGATCCGACTATCCACTTGAACACAATAATAATTTGTCAAATTCAAACAGCCCAGTCAACACTCCCGATCACGTAAGTGTTTGCTTTACGCTTATAAATTTTTATCAATTTCAAATCAACATTCATTTTGCATCATTCACATTTCACATCGAACATTTTCAGGAGAGTTTAAGTGGACAACAATCGAATTTTTTTGGAAGTAACGATTTTTTAGGTGGAAGTAAACTAAATGATTTTAGCAATATTCAAGGTAAGCCACATCTGTCCATTCGTTATTATCAGCAAAATGACGAGCAATTTTTTTCATTTCATCATCATATGAATGCAATAGGATTTTTACCGTCGCATGCGAATAATTCGATTACACCGGACCATAATACATTTACCAATGACCTAAACAATATGTCAAATGCCACAATTCCTGCATCACTAGTTGGTAATATGGGTGAAGGTGGTCATTCTCCGAATCATAATACGATGATTTCATCACAGATACTAGGCTCAACACCGCTCAGTCAAATCGGTTGCCCATTGCCAATAGATCCATATAGTAAGTTGCATTGTATCAAAAAAAAAAAACTGTTATTGGCACCACGACAGTGCGGGCACCCAATCAATATATAGCTTTTACAAGAAAGAGCGACACTTGTAAGGATAGTGCCCGCACCTCCGCAATGCCCAAAGCAGCTCTGAATTTAATTTAGTATCGACGCAAGTATTTTCTTATCATTTAGCAGACCAATTGTCACCGTGCAATAGCTCCGACGAAGGTGACTCGGAACTCGATTCGATCAATGACGATTTGAGTTCAAATCTTTCGAATAATTCGGGTTCAAAACGACAAAAACGTGGAATTTTGCCAAAGCAAGCGACAAGCGTTATGAGAGCATGGCTCTTTCAACATTTAGTGGTAAGTTGTATTATATTTCAGACATGTTGATTGTTCGCTTATCCTTTTTGATTTTCATTTTTTTTTTTAATTAACACCGATAACTTATACTTATTTAATAAAATAGCATCCCTATCCAACCGAGGACGAGAAACGAGCAATTGCAGCTCAAACGAATCTGACATTGTTGCAGGTATGTGTCTTGACCGCTGACCGCCCTATTACAATTTACTTCAATTAATCAATTAAATTTTAGGTTAACAATTGGTTCATAAATGCGCGACGAAGGATTTTGCAGCCAATGCTTGATCATGCCAATGATTCCAATCAACATAATCCAGGTACGCCAATTCAACTCGAAAGTTAAACTGTGGTTACTATTATGCCTGTTTCTGTTTTTTCGCATTTTATTACAAAATTGTAATAATACAACGATGACAACAACAACAACAAAATTTACGTTTTCGTCGATTTCACACAAAAAAGAAGCGAACCCGGGAAGTGATACACAAAAAAAATCAACATCACCATACTCAACCGCCCCGAATACAACAACGACACAATCGTTAAATGATCGTGGTACTGAAAACACCAATCCAAATATGCTGTGCACCGACAATGAACGTCTTTTAATGCTACAAAGATTTGCAAGCAACAATTACTGCAGCAGTGACGAGAGTGAAGATAGTTTTGGCACGGAAAGCAAACAAAATCAATGAAGTGGCCAAAAGCAGTGATGCAAAAACGGCGCATAGCTTTTTATTACAAAATGTTTGCTTTGAATTTTGGGTGTTTTTTTCTTTTATTTTCAATATTCAAAAGCATCGTTTTTTTTATTTGTAAATGATTGTTTTTTTTGTTTACACTTGAATAATTTTGATTACATTTGCTTGGCCAATTCATTCCAAAATGTAATTTGTTCAGTGGTGCCATATTTGAATCAGGAATTTAACAAATAGTACTACCACTGCTAAAAGTGAATTCCTACTTAGTTTAGTTGTAAATGGCGACAAGAATAAATACAAATAAAATTTTTCTTTTTATCGAAATGAAATGAAAACAAAAAATACGAAGAAATAGAATCAAAAATGTGCCAGAACTACGAAACATGCTAATACACCTACAATTAAGTGAAACAGTCAGAACATTATGAAAGTAAGAGTTTGAGAGTCCGTGCCGTTGAAAGGGGAATGTTTAAAATGTTTAGTTTAGTGACAAACAAATGGAATGATAGTACACAAAAGTCCCGGTATCGGAATGCCACATTGTACATATTTTACACTTAATTTTAAATAATAGCTCATGTATACCAGTATCCTATTACAAGTCAAATAGTTTTTATCTCTTCCTCGCATTAAAAAAAACGTTGCTTTTTAACTCGGGTGCCAAATAATAATTAAAGATAACATGTCATTGAACTGATATTTCGTTTGTACTTGAAAGCATCCCTTTAGTACAATTTCGTAAATAAAAACAACAAATTGTCTTCAAATTTACAATTTCCAAGTTTGTGACCAGTGGAACCATGTATACGTAAATGATACCTCATTTTTGTCTGCTCATACTTTACAAAGTCAAACATAATGCAAAATGTACACATTATTTATGATTTATCACACTTTGCAAAAATACCGTAAACATTGAACTATCTTCTCTGAGACACAAAAATCAAAGCCAAAAAAGAAACAAAAACAATGGAAATTCAGACAAGAAATATTTAAGCAAAACCATTCATTCTAAACATATTTAAAGTGAGAAATGAATTCAATGTGAATACTGCTTAAATTACGATTTAATTCAAACTTTTAGTAGTTCAAACGAACGATAATTATGATGATGACGCAAAATATATACGTAAAATTATTCCATCCTACACATCTTTATACATGAAAATCATAAATGTATGTATATTATTTTAATTGAAGAATAGGAGCCCAAATAATTAATAAGAGCTCGCACATAGATCGAGATATATAAATCATAGGCTAAAAATCCATACCGAGAAATGGGACAAAAAATTTATAAAACCATTCAAAATATGAAAGAAGGAAGTTTAAGAACAAAAATAAACAAAAACCCAACCAATGTATACGTATTCGAGTAAACCATTTTTATGAAGAAAATTAAAAAAAAATTAAATTAAATATCAAAAAATGAATATTTTAGAGAATTTGAATGTTACCTAACTTCATAATTTAATCGCAAATAAATTAATGGATGATCCAATTGCATTGTATACGCAATAGACCATTTTTTATTTAAATCCGGTGTATTTGAACTAGATTCTTAAGTGAAACACATTCTATATATCAGATTGGAGATATTGAACAAAGTGGTCGTGGAGCATATGATTTTTGGAGATTTTTCGAATTAAATGAAGTAGATAAGTTTTATTTTTTAAATAATGTTCCCATTTGCAAATATATCTTGTCTTATCAATTTGTAAAGTTATTCAAATGATGACTAACACTTATTTTTATTTACCGAATGTCCAAAGCGTAAAATCAAAATGCACAAATTTGTGTATTTTTGTATCATTTGAATTGCATTAAAATTGAAAAAGAAATTTGAAGAAAAAAAAAAAACGAAATTTCCAGAATGTGCTCCGCATTTTTATCAATATACACAAGCAGCAATACAATTTAATCGCAGAAGAAACTTTTATATACTGATTATTTTTTAAAAGCATAATTTAGAATGCCATGAGATGAAATGGGAGAGTCTATTGATATATTCCGATCGGACTTATGATAGGGCGCGCTTATGAAACGATGTTAAATCGGAAATTGACTTAAGACACACTTAGCTGGAAGAGGCACAACTAATTAGAAAGTATGAAAAACAAAAGAAAAAAAACTACCGCATCTCAAGAGATTCTCAACTCTATCGATTATGTTTATGTGCCTGTGATAGTAGGATTTATTTCATTTGTAATGATTAAATATAAATTTTTATTTTATTTTATAATTCAAATCTGTGGGAGACTGTATCAAAAAACAAAAAGAAAATCTTCCCCCGTGTACATACATGTCTTTGACGACACAAATCCACACAACAACAACAACAACAACAAATTGTAAATCGCTTAAACGTTTCATTTGAATTTTTGTTTGATTTGTGTTCATATTTTCTTTGTCTTCTCAATTGGATCAAAAATAAGTGAATTTTTCTGATCAAACACAAGGTTCCTGTGCATAATTAGGCTTTCACTAACAATACATTGATTTCATTGTAAAATGTGTTTGACTCTTTTTGTTCTTGTTTTGAAACGTCAGTGCGTATAGTAGTATTTCAAGCTTGAAATGACCATCAGCTATTAAAGTAAGTTTACATATTTACTGAAAAAAAACTGTTATTGACGATATTGGTAGAAGAAAAAGAAGAAGAAGAAGAATGATGATTAAGGGAAAATAAACGACAAAAAAGTTAAGCATTGAAAACACTTTACAACTCATATGCCAAATGTTTGCAACTATTTTAACTGAGAATAATCTCAATAAATTTTTAATTTAAATGATGAATTCGATTATTACGATTATATGCAGTAAGCACAAAATGAAAGTATACTATTTACCGAATAAATTCTACATCTAAACATTCTATAAATAAAAGAAAAATTCATTTAACGAAAAAGGCAAATACGAATGTGTTTGTATTTTGTGTAATTGTGTGATTGATTCAAAATGTCTGATGGTCCAGCGTTGAACTAAAGATGATTCGAATCTATTTCCATCAATTTGCGTGGCAATAATTTTTTTTATGTAGTCAGATAAATTAAAGTTTCTTTTTTGATTTCGATTTCGGTGTGGAAATTGTTCGTAATTGAACGCGTCGTGGTGTTTTTGGATTTTTTCTATCTGGTGTGCCGTTCAGTTCATTGGACGATGATTCCGATTTCAGTGCATCACCAAAAGTATTGTTTCCCGTTGCTTTGGTGTCACCGGTTGGTTCTGATTTGAGCAGCGTCAGTTCACTATCACCTTCATAAACCAAGCGCATATTTTCATCTTCATCTTCAATTACGATTGGCTCATCATCCATCTTCTGTGGATTTGCTTTTGATGCGATAGCAGCCACTTCAACAGTTTTAACTGAATCAATTGGAATTGGCCAAGCGTCTAATGCTTCATCTTGATCATTCGCCGTTTTTGCCACCACAACTGGTGATGGTAGAATGTTTCTCGGTTGACGTCGAACTTCAATCAAATTTGGCTTCTTGGCGCTATTTGGCGTTGCACTCGATGATGACGGTGTCGATGGATTTGTTCGAGGTGCTCGACGAATGGCAATTGGTGTGGCTGGTTTCTCTTTCAATTCAGGCGATTCGAATGTATCAACCGATGCAATTATCGTCTCTGGAATTTCAATCTTCGGCTTTGCCACCATCACCAATTGTTCATTACAATCCGTTGTTAATGATGCCATCGGCTTTGAAGTTGGAGTTCCGGTGGCCTTTTGTTCTTTTGGTGGCGATTTATTTTTTCCGTCGTTGCTGGTGCGCTTTTTTTTCGGTTGATTTTCTTTTTCATCGACATCGATCAAATTGATGGGTTGATCGTATATTTCGCCAAGTTCACCATCTTCAAACGATATCAACGTACAAAAACCATCAAAACTTGATGCAATCATAATTTTTCCATCACTCGACCATGTGACATCGGTCAAACGAGAATAATGTATATTCGAAATGGATCCGAATGGCATTTTCTGTTGCGTATCATACAGATAGACTGAAGTCTTTGAAGCAACTGCGAAAACCATTCGGTAGGGTAAATCAATCATTGGTGCAGTGTTTTCATTGTGTGGACGTAATTTAAATATGACTGGACAGCATCGAACTGCTATTGTAAAATGGTCAGCAGATGGAATGACAACGGCTGGTTCTTTTGAATACCGTGTAAAAATGTATGTTGTATTCTGTAATTTACTTGGTTTATCCAATTTCTCTGGCTTCTCAAGTTTGTCAGTTTTTTCAGCGATTTCATCTTTTGACTCATTTACTGCTGTCTCGTCAGTGATTTCATCCTTGACTTCGGTTTGTGCGGCTGTTTCGTTACTTGACGTTATTATGTCCGTACATCCAGATGGCACAATCCTAAAATGACACAATCATTTGTATTTACACACATTGTTGGTTATGTATTTTTTTTTTTTTTGTTCAATTAATTTACAGTAAGTTTCCATCAGGTGAGTAGCACAATCGTCGATAAAATGTTGCAAGAGTATCATCATGGAAGAGTCGAATCTTCTTGTTATACAACGGCGATGTCTCAGAGACTGGATATGTCGCCTTGTTGATGCGGCGTTGCACTTTGCCCGTTTTTGGATCAAATGTACGTAACATACTATAAAATGAATACAAATGAATACCAACATTTTACACCATTGGAATAAAATCAACAACAACAACGAAATGAAAGTGAAGCATACCGATCAGATGCAATCGTTGCAACCGATTTGTCTTTTGGATCCCAAGTGACGCCTTGAACAAAATTTTTATGATCGTTTAAATGAAATTTGCTCTTTCCCTTCATCACATCCCATACAATTGCGGTGCAACCGATTTCACCCGAAATTAAAAATGCTGAGTCCAATGACCACGACATATCAAGAACATCATCCAAATGTCCGCGTAAAGTTTTAAAAACGTTCCATATTTCTTTGTTTTGTTCACTGCTATCATCTGTTAAAAGTCAAACAAACAAAAATCGTGTTTAAATACCCAGCGATATGAATATGCATCTGATTTCTATCGAAATCTTACCAAAAAGACTCGGTTCATTTTCACCCTTTAGCTTCCATATAAAAATCGCGGAATCATCATCGCCAGATGCCAAATATTGTCCAGACGGTGACCATCTGACACAATTCACAGGTTTTAAATGTCGTGTCAAATCGGATGCCAATTCCAATTGCGGCAATCCCTCATCATTGTCAGCTATATACCAAATCTATTGAAATATTTTATGATTTTCTTTTTATACAAATGGTCAACGAAAAATGGATTGGAAGATGAATACAAGCAACGCGCTCATTTCTATACGAACCAAAACATGTGAATCGTAACCACCAGATGCCAATCGAATTTTATTATCACCTTCCAATGGTTTTGGTTGAATATCGACACTCAACACTGGATCGCGATTATGCCATGAAATCTCCGGGATCAGGCACTTCATGGTCGATATTATTATTCACGAAAATTTACTTAAAAGGTGTTAAACGAAATCTTTTCTGTTATGTGCAACACAGCAGTCAACAAAGCACAGCCGTACGATAATATAATAACGTCTAAAGCGCGCCAAAACTAAATGTCAAATCAACACATTCAATTGGTTCAGTGATCACTTTACAAGTGGCGCCACCAACGTCTATATTAAACTGTTGCAACTAATATATGATTTCACATTGGATTGAAAGTCAAGAGCGAACTGAAAAATTCAAAGTTAAAAAAATATTATTGTTTTTTTTTTTTTTAAATGCGAAGAAGAAAAAGAGAATGATTCAACGCATTAATATAGAATTTATTATTATTTTAAAATTATTACAAAAGTTACACAAGTTGATTATATTTTGTTGGAATTGGTGACAATGAGATTTTAAGATCTCGATTCGAAAGCTTCCGCAATTCAATGGCCGAGTGTTTAAGTTGTATGCCACAATCTGGGCTGACATTTTGAGGTAGTAACAATGCTTCTCGTTCAAATAGCGTTGAAAGTGCTTCCAAAAGCTCTACAAAGCCCAAAGATAATGCTGCCCGGCGAATTCGGTTGAGTTCCTAACGAACAAAATGTTCAATTTCCGTTAAAAAAATTCTTTGAAATATTGAAAGTTTTTGGTTTAAAATTTTGAAGGTTGATTAGCTATTTAAAAATCAAACCTTATAAAATTGTTGTGTTTTTTCTGGTAATTTTTTAGCATGTCGCAATAATTTCTGAATGTCAGACTGTAGCCCTGCTTGTTTGATCCAAACAACACAATTTTGTGAATAGCTTCTTTTTTCAGGTTTGATAGGAAATTGTGCATTTTCGCCTGGTAACGCTTCATCGGCCGTAGCAAAATATTGAAAGTCACCCAACCACGGAATGTTGTCGTTGCCTGTAGAAAAATCATAAAACCATAAATATAAAGAAAAATGTTGGCAACTAAAACAGACTTCTTACCGGGTGGTAAAATGGTTAAAATGATATTCGATTTCCTTTTAATGTCTGAATATGAATGCAAGAATCCAAACCAATCATCGTTGAGAAGAACAACTGCCGCTAGATTCTCAAATTTCAAGGCACCGTGAAGCAATAGAGCGGCCGATTCATTATTTGACTTATTCTGTTCGCCGTTTTCTTCGTCTTCGCTTTTATTTAAAAATGATTTAATGTCATTTTCCATTTTTTCCATATCTGTAGTTCCCTGAGCGCAATTTGTGGTGGCATTCTCATTCGGCAGCACCAAATGACGACTGAGAGACATCGGTGAACCAATGTCGGATAAATTAAGAAATCCGCATACGATTATTGTTCGAGATATCATTTTTGGTCCATCTTTTCCATCATCGTGTGGCTGATTTATAGAAGAAAATAAATTTTGTATTGATTTTATTTTTGGTGAGTATTGTGAGTACATACCATTGGCGCTGGCCAAATAATGACCGGCGACTCGAGCTTGTGATAGTCACCACCATTCAAAGTAGCTTCGAACGGTTTATAGTTGGTTTCACACAGTTCCTCAATCAGATGTGTGATGATATCACTCTTCCATTGAGCTGTCGTTGGATATGTTTGACTTGGGAAATTACAATTTGTGCCCTTAGTGATTTTGTTGTCATTTTCCGAATCAATATGTGCGATGAAAAGTTTACCCTTTTGACCGCTTACATCCAAAAATTGCTGATATAATTCGATGGCATTTTGAAAATACGGATCGACGGTCGATCCCAAGCAAATGAAACTCAATTTACTCAAACTCGAAAATGGAATCCAACTCTCCCTAGACACATCATTCAGTAGATATTGGGGATTTGTCGAAAGCGCATTTGATGATGATGACGATGATGATGCCGATGCTGCTTTCGATGCATTTTGTGTTGTCAAATTTGCAATGGTGCTTTGAAGTGAGGTGACTCCCAGACCAACACCACAATGTGTGAATACCACTATCTTTAACGAAAGAAAAACAGAACGGAAAAATCAATAAAAGATCAAATGCTAATTTTTCAATGCACCTACTTGGTTGTGATTTTGACTTCCCCAGCTTGATAATAATATTGAACCGGCCATGCGAAGCATATTTTCCAAACATAATTTATCGTAATGCTCTACATTGTACAGTGCTTGTCGAATTGCATCATAGTCTCGTGTAAAATCAACCAAAACATCGTATTTTGATGAATAAACCAACTAGATAGAGGAGAACGATAATACGTGAATATTATAACAATTAATCATCATCAAATGTTCAACAAATAAAATTCGGCTCAAGAATGTGAACACAGCGTTTGTTTTTGTTATGGTTTTCTTTCATTTTATTCAAAATATTCAGTGAAATTCATTTTCATTTGTTTTCGTTTGAATTTGTTTAAATACATTTATTGGCGCTAGTTATAATGTTAAAAGAATTGAAAACGGTTTTTAAATATAAAAAAAAGAATCTGTTGAATTGAGAAACAATTTGTTTTGTTTTTGTTTTTTTAACGAAATTCGACTAAAGGTTTGCCCTATTTTGCAGTTTGCTGAGCTTCGCGTTTTGCGTTTACTAAATCAACAAGTTCCTTAACACGTCGTAGGCAATCCTTTTTCGATCGATTCGGTATGCATTCGGCGATACGATCCCAGCGATCCGGTGTTGACACTGGATATGTTTTCATTGCCTGTTCTAACAATGCTTGCTCATCTTTGCTCCATGGTCCAGCGGCAACTTGTGATGGTGCTGTTGCCGTATCATTTGTATTTGTTGGTGTTGATTTTTCATTTTTTTCATTTTTTTCCGTGTGGCCATTTGTTTTAACCGCTTCAGCAGCTGGTTTTTTCGATGTTGTACCATTTATTTCGGTTTTCTTGTTCTTTTTGCTTGCATTCGTTTCACCATCATTATTCACACTGATTTCAGCGTTGTCAACAATTTTCAATTCTTTTTTCGTTTTTTCAAACGATTCGAATGCATTTTGATTTGCTTGCACTTTAAGACTATTGTGCGCAAAATCGCTGCTCTGTAAATCCTTGGCCTTATTTAAAACGTCGCGTGCAGCAAATTTACGATTTGATAAATTAGTACAATGTTGATTGAGATAGTTGGCAATAACTTCCCATCGTTGCACAGTTCCGGCTGGAAATAGATTCACAGCTTTTATCAATACTTGCATATTTTCGGGACACCACATTGCATTTTTGTCAACGCTTTTAACCGCTGTATTTTGTTTGGCCTGTTGTGCTTGTTGTGCGGCCGCAACCGTCTTACTTGCACCGAATACCGCTTGTCGTTCTTCTTCTAATTTATCTTCGGTTTGTTTCAACATTTTGATGAAACAATTTCGTCCGCCATTCGATAGATCTTTATTGAACGATTGCAAATCTAAATATTTTAACATTTCGCAAATTTTTTCAACACCTTCCATATTTTTAATTCGTTCTTTGTCACTGGTTGAATAGTAATTATTTTCTTTGGCCATGTCACGCAGAATTTTTCGCTCTTTTTTCAATGCACGCTTTTGTTGTTCCTTTTCCAAACGAATCTGTTCGATTCGCTTTTGTTCGGCTTGTTCGGCACGTTCTTTAGCCAATTGAGCTTCTTTCAAAACTCGTTCCTCTTCGGCACGTTGTGCTTGAACGGCACTCATGCGAGCCCGTTTTGCCGCCTGTTTCTTTTCTTTTTCTTCATTCTTGATGCGTACGATGCGCGGATCATTGTTATAGGCTAAATCAACCAATGCTCGAATACGTGACATTTCCTCCTTTTTTCGCTTAATACGAACAGCCTTGTTTTGCTTATCAATCCAACGCCGTTCATCACGATCTTGACCCTTATCTTTGTCTTCTTCATCCAAATAACTGTATTCACGCCAAGATTCAAAACTATACCAGAAATTGTAAAAGTTTTCAACATGTTCTCTATTGGCATCTTCACCACCTAATTGAATAACACGAAACAAACACAAAATGAGTATGACGCTCAATAACATATACAATTGCCATTGGATATGTTTCAAATTACCTATTTCCGGAACTCTTTTCTTTTCGCTCCATCGTGCATTCAGACCAAAATACTTGGAAAAAGTCTCATAGAAATTTTTATTTATTTCACTTTGTGTTGGCAATGAGTCATCGAATATTGGATCTACGGAATCGTATGAGCGTCGTTTTGTTGGATTTCCTTATGAAAAAAAAAACATTGCAATAAATTTTGTCGTTCACAAATCGTTCGATTAGTCTTTGTTGTCAATTAAACTATTTACCTAGAGTCTCGTATGCTTTTGTTATGCACGTGAAATAATCGCTATCAGTGTGCACGTTTTCGCCTTGTGCTTTCCTTTTGTCTGGATGATGTTTCAACACAATTTTTCTGTATGCTCGCTTAATATCGTCATCGGTGGCATTGTATCTAAATTATGGTGATTGTTCGTTAAGTTTGATTTGTTTGTAGAAAATGCGGCGAATTTGGTTACCTTAATGTCTTCAATCCCAATACATGATAATGATCTTGATCTTTCCATTCTTTTGGATCCAAGCTTCTTAAGTAGTCAACATCGATTTCGAATTCCGTTTCATTAGCCGATATTTCGTCTATGGAACTGGCACTAGATAGAACGCCATCGCCACCATGTCGAATTTTATGTAGATATTTCATAAAATGCGGTCCGACGCATTGAACTCGTTGCTGAACCAAAGGTTGGCATATTGCCACTGTGTATTTTGAATTTTCGGCACTCATTTTATTTCAATTGATTTTGCACGTTTCTGCGCTTTATTCACGTTCAATTTACAATGTGTATGTATGGGATTTTCACCAATCTAATCGACGCAAAAGTATTGCAATTTTCTTCGAGAAGAAATTTTTTTTTTCACACTATTATAGATATTCAGGTACAAAAATTGTGTAAATTTAATTTCTCGGTGTTCGTTTTGTGATCAAGATACAGCTGTCTTTTAATTATAATCAATTTGTGTGTGCAATGACACTAGTTTATAAGTTAACCTCAAACACGTGCTCAACATGAATATTACTCCCGATATACGAATTCACAGTGCGATGTGTGTGCCAAAAAATTTGACAAAAAAAAAATCGATGGAATTTTTGCGATTTGAATGCTGCTTCAAAGTTCAAATCGATTTGCGTAATTTTAAAACCTTTCCACTTCAATTGCAACGAATTGATTGTAAATGTTCAACAATAAAACCCGTCAATTATACAAAATATCACATATTAATATTTTTTTCTCTTTCAATCCAAAGGCTCATACGACACTGTAGCCAAAATAGCGCGCGGGTTCTATGCGCTTTTGTTTCTTTGATTTCTACAAAATGACTGAAGAAAGCACTCATATTTGACACTATACAACGAACAATCATGTTCGTATCGCCATCTAACGAGCATTTGCGCAATTTCCACTCAATGAATTAAAACACTAGAGTTGGCTTGCATTCAAACCAAAAAGAAAAAATCATCATCACACTTGTGAAATTCATTCTTTCAAATTATTCGAAAAAATGATAAATTAATTTCGCAATGCCAATGGATCGATTGAAGCCTCGAACTTAATCGCTTTGAACATTGCAGCAAAATGGAGCATTCTCATAGAACACTTTCAATGTTTTCAATAAATGAGAACAATGACATTCAAAACCAAACTGATTCTCTTATGAAAATGAGTTGAATCGTTGCATTTATCAAATATGTTTAATACATAAATGATAATTCATCATATTTTCATAACAATTTCCCTAAAATTCATAAATAATCAACAAAATAAGACATGTTGCTGATAAGCATGTTACGCTTTGATGACAAACAATTGGTTTATTGTCGGAAATGTGTTGGTACTTACAAGCGAAACATGTTCAAGTTTTGAATTTTTTGTGAGATAATTCAAAAATTCGTTGATTCCTTGAATGGCCAACTGACTATAAGTAATATTATCGTCGTTTGTGCCATTTGTTGCAACCGGTACAGCTCTTGTCATTGACAATGATACGTCTAATGCAATTATTGTTGGCATTTTTATATCGAAATTTACTTCAACTTTATTTGATAAAATGCAATAAACACCATTGATTCGATGAAATGATGTAGTCAATGGACAAAACCAATTCGAAACGAGTACAATTTGTCGATTATTCAGTTATTGAATTGTCAAGTTCTGCACACTATACACATACACAAACTAAGCTTCGAACAACACAAGAATTGACGCAAACGAAATGTCATATGTCGTTGTTGTTTCGGTTTTGATGTTTTGCGGTACGATTAGACAAATCGACCTTACGACAACTGCTACCACCTGAAAAATTGAAATATTTTCTTATCTGAAGGGTTGGCATATAAATTCGTACAAAATTTGATATTGAGTGTACAACAGCTGTCAATTGTCGTAGGGATTTTCGTCGAATGTTGTTTTTGATTGCGCTTTGCAATCATCACAAGCACAAAAATTCCGACAAAATTGCACTCGTTTTCGGTGGATTTTCAATTTATCGAACGATTTAACGAAAGAGAACGAGTGAATTTGATTTTAATTTAAATGTGATTAATCGGTACACATCAAAAATGTGGGACTCGTCAATGTTTCTATCGACATTAACACCAAAATTTTATGTTGCCCTCACCGGAACTTCTAGTCTTATATCTGGCTTAATACTCATATTTGAATGGTGGTATTTTAGGAAATATGGCACATCGTTCATCGGTAGGTCTATCGATTTCGACATTTCTACATGGTGATTACATTTAATATTTTTTATATTATTGCAGAACAAGTGTCATTGAATCACATAAGCCCTTGGTTCAATGGCGATACGGATGATGAGACAAGCACAACAAATAATCAACCAGTACCCGAATGCAAAGTGTGGAGGAATCCATTAAATTTATTTCGTGGTTCTGAGTATCAACGATTTTATTGGGCTGTAGCTAAAGAACCTCTTACCTATTATGATATGAATTTGAGTGCACAAGATCATCAGACATTTTTTACATGCGAATGTGATGCTGGCAAAGCCGAATATGAACTAATGCAAACAGCGTGGCGTGAACGAAATCCAGTGGTTCGAATAAAAACAGCTCGAGACGGTAAATGATCTCATACATTATTTGATCAACGCGGCTTTTTTTTTCGTTATTCGTCCATTTGACAAGTGATTTCGAAGGTGTTCGACACCCGTCGAATGGACGCAATTGTATTTAGTTCCTTTTATCAGAAATGATTTTTCGTGTCATAGAAAAAGTGCAATTGTGAAATGTGAAAAACTAATATTGGATTTGTCTTTTTTTTTTTTCTATTTTAGCGTTAAAAATAAATCCCGAGTGTGGTCCAGCGTATATTTTATTAGCAGAAGAAGAAGCGGTAACGATAGCCGATGCGGAAAAGTATTTACGACATGCACTAAGAGTGGCTGAATTAAATTATCGAAAATCACAGGCGCTTCAACATCAAGGAGCGCTAGCCGAAGCGGCCCATCGTCGTGATACAAACGTATTGATTTATATAAAACGACGGTTGGCAATGTGCGCCCGAAAATTGGGTCGTCTCAAAGAAGCCGTTAAAATGTTTCGAGATTTAACAAAAGAAATACCACCAATCATGAATGTACTGAATATCCATGAAAATCTTATAGAAGCTCTTTTAGAAATGCAAGCATATGCCGATTGTCAAGCCGTATTGGCCAAATATGATGATATCTCGTTACCAAAATCGGCAACCATTTGTTATACAGCCGCTCTGTTAAAAGCGAGAGCTGTTAGCGATAAATTCTCACCGGATATTGCATCGAAGAAGGGTTTGAGTGCGGCTGAAATGAGTGCGGTCGATGCAATTCATCGGGCGGTTGAATTTAATCCACATGTTCCTAAGTACCTTTTGGAAATGAAATCACTTATTTTTCCACCAGAACATATACTGAAGCGTGGCGATTCGGAGGCCGTATCGTACGCATTCTGTCATTTAGCACATTGGAAAAATGTGGACGGAGCACTAAATTTATTGCATTGCACGTGGGAGGGCACATTTCGAATGGTACCAAATCCACTTCAATCCGGACATCTATTTTATCCATATCCAACATGCACAGAATGCGCTGATCGTGAACTGTTGCCATCATTTCATGAAGTATCGGTGTATCCGAAGAAAGAATTACCATTTTTCATCATTTTTACAGCCGGTTTATGTTCATTCACAGCATTATTGGCATTGCTCACACATCAATATCCAGAATCAATGGGCCAAATGGCACAAACGTTACTTAATTGGCTTGCCCTTCCATTTTTTTTTCTTAAGGAGCGCTTGGAATGTGTTTGGCCATGCAGTTTATTACAACAATTATATCGAATCTGAAGTTTATTAGAAAAAAAAGGAAAATTGTTTTTAAAACCGGCCAATACAAAACACACTCACCGCATTGGTAACTCAAGTGAAATTGAAACAAACAAATTATAAATAATAAATAAACAAATTAAAAATGAAATTAAAACTAAGTTTGAATTGATATTACGTACTGTATTTCTGTATCTCAGTAATAAACTTAAAATTATTTATTGAAAAACGGTGTTTTTCATTTTGTGCCATTCGAAATATTGTACGCTTGTTGAAATTTGCATTTTAAGTTTTATCTATCGATGACTAACGGTTTGGCGAGCAACGGTGTTCGTTTGTTATTCGATTTGTTTGAAAATTGGCATGTGTCAAATGCAGTTGAGTAAGTATTCTCTTTAGTTTGTTTGCAGATGTCTGTCAAGATGGATTCTTTTCCGAATATTGAGCTGGCCTTATGGAGAAAGTTGGACATTTTCCAACATGAAACCGAATCTGCGCTGAATGATTACCTTTCAAAATGGGCAAATCAATCGATTTCATTGGATGCACCTTTGATTGTGAAATTCAACCTGGATTTCAAGAAGTTGTCTACTATGAAGCCGGTAAAAGTGATTTTGGATTCAATTTTAGACGAACCGTTACAATCGCAGAAAGACATTAGATCGGCTGCATATCTCTATATTAGTTCACTTCTGTTTGAAAAGTTCCCGGAAATTAGTCTACAACCACAACAGATACATTGTATCATCCGCTTCACAAATTTACCGTTGACTGCAGAATACGAATTTATTCCATTTCAACATCCAGTTCGACTGTCGCTCAGCGGAATGAAGTGTGTACTTCATAGTTTCGGTGATAAGTATCTATATGTGCGGCAGTCAATTTGGTACTGCCCAAAGCATTGCGCCAACAATCAAAAACATATATTCGATGGAGAATCTTCGGTTGGCCAGAAATGTTTCGAATGTAATGGCGATCTCAGCGAGTATGAGGTAAGATAATAAGGTAATTCATCATTCGATCATTCGATTATTTCAATAAATATGATTTATTTCTGTGCACAGCATTTTCGTTCGACGTATTCGAGTCGTCTGGTCCGAGTCTTCAATGCACGAAGTGTTGACACACCAATACAGTATGGAAAAATACATCGCGATGTCAGAGTGAAACTGTCTGATGACCTGTGCGACGTGGAAATGATACTGGGCCAAATTTACATGCTCATTGGGACCTATGACATCATCACTCAAACTTATATCGCGTGGAATTTTTATAAAGATCAATGAACGTTGATTAATCAATTTGCAACGTTTATTGTTTTGATTTATCTTGCTTAAAAAATGTTGTTTATTTTATTTAATTTACAATGTTATAATAAACCTTAAATTAGTCATTTTACTTTTACGTTTACAAACAATGCAGAATATCAACATAGCATAGTGTGTAACCGTTTGACACTTAGGTGTGTGGACAAACTGACGTCGTGTATTACTTATTTTTACATTTAACGAAAATCAAAATCGTGTTAAGTAAATTTCGGTGTTCAATTTATAATCTCTGTTGGGAAGTAAAAAAAAGCAAACATAAGTCATGTATAACTTTTGACAACGATGGATTTGCAATCTACCTTGTAATGCATATTGATATTCGGTTGCTGACCGGCAAAGAAAATACTTTCTTTCTGGTACTTGGTGGCGTAATTTATCGACATTGTTGTCCTGGAAAATGGCAAAATAACACAGAATTGTAAAACAAGAACTTTTCATATTTTATAACAAACAAATGATACCCACCAGTTTCGAATGATGTGCACGATAGTTACAGAACCTTATTGTTCGGATATTTTCAAGTACTGACAATGACCGCGAAGAATTTGATGATTGATCATATGGTGAATTCGGTGTCTGCTTGGAACTCGCAAATAGATCCTTTGGAATTTTCAAATTGACATTTTTTCCTCAAAACGGCAACATCAAATGGCCTCATTGCTCTTACTTCAATCTTCAATTTGGTACAGTATGAAAAATGTGGATTTCGATAATCTACACCCCAAATCGAATAACGGAACAGTCCAAAAATGTTAGAAACTCTGCTATAATTTCATACAATTTATTCGACACGACTTTTATTCGATTCTATAAATAATACACAAGGTCTATTTGCATCTTCACACAATTCTAAAGAATATTCCGCAAAATTTGTTTGTTCTATTTTTTTTTTTTCATTGTTTTTTTTTCTCTTCTTCATGAAGAATGTGAAAATTATTGAATTTATGTTGGAAAATTGTTAGTTCAAAGCAAATTTATGTGTATGTGTATGTGTGTTTGAATGAGCTGAAGAATACAAAGGCATCTCATATGACTGCCAGCTGTCAAATGGCAAAATGCCACTATTCCATGTCATATCGGGTTTGATAATTATAAAATATTCATTTTATTTATTTGTTCGTATCATTTTAATCTACAGAAAGCTTAAATTATAATTGCCATGCGCAACAATATTTATAAATCGAAAATTAAATTGAAAAAAAAGGTGAAAATAGATCGTTTCTTTGCATCGAGTATAATAATCTTTAAAAATAAAAAAAATCTGACTAACTCATCGTTTATTCCAGCTTATAAATTCGTTTTGTTTATAATATACTTTCATTTTACGTTCGGGAGGTGTGAAACCTACGACAATCTATTGACCGATCGCATCTCAATGTTTTTTTTCCTAATAAAATTGTTTTCGACTAGCGCCAAAGTATGTGTGTGTGTGTATGTGTGTGGTTTTCAACATTTAACGTCAGTTTCTTGATTTGAGTTCTTGTCGCTTTCTAGATTGCTCTATTCATTCGAACTGAAGTGAAATTGCATTTATAATCAGTCTTGAATTTGTTTTTTTATATATTTTTTTCTTCGTCAGTATTTCCTTTTTATATTCTCAGTGCAACACATTTTTTTTGATTAATTATCGCAATTGTTTCCGTTGTACGCAGAGTTCAAATCATAATTTAGTATGGATTGCAAACAAAAAGAAAATAAGAAAAAAAAGATAGATATTAACACAAAAAGCGATGCTAATAATTTGAATTTTACAGCAGGTGATGGCAATTCATAAAAATAAACGAATAAGGCAACAATTGATCATTTTTTTTCCATCATAATATTTTCCGTTTAATTTCGAACATTTTTACGTTTAATTAATTTAAATTTTCCATTTGAAATTGGTTTTACTTATTCACATGCGGTTAAGCTGAATTGATTGGTTTAGCTATTATTTTTGTTTACCATTTATTATAACAATTAGTTTTATGTATTTATTTACAATGTGACATGCTTTTTATTAGAGAACACTTTTTCCATAAATTTTCTAACGATTTGTTTTTTTTTTTTTTAAATCTTGTCTAAACGTTTATATCAATTAAATATTGAGTTGAAATTGAAAATAGGAAAAAAGAAACACATTAAAGCCAATTCGAGTTTCTTTTAAAAAATAATTTTTTTCTTCTTTTTTGGTAGAAACACTCTACTGCGAATTTAACAAGAATTAATATTGGCTGCACCGGCATTATTTTTTGCTATAATCATTTTCCATGTCATTATTTCAATAGGTCATATTGCTATTTGTTTCTCTTATGATTTATATTTTGTTGTTGTTGTATTAATTCAATATTTTGAGTATTACATTCGCATAAATTCAGTTATTTAGTTTAGTTTTAGTTAAGTCCATTGACATTTCAATGAAATGGGTTAATTATTGTTGTTGCTGTTGTTTGTTGATTTAATAAAAAGAGTAATTTGATAGATTTTTTTTTACGTAGAAAACGTACATACTTAACCGTACAAATCACAATATTAGGTGTGTTATGGTGTAAAAAGTAATTTTTTTTTTCCTGACGATGATTTTTGTTTGTTTGTCTATATCAAATTATTCGTCATATTTCAATTTAAAATGTTTGTTTAATTTAAAACCGATCTGTCGACGTGCAAAATTCGCTTGAATTCCTAATCGTTATCATCCATAATTTTCGAATCAATTTTGTCCGCCTTAGTTTTGTTCTCTTTTTTTTAATGTTTTCATAAATAATTAATTTCCGATTCAGTTTCGATTCGATTCTAGGTCTGGTTGGACAAGTCTTTGGAAATGTTGGATCACTTATTACTTTAAAACGGTGAACTGTTTCAATGCGCAATTTACATTTGTTTGTTGTTTATATCTTATCGTTTTGAAAATGCATTCATGATTCAGTTCCGTTTAAATGATTTCAAGAATATGTTTACTTATGACATCTCGCAATTGTGTGTGTGTGTGTGTTATTAAGGTTTTGGTCACCTTTTTCTTAGTTGAGAAGAGCTCTTGTTTTGATTGATTCGGTTAAATAGTTCTGTGTTTGGTCCATATGAATAGGTATTTTTTTTTGTTCATTATTTTAATTATTTATAATGATAATGCTTTTGTTCGGTTTGGAATTTAAATTTTAGTTTTGTTTTGTTATCATTTGAACAGTTTTCGATATGTAAAGCAAGCAATCATTTAACTGCTATTTTGGCGTGCAAACGGAACCATTACTTATTGCTCCACACATTTTATGTTTTATGTATATGTTATGTTATTTTATGAAGCGATTCCACCGTGTTTGTGAGTGTATGTGTGTTTAAATTTTCATGAAAAATCGTTCTCACAAAATTCCATTCGTTAAATATTGGTATCCATCGTATAATTTGGTTGAGAGTGAATTTAGTGAATCTTGCACTAAACCAATAACTTTCTTTTCCAGCTCCTGTTCGGTCAAGTTCATATGAAAGCGATTTCGTAAATTGCGAATTGTACCCGCACAACCATTTTTGAAGCATGGTAATTGCGCGCCTGCAAAAGATAAACAAGAAGAGCACATATTAACATTAACACCCATTCCATAGAAAATAAAAGGTCTGTAATGTCACTTACTACTTCGCATTATTTCGACAATATTGATGACTCGGTCCATGTGCTTTCGTGCAGCCATTAAACCTTTGATAAAATAGATATTCTATTAAAACCATTCTTAAAACCAATTCAAAACTATATAGTTTACCTTTGAGTAATAAGTGCTGGAATTCAGTCCATAGTGGTGATTCTACTCCTCCCATTACATCAACAAACTCCGGTGTTAATTTGAATGGCGATTGCTCAAAACCTATTCGTCAAATATGTTTTATGATTATTTACATATTTCGCACACAAATTAATCTCTGTTATTTACCTAAATTCTTTGGCGAAATGCTGAGGATAAAACCGAAATCGATGTGTATTAAATGACCATCGGAATGTAATAAGATGTTGCCATTATGTCTAAAATTGTAAGCGAAATTGAAATGTCAATGGATTTTTGTTTTATTTATGCAATATAACAAAAGACTCACCGATCTTTGACTTGAAGCAAATAGGAAATCAAACAATAAGCCGCACAACTTTGCATGAAATTGTATTGTGCCAGTTTAAAACTTTCTGTTTCGGGGCTACCATATTCATCAATGAAATAATCACGTAGACTTTTGTTTGAGTTCTTTTTAATTTGATGTAATGATACGGTATTCAAAATTGGTTCAATCAGCCCACTGTCATTTGAGAGGCACACAATTTTGTATGGTCGAACCCATAAATTGACATTCTCTTCTTGCCAAATTAATTTGAAAATCTAAAATTAAAAAATCATTTAAAATAAACGTCGAAATTTATATTATTATAAATTTTTAACCTCTAATAATTGTGTTGCCATTAATTCCTGTCGAAGATCGTCTCCACATTTGACAATAGCCGAAAGAAGTCTCCAATTTGATAAATGTCCATAAGGTGATGATTCACGAATTTGTCGCTCTTTTTCATGCCATGGTTCCTATTTAACGATTAAAATGAAGTAATAAGTCTAGCGAACTTTCGAATGCATTTTCAATAACGCATTTACAGTCGGATAAACACATACTTTTAATGCAGCAGCAGATGGATCTTCAGGATCTCCGAAAAATGGTTTTGTATTTTCAATATTCAAGTTATTTGTATGCCTCGTTCGCACGTCACCAATATTGAACACAACTGGACCAGATACGCCTATATGATATGAGAGGAAATGTCGAAATAGATTATTTGTAAATACAACCGAATAAAAACGCAATAAAAATGCTTTCAAGTAAAACTTACTTTGTTCCCTCGAATCAATCGAGTCAAGCGACATTTGTGACATTGAATCTCGGTCAGCGATTTTATACATGTTAAGATACTGAGCGGTTATTTCATCATCTTCCGGCAACCACGCATCATCATCGCTGATACCATATTCCTGCCAATATTTGTTCACATCTAGATTTGTATGGGACGTTTTTAATGTCGAACTATTGCATATCTCTATCGTTGATGAATGATCGTTTTGCATTGGTGACGCACTTAAATTTGAGTCAAGATGCTCTTCACTTTTGGTGTGTCTTAATGAAGGCATCATTTTTGGAATCACTGGTGATGTATAAATATCACTAACCTCAACAACTTCAACATAAATAATATAAGGTGTTTTATCTTTTGAATTTAGTACGGCGGTTTTCTCTTCTTTGATACGAACAATATGATGTGGAATATCGGAATTGAGTGGAAGCCATACACGAGCTGGTAGATTTTTATTTATTAAATTTAATCGCATCCGAAGAATGCTCGTTTTCTCCGTTTTCGATGGTAAATGTGTCAAATTACGTCCAATATCGATGAGCGATTTGACAAATTCACGTTGAGCAGCCAATTTTGGTGCACCACATGTACAAACCGTTTTACAACCCAATAAATCATTGACCGCACCACGTACAGACTCAAAACACGTACAACCATTATCGAATGCTCGTCCGGTTGATAAATCGCCCAAACATAATCGAACCGGTGTTTGAAATAGTTTTGGTGCATTTAATGTTAGCAAACCAGTTGCATCTGATTGAGATCGATGATGAGTTTTCTTGATCGGTGAATGTAAATCTTTTACATCTTTAACATCCAATTTATCATTTGGCTCATCAATGCGCAGCTGTTTTCGTTCACGTTTTGGATAAAGTTCTTTGATTAAACTAAGATGGGATTTTTTATCGCTTGAACGCTGTGAAAACGAATCGAAACTGTAATTATATGCTTCCAATAGCCACGAGCATTTCAATGAAAAATCGGCCGCTTTTCGGCAACGATAAACCAAATATGGATCAAGTGCCTCAGCCAAATCGTCTATTTGAATGTACATCAGTATTAGCTGCGGAATATATAAATCCACATCTTGATCTTTAAAACTGAAGATTTTATTTCCAATGAAACTTAAAACGCCCGGCTCTTTCGAATAGAATAAATAATGAATGCCAAAATGAATATTAAAGATTGGTGATTCGAAGAATCGCAGCAAACCGTTGTGACCATTCTCAATTTTCGGAAGCGATATAGTCGTTTGTTCGATTTCTTTATTTGACTTAATGAAACATTTTACAACACCAGGTACCCGAACTTTTTCCTTATCTTTGGCGGTGAATGTTAACGCTGACACGGTTTTTTGCAATTGAACATTTTCAGCATCCGGTGTGGTTTCGGCCGACGAAGAAGCTGTTGTTGATCGATTTTTCGAGCATGGTTTCAATATGAAGAACTCTTTTCGCTTTGATATTTCACTCGATTGTTTTGTTTGATTTTGTTCATCCGATTCGGTTTTGTTATTCTTTTGTGCGTTTTTCTTTTCATGATTTTCGATGATACTTTGCGCCGTTCGAAAGATTGCATTTTTTGTTGCACCAAAAATATTCTTGAAAATAACATCGTTTTTTATATGCTCTGGCTTAACTTGTTCGCTTGATTCGTTATCCAGTTTCGGTGATTTGCTGCCTTTTGTATTCGTTTCGGTTTTCTGTGAGAGCTGCTGATCAGACAGTGATGACAACATTTGTTCATTGGTTGGTGTGGAAGCCGCTTTTGAATTTGTTGCTGTTGCCGTTATTTCATCCTCAAATTCGATTGGAACAAAGATTTTTTGGTTACGCTTTTCCATGTATTTGGCTAAATGACTCATATTTTGATCTCTGTATTTGCACTTATCGTCTATATTCGTTTCAAAAGTTGACGTGTGGCCAGTACTTTTATTCTTATTTGATTTTGTTGCAAGTTTATCATCATCGGAAGCTGCATAAAATGTTAAATCCGATTGCAGTGTTTTATATTCTTCGTCCATGGATGTGGTCTCCAATATTTCGATGCATTCTTCTTCCGGATCGATTTCACCAGAGTCAAGACTTTCTCTCGATCGTCGCATTCTCGTCAACGAGGCTTGATCTGTTTCCGAACTACATATTATACCTGAATCGTCAGATCCTAAACTAGTCAAATCTTCTCGTTTCTTCGTAGTACTATCGCCATTACTTGAAACATTGTCACATTTGACCTTTTCGGAATTGTTTGAATTGGCCAAGTTATTACTCCTCGTCGGACATGATCCTATAATAATCATAATCATTGTATTAATATAGTTTTTTTTTTCGATTTCAATACAATATAACATATACATACCGATTACGCTGGCTTTGCTGCAAACAGCGATTGGTGTATTATTTGGATTGGTTGCGGACGATGGTGCCACTTTACTGCACATTGTTGTGCCCAAAATTGAATTGGTGCACAATATGTTCTCTGATTCAGCGTTTGGCGACGATACTTCCACCTAATTTACAACGTTTACAAACAATTAATACGAACACGATTTAAAGAAGAGTTTCATTGTGTTGTTGATGGAATTTACCTCTGGGATTCGTTGAAGTGCACTATCAAGGCTGCGATTTCGATGATGTTGTGTTAGGTTGATTCGTGTGTTTGTTACTTGTGAGACTGGCGGCAAAAGAATGCCCATCGACCTAAACAGAAAGCATATCAAATTGATCGTTATATTGTTAATCACTAGTTATGAACAATGAAAAATAATTATAGCTCCAAATCTTCTTTTCCTCTTGTAGAACATCATTTCACGTCTACGCATACATAATAATTGAATTAATCATTTCATTTTTAGTATTTTTTGTGATGGATACAATTTTGAATTCATGAATTGAGTGCACTCACACTCAATTTACTGTTTTCGGGCTTAAAATCAAACTGAAAATGTAATTGAAAGGGCATAATTATAATGCAGCCACCGATAAATAAGCCTCTTGTGAATGATTACATTTATCTAAGCTACATAGCAAGCTTGTACTACATCGCTTGATAAATGAAAAGCGAAAAAATTGCAAAAAAAACGAGCGCATCAGAGAAAAAACGATGAGAAATAGTGTTAATTATCTTAATGAGCCGATTTATTAACCATTGAGTGATTACTGCACGTTTGAGATTGTTTTTTTAAGTGGCTCGTATTTTTTCTCTATATTTCTTTGATTTTCAAAATGAATTTACCACATTCCAAATATACATGATCATGTAACGGTGATGACTTTCCTTAAATTCACAATTAACGATATATTTTATCGAAAATGATCATTTAACATTTTAAGATGAGACAGTGGTCAGAAATCGACGCCAAAACAACTGATAAAACAAAATAGCGATATATGAATCGCATCTAACGAACATGATAAGCAAAAAGAGCATTGGTAATAAAAAAAAAGTGCTCCAAATTGACACATACATACATACAGAGAGATCTGGTGCGCGATTTTCACTTTCACTTATATTTAAATTGGTTTTTATGGGCTCTGAAACACTTGTGAGCCAACCAAGTTTCGCATTCCTAAGCAACAATGAATTGACGCGAAACAAATGAGATCCAACGCATACGGTCCACACTGCTCTGTAATAGTTTGTGAACGGATCTATTCAGACGATATGATGCACGTTTTAGTTGAAAAAACAAAAACAAAAAACAAAATATATAAACAAGCAAACAAGGCAAATTAAGTTCAAACTAAAACAGGCTACTTAATTTTTTGTCTGATAAAGTCTTTGACTTGATTGTGGCGATGCACGTTCATTCATTCATTCATTCATTGAGTGCATTTGTTTAGCGCGACTTAAGTCAGCACAATGTTTGCATGCATGCATCTACTTAATATACTGATGTTTTAAATGCGTATGTATGCACTTAATACTCATTATTTTATCAGTATGAAATACGAGATTTCATTCACATCGTTTGCTTAATTACCTTATCAGTTGAAGCGAAGCGTACGATTTGAAGGGGAAAAGAGTGGATGTGAAACGAATGAAAACAACAACAACAAATTGAACAGTCTGTACACAAAATTAACGAATATAACGTAATACGCGATACTTATGTAAGGCTGTAGAGCTATGTACTCAGATCGATATTTGAATATACGAATCATAAAATGCGGGCTTAACATTTTATTGAAAAACGTAAACTGTGAAAGAAAAGAAACGTTCACTGTCCATCTTAAATGAAATAGAAACATAATTGCGTGTGTGGGATATTGTCAATTGTACACATATGGAACATAAACTACATCTTAGATACTTGGAAAAAAGTGAAAAGATACCATTGGCATTAGCTTACCTAAAGTCCAGACTAAGATTTCGTTGATGTGTGGATATTCTGGTGCGTTTTGTCTCACCACAATTGCCGTTGCTACCATTTTGTGAATTAGATGTCGATCGACCATGAACCGATGGCAATGGATTGCTACCTATACCGCTGAGACTAAGGCGTTTATAAAATCGATTATTCGTACTTTTATTCGATGTTGTTGGTGCATTCGTTTCGCCATGTCGATTCAATTTCTTATTTGATGCAGCTGATAATATTGGCGTATGTATACCATTGCCATCATTCAATTGTATGGCATCGCAATGCGTTTGATGCGTGCTAGAATCTTCTGTACCATTTGACACAATTGGTGAATCGCTAAGACACGCTAAATCGGACGTATTTGTGGACGGGTTGGTTGTGTCGGTGTTTTCTTTATTTTCGCTATCTCTTGAACTATGATCGGTGACACCATCCATCGCTACCTGTGCGCCATTTGACGGAATGTTTGTGTAGCTGGCTACTGACTGAGAATTTATAACTGGAATTACTGAAGACGTGTGCTGCTGGTCATATGAGTTCGCCATTGGTTTTGTGTCATTTACCGTTGACGTTGTGATATTTTTATCAATATTTACATGACTTGATTCGGTGTGAATGGTAGTGATGATGGTGCTGATGGCGTTGCCGTTGCCATTGCTATTGCTGTCGCAATCAATTTGGTGTGTATTTTGTTTGGTTGATTGTGGAATGATTTGTTCCATTGACGATGTTGACGGTGATGATGGCGTTGATGTGGATGCCGATGTTGAATTCACTGTTGTTGGACATTTGGTCAATCGTAAATTGGGAGCAATGTCATCGTCATCATTGTTACCAACAAATGAGCTCATCTTTGCGCTTGAACCAATTTCACGAATGTGCCGTAGATTTAATAGATTTGCATAGCTACTACTGTTGGTCGAGCCAATTTTTTTCACCTTATTTGATTGTATGCTACCGTCAGATTTACTACCCTTAAATGCCGAAAATACGGAATTCATTTTTAAAACAGTTTCCTCGATAATAATTGATTGTTATGGTTATCCAATGAAAACTAAGCCAATTATATGAAGACCACATATTCATGCGTCAAGTGTCAGGTATACGATCGCCTACTCACAATTTACTTGTCTCGCACCTAAAATGAAAAGAAACAACAAATATACACACTTTAGATGATTTCATTTTGTAAATAATAACAAAACATTCAATTGAATTCGCTAAACAAACGGTAAGGTATTTTGTTTTTTTCTTCACTCTAACGCAACCTATAACGCATAACCAAAGTAAACATATGGTATTAAGTAAAATAAAGTCGTTTCGCTGAACGAAAAAATGCGGTTTTATTATTGTTCACAGTAAATTTTGTTGTAAAAACGCGTGCTACTTTTGATACTCTGGATATTGTTAATTTGTTCTAGCAACCAACTGAATTTCATGCACGAATCTCAAACACTCATACATACGATACAGATAAAATCAATTCGAAAATTTTGTTGACAAATAGTCATGAGAGCCGCTTGAAGCTATAGCTAAATACATCCACAATCATTTTTATGTATTCGGTTTTTGCTTTTTTGTTGTCATTCACAGTTTGCTTTGTCTCTCTTTGTTTTTGTCTAAGTCGCTTTTGTATGATTTTTCGTCTTGAGTTACAATGCTGTTGAAGGTCGATTATAGCGGTAGCTTAAAAAAAAACAAACTAACGATAGTCGGTTTTTGGGTTAAGATACTTTTTCTCTTTCGTTGAATATGAACTCAAAAATAATTAAAGATAGACGAGAGAAAATTCATGCGATCACATTGTTGAGCTGCAAATGATTACATGGTGAAATGAAAAATCGTTGATTTATAGACAGTAGAAAGGGAGAGGGAAAGAGTAAAAAAATTAATTTCCCACGAAAAAATAAATAAACAGTAAATGGCATGAAGCAACGAATGAAGAATCGAATCACGAAAGTCAACCATTCCTTCCTGTGTTCATTATACATACCTGTATACTTGAGGCTGATAAAATAGCTATGGATTCGTGAAAATGGCAAATAACACGGTCAACGTCCACGCAATTTGTTTAATACACTACTCAACAGTGTATTGCACCATGCATGGTCATTGGCTCGAATCATGACACTTGCTCACCAACATTCATACCAAATGAAATGATATTAAGTGGATAATTAGCAGCCAAACACATTCATGCGAATTTTAATGAAAGGTACGAAAGAGTAACGCTTGTTGTTGTTGTTTTTTCGATTTGGCTGACATAAAATTATCAGTGATTTCTATCGGGTCCAATCGGTAGATCGATCATAAAAGATCAAAGTGATTAGATGAGTTCCGAGCACTGGAACCATTCATTGAATGCCATTTTGAAATGGATTGAATCGCATTGAACTAGTTGAACAGACTGGCGATCAATAAGTCAAATGAGATATGTTAATTTTTTAAGATGAAACGATAAATGAGTGTGTAGATTTTTTTTATGCACGAGTGCACAATCCAAAAATAAAATCGTTCATGGCAAATGTCACAAAGACTGAATTTGGCTCGAAAATTTCGACAAGAAAATGCCAAATATCTGTTTTAAATCGGGAATTTATTCACTTTTTCTTTCAATTTTTTTTGTTGTACATCTTGAACGGAATTTCTCAATCATCATTCCGGGTATGGCATGTTTTGTGAATGTGAAAAGAAGAAAAAGAAATACGAAACAAATTGATGGGGAATGTTATTTGATCATTCCGTTTAAGTTACAATCACTGGAAACGGGGTACATTGGCCATGGCTTTGAGTTCGAAAATGACCACATGTACGAATTATCTCGTCATTTTTTAATCATTTTACCATAGACATGTATATTGTATATACACAGAACTCCAATATAATTCAATAAAGAAACACAACGGCGCTAAGCTCATGGGTTAGAAATTAGAAATACTATCGAAAAACCTTGAATGAACAGAAGTTTTGCGAATGGTATATAAGCCGATTTCACCCAATACATATCTGCGCAAAGTCGCAAGCATTTATTTTAATTCCATGAAATGAGTCATTTCTAAGAAGTGCCCTCCAACATACACTATGCATTATGAGCAAAAAAAAATGTTGATAAACATCTCATCTCATACCGAAATTCGCTTCTACACCGGCTTTTTTTTTACTATTGTCGTTTTAACAATATCATTCTAATTGCTACTGAGTCTGGCGGTCCTTTCTGTTTGGCGCGAGAAAATTTTCGGGGCGATATCAAATATGGGTTTTTGAAAAAATAAACGCTTGAGCTTTATTATGAACTCATGTAACTTGTGCGTGTTCATTAATACTTGTTGTGGTGTATAAATATTTCTTTTTTCTTTCTAAATCCCATTACGAGATTGTATTCCAAGCATTTTCACATTTAAAATTGTTGTGTTGCTCCGTAAAAATGTGTTGAGATAGAGAATCAATGGCAAAAAAATGTTCTTTACACCGAATACGGCATGTCATTACAGAATGCCATAAATACCTTTACATAAATGATTATATGACAGTAATGCCGAAGAGCCAAACACACGCTGAAACTTGTAATTGTTTTAGTTTTGTAGTTGTTGTTGTTGTTTCTCTTGTGCCGCAAGTATGATATCAAACAATTATGTACGAATACGTCACATAGTTGCAGATAAGAGAAAACTTGCTAAAACTAAAGATTATCAAAACGTGACGCACACAATAAGAACCTTGTTTCTATATGCTAACATTTGTCAATTGAAAATTCGTCATCAAATGTGAAACCGATTTTGCTTTACTCCGTAAGTCCATTTATCTTTGTCTACTAAAAAAGAACATGATTATCATAAGAAAAGAGCCGATTTTCAGACAAAATAAACAAATGTTAATCAAGAATTTTAAAATATTGCCTTTTGTAATGAAATGTTTCAGCTAGAACTTGCATTTGCGAGTGTGTATAAATGACGACAGGTAATATTTGGTAAAAATGATAATGAAAAAAAAAGAATTGCCGAAAATACAAGTAAAACAATTGTTTTTTAAAAAACGCCCATTAGAAAGTGCCATAAATGTTTAGAAAACATTATTTTTCGTAAAATGTTTTTTTTTCTCTTCTTCACAACATACACACTTTTTTCTACCTCAATTTAAATTGTAGATTACCGTCAACATCGACACTAAGAAATAGAGCTGCAAACTGAGTAACAGGCACACATTTTTAAATTATTTACTCTTTTAGCAAAAATATTTACCGGAATAGCATTAATTTAATTACTGTTTTATGATGTGTTTATAAAAAACGAAAAAAATTTTTTTTTACTTGCTGAATAGAAATCACTAGGCACTTCATTAAAAGAAGTGAAACACAAACAGAAAACAAGAACCGTTAAATATTCATTTGAAAGATTTTATATCGTTGTCAAGAGTATAAAGTGTAGCAACTCCATAAATAAATATACGTACACAATTGTTACACACAATTTCACGCATTCGGTAAATTGCACATGTGCGATTGTTTCGCATCTGGGTTTTTGTTTGTTTTTCATCATGATCATCGTCGTTGTTGTCGTCGTCGTTGATGATGATTATTTTTAAAAGCAGCGGCAATTTATTTGTGTTACCCATGCACTTGTGAGCCAATGTTGAAATGGTTGTTGTTGTTTTTTTTTTTAATTGAAATTAAAGCGAACGAATTGACGAATGCGTGAGTGCACGCTGGAATGGGAGCGATTATGTATAAGTGCATCCATAGTTTGAATGAAAAACAAACTATAAAACAAAAAAATAAAATAAATGCAATAAAATTATAGTAATTTATTTGCTCTTGAAACTGTGCACTTATGTGTCACACAGCAAATGCCAAAGAATATGAATAGCACTTGAAGCAATACGCACAACATTTGTAACTTATGATTTCTGCTTATTATCAATGCTTGTCTCCGAAATCTCTAGCACATAGCACATAATCAGCTAAGAAAAAAGAAACCGTTCTTTTTGTTTCTCGTATTCCACAGTAAAATGTTTCGTTCATCCATGTCAAAACCAGCTACGCATTACAGACATACAATGTACTCATATAAATAGAACATATAGACTGAATGATAGTGTGAAACGAAAAAAAAGAGAAGAATTCAGGACAATATAGAATTTTGATATCTCGAGTACGGCTTAAAATAAAGCTAGCATAGATTATTTCTTTTGTTTTGTATGCGAGCACATGATTTATATTTTTAAATTTGGAATGTTTCTATTTTTTTTCCTCTCGCTACAGATTTAAGAAACGCGAATGATAGCATCGATTCATATATTGTTCCATTTATAATACGTTCGCTGACGTTGATATTCTAGTTTTCAAAAGTTCAAAAAATCATCCGAAAAAAATAGAACAAAATCATTTGGTTGAATCACGGCGCGTTTGGTGCGCAACGAATTCCAGAGCATTTTTTATGACCGATGAAAAATGTAAACTAATCAACGCTGAACATTTCTAACGAAATGAAAGCAAATGTGGAACCCATGATGTGTGCAATTTCTTATGTTTTTAGTGCATATTTCAACAAAAACTATTTATCGGTTTATGGCTGCTCGATGCCGTTTTGAATGAAACGAACGCAATGCGAAAAATGCCATAGAACAAATGAAGATAGATAAACGGCACAAATATTGTTTATGCACATGGGGAACACATTTTCAATGTTGTACACAGAACTACAAGAATAAGACGTCGACAACGACATAGAGAGATGGTGAGAATGGGAAGAAGGAAGGTAGAAACCATCAAACGGATGGAGTACAGAATGATTTTGAATGGTTTGAACGTTGCTGGTTGATGACGGAAAGGGAAAATCGTTTGAATCATCAATTGACGAAGCATATGCACCGTTGAGCGTTGAGCGTTAAACGTTCAATGTTATATTCAAACCATTCAACACTTCATATTTTATAGCGACACTATTCAAAGAGACTCCCAACAGGAAAAGTGTAGAGGAAAAGCTGCCAAGCTGACATGATATCAAGAGTGAATGATATAAATGGATACCGCTATATGATATGTGAGAGTTTGTATTCAATCACAACACATTCCATGAAAATAAAACAAAGAAGATGAATAAAAAAAAATAACAACAATGTTTTTACAATAATATCATCAGATCAGTAGCCTGAATGCGGTCGATGTTGTGCATGACAAAATACGACGTAATATTTTGAAACAAGAAGCTTATGCATTAACATTGTACTCACATTCCACTAAATTGAACGTGTGTGTGTGTGTTCACCACATATAGTTGTGTTTCATGTACACGATAACATCAACCAAACTGACTTATTTATAAAATTAGATTAATTTTTACCAGAAAAAGAAGCAGAGGGGAAGCACAATGAATCGGACGAAAGAAATGTTGGTGTAGCCCAAATGGAATCGAGTAAAATGAAGTAGAATGGAATGGAATTCATTGATCATTTTTCTTTTAGTTTGTACATTTGTAATTGTGCGTAAGACGATAGCGTCGTCCGCATACAAAAATGTTGAGCGTTGATGCAGAATGGATAGAGAAATATAGTTTGTAAACAACATCATGTCACTCATTATATGTCGGCGTATACAAATTTTTCGAAAATTTCATATTTTATTTTCAAACATCAAAAATTAGTACTCTACATTTATTATGTGCTTGTTTGTGGATGGGATCACAGTATGCATGCAAGCAGCAATAATATACAGTAAATATATAATTGAGTATAGATATCTTTGTACCACGAAACATGTTTCCTACTTCACATCAATTTATATGATTTTTTTTCTTATTCGTCTCTCTCTCTCTCTCTCTCTGCCATTATTATTATTATTATTATTATTTACTGCTTATTTTTATTCCGATAGTTTTTATTTGTATGGGCCAGACTTTTTATTTAACAACATGAACCGGCCTCGTTTGAGTACCAACCATTTAATTTATTTTTGTTGGGTTTGGTCGGTTCTTTGCGCATCTGAACGGCTCATTGCTGCCTAAGTGATACGGTTTTATTATATGGTTTACTTAGAACATTTTAGGTTGATGCATCACGTCGTTTTCATTCCACTCTTATTCAATAGATTTAAAGTTATAAAAATAAAGAAGGAACTCGCATGTGTGTTTGTTAGGTTCTCTTTTTTTTTGGTGGATAATTTTATATTGCCATTCTCTGATGATATGAATATAACTGAATGACTACGATAAATGAACGAATACACACACACACACACACACACACACACACACACACACATATATATATTATCACATGTTATTTTCATTTATTGACAAATAAATAGGTAGGCATATCAAGCAATTACGTTTACGTATGCATATTCACAAAAGCCGTCCTTTTTCTATTGCATGACATCGTGATCGAGCAAATGATTCTCCCACTATTTATTTTCATTCTACTTTTTATATTCGTATGTATACATACATTAACGATTTGACTTTTTTTTTGTTATTGTTTATGTTTCGTTGGTAATGCTGCTTTGTCATCTTTTGATCCGAATCTTTCGTCGACAACGACGATAATAATATTTTATTTTCAGTTTTTTTTTTCGTCGTTCATTTAATGCATAAGCTAAAGAAATTATGAAAATCTTGGGCATATAACCATCACTTATTATTTATAAACAAAATGCACGTATGATGAATATATGTAGACAGCTTAAGAGCGGAATTCAATTTCGTCGAATGTCTGGCATGAAAAAAGATAGAGAATGAGAGAGAGAGAGGGAAAAAGAAAGAAATAAATAAATGATTTTTAAACGGAATGTATCAAACATTACGTACAAGCATGCCATTTGTATATACGAATGAATACGCATTTAATTGGATCGGCAAAAGAGAAGAATTCCAAACAAAACAAAACCGTCATATTATTACTACATTGATGCTTTATTTATATGGATACATTGCACCAACTATTTGCTACTCTTCTTCATGACTCAATGATTTTGCTCGATGCAATTTTCATACCAGTACCTCTATGTTCAGTATGCTTTGGATTTATTTATGTTTTTCTTTCTTTTTTTTCGTCTTTCTGTTGTAGCTTTCGTGAACGTATCACAGTATGCGTGTGGCGATTGTTTCGGTTGTTGTTGCTTCGTTCAGAAATCGAAGTAACAGCTAACGATCGCGCAAAAAAAAAAAACGAAAACACAATGCAAAATCAATAAAACAAAGGCTGATAAAAATGTGAGCGATAAATACATGTCGCATCAAACACGTCGACTTTCTAATGGGTTTTACCATTCGCAATCATTAATGATCGATTTGTGAACATTTTCAAGGCGATTTTTTCTTTTTAATCGTCGCAAAACTACAACCAGATAACGAAATTTCTACACTCCAAAATTTTTTTGGATACGGAAAATGAACATCAACAACAAAACAATTTCAATCACAATAACCGAAAAATGATCAATGATTGAAGACACTGTTTATACAACTGAAAGAGATCTGTTTTCATTTGTTTATTTAAATTGTCGATTCAATTATTTGACTTTATAACAATAACATTGTATCTTCCTACTCTTCTTCTTCTTCTTTTTCATCTTTGTCACGTTTTTCTCTTTCACTCTTCTTTTCTCATACTTTGTCGTAAAATACGCAAACATATTCATTAAAATTGTTGTTGATGTCAAACACAGCTTCAATATTCCACGGAAGTTAACACATATTCATGCATAAATTGCAACACTTGTGCGAATCAACGATATTATTATCTAATAAAAATATTGTATTTATATCATTGAAGTAATATACATCGTGTTAGGGTTTGAAAATCAAATAATAAGTGACAAGTATCTTTAATTACGACGGTCACAAAATCACATAATCTTCATGGTTATCACTTGCATTGACATATTTATCAAATGATATTTGGTGTATGTGTGGTGTGTCGCTTAGAAAATGTGTGTGCCCGATGAATGGCCCATATTCAAAATGAATTGTCGACTAAAAAAATGAACAACGATATCGAGTCGAATATATGCTGATTTGATTTGCATTTCGGTGCTCTTTTAAATTGCCGTTTCCCACAATAAACATTTTTTTTTTAATGCGATTATTGTTTGTTAAAGGCAGGAACAATTTCGAAAATGCATAGACATTATTTTCAATCATTCATCATTTTAATTGAATATCTCTGTTCATCGTAATTGAATTATTTTCCATGGCAAGCAATTACATTATTATAAGGTCACAAGGCATTTAATGACTTTGGTTTTTATGATGGCCTTTCAATATTAAGGAAACTGTATCAGACAAACGAAGGATGCACACGATGAATATGCATGCGATGAAGGTACACCAACGGTTGTATAGCTCATTGGCAAAATTAAATTTCACCGCATATTCAATTATCATTTCAAACCACTCACTCTCCCTCTATATCTCACATACACATGAATCGTCGTCGTTGAAAAAATATTTTTATCACAAACATTTTTTTATTGACATAATATTTATTTAAAAAAAAACAAAACCAATGAATCAAGGAAAGCCAATCAAATTAAGATAATTTTGGCATTTCCTGCAGATAGGTTGAATGATTTACGTACCCAAACTTAAACAATATTGTAACCATTTCGCCCTTTTTTCGATACAAAATAAAAACTCTATCTCTGTTTATCTTTTGTTTGTTTTTTCAAATCGATTTATTGCAGTCGTATTCACAGTTTATGAAACATCACAGTCACACTTAGAAGATGCAGTCTTAGCTAATAAAAAAAAAAACACGGAATTTCAAAGAAAATAAAACAATCACCAGTTCAGTTCAGTTCGATATAAATTCCGTGTGTATATTAGGTAGTGACGACAAAAAAGAAATTCTGATTATTTTAATTCACTAAACGCGCAACACGACTCGCATACGTTTCGGGATAATGAACATTTTCTCGTTATGGGTGCACAGAAATCCGTAGCTTTTGGATCTAGGGTGTGACTCAATATTTATTTTTTTTCTCTCGCCCGTTCGCTTTTCGCACAACCTCTTCACCCTTGTGTATACTATCTCTGCGAGACTGTTGCGAAGAGCTGAACACACAGCACACCGAGGCACATCGCTCTGATTTCGTTCGAATGACATACATATCATCCATCGCAATGAGTGAACGTATGGGTGAGCTTGTGTGAGTGGAATGTACGTAAGACTAAACATTTGAAATAAATGCGGTTTACTTCACATGCCACCCAAATTGAGCCACTTCGCAAAACGTGCAAGGATTTCTTTGAGAGAAAAAAAATATGGTAAAAACCCTTAGATTCTAAATTTATTTTGAGAACTATTTCCGAATTTGAGTGTAATTTTGAACAAATATTTGTGTAGAAGGAGTGTTGGTTTCAGTTTAGGGGACTGGCGTTCATGGCTGAATATACACACTGCACTGCACTTGGACATACAAACAATACACAGACAAATGCACATTCATACATATAGCTGACCGAACGCGCATACGGCAAACACTAAGTCACGAGCTATTAAAACGCTCTCGCTTCACACATTAACCAAATATGTCAAATTATCCGTACACACGAATACACACCCAAAACATTCATACTCGCATTTATATCGTGAAAACATGCTGTAGTAAAACATGCTTCTTTTTTTATACTGCTGCTGCTGCTGCTCTCAACACAAGTCGCGTACGGAATACGACACATAGTACACTATTGAGTCCTTATGTATGCGGGCATATGCGAGCAATGCAAACATTTATGCTTACCATTGAAGAATTTCAATTGACTAATCCAAATTGATGCGAAGAAAGTGATCGGGGACTGTGATGGAGTTATGAATTCGTTGGCTCACTTTATAGATAATAATCAAATTACATTCACAAAAAATTTCGCTTTTGTTTAGCGTTTTATAATTCACTTAATCTCGAGTATGTAGACTCGCCGAAAATTTTTATTTTTATTTTTTTCTGTCTATCTATCTATCTATTAATCTATTATTGTTTAAATGCGATAGATTTCATTTGTTCCTTGCTCATGTTTGATGTTTTGTTTTGTCATGCATGCACAACAATGAGATTGAAAGTATTGTTTGGGCACCACTAAAAGTGCATCATTTCTATTAGCAAACACAACAAATTGCATTTTGGACACAATTTTTCATCACGTTTGAACATTTGAACAACAAAATATTGACTCCAATATAATATTAACACGTAGTCGATTTTGATTGTGATTTCTGTTGTATATATGTTTATTTTTTTTTTGTTACTTTGACTTTTCGCCAACAGGAATGGTATTTTGGAACACAGATTTTTCAATGACAAAATACAAAATGAATATTTATTGAAGAATACACTAAACACTGGACATGTTACCAATTGCGATAAGCAATCTATATAGATGAATAATATTTTGGCACAATTTGTTTTATCAAATCGTCGCTGGTTCAATTTTTTCTATTATTTTGATGTTTATTGTTATTATTGTTTTTGATGGTGGTCTTTAAAACATTTTTTATAATAGAGAGTCCGCCATATTTGAAACACATTTTTCTCTCTCTTTTTTGCATTTGAGTTTTTAGTACATCGCCGACGTACGCCGATAGAGGGCGGATCACATCATTGTGGATCATTTCGGTTGATTATTGAACGAATATTTATGCATTATTCACATTTTCACTTTTATAATGTGAGCATATGTTCAAACTGATATATTCAGCGATTGAAACAAGTCATTTTGGACGTAGTTTAAATTATAATTTAATAAAAGTCGTTGTATGTTTCATCATTATATATTGAAATGAAAATGGACAAAAATACTTTTAACTTTGTTAGTCTTTCAAACTTTATTTACAAATTTTTACTTATTTATTCATGTTGAACAAACATCTCAGTAATTTTAAATTGAGTCGATAGATGTCGCTATGCATCAACAAATATATTTTGAATCGCGATTTTTCATTCAATACATTTGGCGCCAAATGTTAATAAAAACAGTTTATATCATAAATTGTACATGTAGCTCGTTTATATTTTGCTTTATTATGCCATATTAAAATTTATACATTCAGAAAAAGACGTAAAAATCAAAAAAAAGGTCTGATATACAGGAATGCCGCTGTAATTTGGATTATAGCCTCTGACTGGATATTTAGATTATGAAATACAGTTGAAATTGGCCTTAAAAGGAAAAAAAACATCGATAAATTTTACTTCTTCAATCGACGGATCTAAAATGCATTTCAAATGTATTACTACTTACAGATATGCCAAGCTGCCAACCAGTACCGGCTGGATTTTTTTGTGTTACGCCACTTCGTCTGCATATAAAATTACTATTTGACACAGCCCAAACATTTGTATCAGTTACGGAAACCGATTTGAATCCAATTTTTCCTTCTTCATGCGGTGGATCATTAGGAACATTTTGCAAAATTTGCCAATGAGATCCTTCCGGAAATGAATCGCATACTTCTCGCCGTACAAGCATTTGACCTTGTGAATCGATCACCCAAATTCCGATCGGTCCGACTGATATTTGTTTTAGATTGGTTCCTTTAGGCGCATCCTCTATCGCCTTCCAATAGGTGCCACATTCATTTTCGGACGAGAAACCACACCGACGATATGCCGAACCATTTCTTCCGATAGCCCAAACACCAGTCGCCTTGCTAATACTGATTGAAACTAAAGGTTGATTATTTGCAATAATGTGCTCCCAGGACGATCCACTGAGATTGGTTCGTGTAACACCGCGTCGATATAATGCATCACCATTGCTGGCGATAGCCCATACTTTAAACGTATCGGTATTTTCATCATATAGTAGGCTCACATCGATTAATTTTGTATTACCAATTTCGTGCCATGGACCACTGGTTGTGAGGCGACATTTTCGATACCTATGTGTTTTATTTGTTAAATGTCAGTTTCATGACGTATTTCGATAATTCGATAAGATGTGACAATGAATACAAACCATCTTCTACGCCGTACGTAGTCAGTAAATTGCTTCTTTGCATGATAAGATGCTGGAAAATCGACAGCATACTGCCAACCATCTCGATCAACACCACCAGGCGTATGAAAGTCGACGAGCCAATCAGAGATCTAGAACGAATTATCGGATTTAAATCCACTAAGTGATAAATTTACAACAAATTAAAAAAAAAAAATACCCAGTGCCATCGAGATGATAATAGTTTTGAATTTTCTTTGCTTCTCTTTTGTTTACCCGTTGCATCACTCCATGCTGGTCTATCGGTTGGTAGACCATGACTTGTATAACCTACATTGAAAAATATATCTTTAGATTTTCCGAACATAAATATTATAAATGCAAAATTATCGTTTCAGCACCTGTCAATGGGTTCCATCTTTGGTTTTCGTATATAAAGTAGTTTTGTGTATCAGTCATTGCATTGATTTCACCACTAGAATTCAAACCCCTCGAAAAGGCTCCTCCCACTCCATTGGTATAATAATATGCAGTATTATCATAGCTTATTGCCCATACAATGCCAGATCGGCTAGAGACTATTTTACGAAAATGTCCGCCAATTTGACGCCAAAACATGTCACGCAACTGAATAATCACCTTGAAATATACAATTAAAGTTGGACGTTAAGTTTTTACCGTTTTCATTGGTATTGTGTGGTTTGCTCTCACCCTTGGACTTTTATATTTAACATTGTAGATTTTCACTCGGCCACTAATGTACAAACTGTTAACAGATTCTGGGGGCAATCGGTGCTCGAAAAATATAAATTCCAAATTGTCCACGAAAAATCTTAAGCCGCTTGCTTCGCATCTGTGTGTATTTAAATCAATAAAATTGTTAATACTTCATTCACTTTTTCACGGATAAAAAATAAATAAATAAAAACTAAATCAATAATTAACCTAATTTCCAGTTTGAATTCAGTTCCGGGTGCGAATACCATTTTATCAGTTCTCAATTCGGTTTGCCATTCGGAATTTTCCATTGTATTCAGTACAATGAGCCGTTCATTGAATCGTGGATTCAGATGGCATGCAACGTGCCGCATTTTTTCGACGATGAATCGCGTTTTCAATGTCGAATGGCATTGTAAATCGAAACGAATTTGACTAGCATCATCGAAAATGCAACCATTTATTTCTAAAATGCTGCCAAGCGGCATACCATTTGGAAGAGTTGAATGGTATGGCGTTTCTGCTCCGAGCATATTGATTTCTTTTTCGTATAATTTGATGTCTTCTTTGTATTGTGCAGATTTCAAATTTGACGGATCAAATGTGAAAACTTCGCCCAAATTAGTGGTTATCCATCGTGCATCATCAGCTGGTTTTCCGTGAATATCATTCAACTCACAACATATCGAGGTTAAATGTGATAACCAGTCTTCCATTTCATCATCATTTGAAAACTGTAATTTCAATGCAGATGATTCGCTCGATAATCGTGGCGCGTATAAGGCAAGCCGAGGATTGCCCGGTTCACTACAACACATTACACATATTATTTCATTTAAGGATAGCTGCATTTTAGTGGACACACCGTCCAAATTTAGAATTGTCAATGTTCCCGATCCTGATTCAGTCGTTGTTAGCCATTCCAATTCCATGAGACAGTCTTCGAAGATGTCATTTTTCGCAACTTTTGCCTCGATACTCTTAACCTGTGGAATCAGAAAGGAAAATTGGAAATGATGGAAAAATAATCATTATATTTTGATACTGACCCACGAAGACATCTCAATCGCTTTATCGTAAGTACTCGTATCAAAGCCATTCAGTCGTTTTTTTAGCATTTCAATCAGTTTGATGCGCCACTCTTTATTCAAATCAATCGATGAGTCCGATAGTGTAACAGTGTCTTTAAACCAATTTGGTAATTGGCTTGGTTCTAATAGAACGGCGCCCGCCGTACAATTTGTCCAAATCGTTTCCGATTCACTCCAATATTGTGATCCATATTGATCATCTTCTTCGCTGAAAATGCACGAGCCACGATTTGAATCGGTTTCAAAGACAGTTGAATCGCTTTCCGGATGAGCTTCAGTGCCGACCATTGAACCAACACTTCGTACGGGACTCCATGCACGTGGATGCTTTGACGAACGTTCATAATGTTTGCCCGATATTTCGGAGACATGTTCGGTTGGTGCGCTCGACGCTGTATTCTCCATCATTCGAACTTTATAACGATTATCAACTTTGTCATTCAGACTGGCCGGCGGCGAGTTCAAGTATTTGGGCTTTTGACGAAAATTTGGAGCCGAATGGGCAGCATCTTCATCGACAGCTACATTTTCAACAATTGCTGATGTTTCAACACGACCTCGTTCCTTATAGAGCGTATTTATACTGCGATTGCTTTGTGCTGGTGATTCAGAGCTTCTTCTTGAGTTCAAAGATACGGTACTCGATGTACAACTTGTATATTGCAATGGACATTGTATTTTAACCCAACGTTTACCAGTCAGATCACTTGGTGAAACACCCCAACGAAAGTATAAGTATCTGAAGCGAAAAAAAAAAATCTATTTTATAGATTGAAAAAGATAATCAAATGACATGATTAAAAATAATCTGGTTACCTATCATCATCTGCGCCGATGGCAAATACTTGATCGTTTGCTGCCACCGAAACTTGTGAAATATTTCCAACCATTTCCACCCAACCATTGCCAGTAGCTGCTTCTTCACTAATTCCGCATATATCACCTTTTATGCCACGTCGAAACCACACATGATTATCATTTGTTACACACCATACGGCATTTGTTCCCACCGAAACTTGTACGATTTTCACATTTTCACCGGGAGGACTGATTTCAATCCATTTGTCACCAATCAAATTATCACTTCGTATGCCTGTGCGTACCAACGCCCGTCCACTGTATAAAACGGCCCAAACTAATCCCATTGTACCTTAAAGAGAGCGATGCCGAATTAACGTATATGATTTGTTTTCTTTTAATCAAAATAATTTACCAGCACTAATATTCAATATTTCACCAGTTGGTGTTGGAATAGCTGTCCATCTTTTTCCTTCCGGTGACACCATACTTACACCAGACCGATGCATTACTCGGCCATGCGCTGATACGGCCCATACACTTAACACCGGACTCTGTGATTCCGATCCAATGCAACCGATTGCAACATCCACAAACGGTTCTTGTGTTGCATCTTTGTGTAATGGAGCGATTGCACACCATGAATTAAGTGCATTATATCGTCTCGTTCGTACCCATTTCCGTCTTCTCACGCATGAATTCCACGATTTTTTTGGATAAAATTTTGTCGGAAAATCTATTGCATACGTCCAACCATCATGGTCCAATGGTTCTCCATTCAATGATAAATCTAGCTGCCATTCTCCTGTTAATTCAAACATGTATACGATTCTCATTACAAAATCAAATTTAAATTGAAATTTTTAGTTTACCTTCCCAAATCCAGCACGCGGATGGAAGTCGAATCAATTCGATGGCACGATTTTCGGTACCATCCTCACTTGAGAATTTATGTCGGTCAGTTGGTAATAATCGATTTGCGAATCCTTCGATTGGAAACCATCGTTCATTTTCATAAGTCACCTCTTTCACACGGATCGGTATGTCCAGACCAAAAACCAGCACATACACTTGCCGATCTCCACCAATTGCATAAATAATATTTTGTACCGTTGAAATTTTCTTGAAATCTAATCCAGAGTATTGAAACTCTTTCCAAACGGTACTTCCAGTCGATAGCGCATAAATTCGTCCCTCATTATTTGTGGCGAATAGCAACGTATTTGGCATTTTATAAACAGTGTTGAATCACTCTATAATTTTTTTTTAAATTTGACTTTTGATGTTCAATCCGAACGAAATAAATAGATGCTACACTTTTCAAGTGTTTTCATTTTTTTTTTTAATTATACATAACATGCAACAAAATTCTGTTTCAGTTTATTTTGTTTTATGTTTTATTGTCAACTTAATGCTAAATTTAAGTGCTTCTTATCTTAGATATGAACTCGGTTGAGTTTATGTGCCTTTGTTACAATGGCACACTCTTCAGATCTGTTAAAACGAAAATCAATATTGTCATAAACAATATGTATTTCATATGGTGCTGGAATGTCAAATTTCTGTATCGAAAACATTGAGTGTTCTAAAATAAAACGTCGCACAGAATATGACATAAAACGTCAAACAAACGATTGAACGATTGAACGATTGAACGTTCTGTATGAACGATACATTTTACGTAGACATCCATTGTTTTATTTTCATTCACGATATCAATGAACTGATTACGATGCACCTATTGCCTATGCACATTTCTGAGTGTAAATAATAATATTGACATTGCAATTTAAAAAAACGTTCATTTGAAAATAAAATCTGAACGTTTCGTTTGTAAATATTCAAATAGTACGAATTTCGTGGTGAATTGTGATCAATTCAATTTTTCATTTTTTTTTAATTTGAAGATAAAATTTGATTGAAGATAAGAAAAACACTCGGAATTTATATGACAAATACTTTTATTAGCCTTTTTTCTCTGGTTTTTACATTAAATGCAAATTGAACATAAAAACGAAATGACAATCGTTTATTCCATTGTTGCCGACTACAACCGTAACAACGATGACGTTCCAAAAGTCAAGATATTCATGAGCACCAATACCAATTTTAATCAGAATTGATAATGCAAAGTGATATAGAGCGTTTCGAAATAAATAGAATATACACACTTGTATTGCCCGTAATCAGTCGGTGATTCGTTCAAAGTGCACAACATTTCATACTTTCCAACGATATTTCATTTGCAGAACGAAAACAATGGACAAAATTATTAAACGAATAATCGCCACAAAAACGGCACCTGAACCAATTGGCCCATATAGGTAATATGTACTGATAAACCAATTTCCAATATTTTTAGTTCACATTTATTTATTTTGTTATGTTTAAAGCCAAGCCGTTGTTGCTGACAAGAATGTATATGTATCGGGTGTTATTGGTGTAAATCTAGAAACTGGTGCATTGGTTGATGGCGGAGCTAAAGAGCAGGCCGCAGCCGCCTTAGTTCATTTGAAAAATGTGCTCCGTGCTTCAGGATCCAATTTGAACAATGTGGTTAAAACCACGGTATTTTTGCAAGATTTTAACGATTTTCCTGTGGTCAATGCGGTCTATAAAGACGGTAAACGATTGAAAAAAATTCAAAAATGCTCATAAAAAAACTAAATATTTTCATTATTCAAATTGTAGTATTTGTACGAAATTTCCCGGCACGATCTTGTGTACAGGTAGCCAAATTGCCGCTTGGAGCTCTTGTCGAAATCGAAGCCATCGCATTTTTAGGAGAAGTAAATATATCAAATAAAAACGTTCAAAATCTTTTTGAAACAAATACCAAACTTTGAGTGTATTTGAAAAGTTCAACGGTTAAAGAGACCCGATTGTGATTAGGGGAATTTTTTTTTTTAAATCACTCACATATAATTGTTGAAATTAATAAATACAACCTATTCTGATGGTTTCTTTTCCTTATTTTTCTTTATTTGCAGAATTGAGGCTTATATTAACCGTCCTCCCCTTTACGATTTAGACATTTACGTTAGTCGTATGACAATTATGAGAAATGTCAAATTATCTATAATCACAATAAAGTGTCGTGCATCGTAGCGCAGTAATTTGTTTTATTTTTAATCTGAGTTCACTGTTTCATTTTGTAATGTCTTGAAAATGCGAAATTTCGTCATTATTTTTTTAATACTCGCAATTGAAATCCTAGTCACTGCTCAGGATTTTTGCAGGCATCCATTGTATTTTGAAGATGAGTTAAAAACGTGCGATCAAAACGACTTTTGCTTTTCATTGGACGAAGATAGAATTCATACAAAATATTTTTCGACAAAAACTGCATATCGAACAGAAAAGTCACGCGACAAACGACATGATTTTGAAATCGAAGGTAAGAATCTTAACAACCATTAGGCCAATGAATTAATTGAAATCAATTTTGAAGATTGCACTCCTTCAAATGTTTGGCTTTTGATTCGACATGGAACTAGACTCACAACTGCCAAGGGCATTAAACGTTTTAGCCAAATGGAAAAGGTAAATGGCTATTTTTAACGAATATTCAATTTTTAATGCAGACATTATTTTCTAGTTTCGAGATGAAATAGTCAAGAATGCTGAAAAATTGCCAAATCTACCATTGTGTCAAGAGGATTGGAAGCTATTGAAATCCTGGAAGTGGAACAATAGCATCACCGAAAATCAAGGAAATAATTTGGTTACACAGGGATTCAATGAGCTTAGGACGATTGCACACAATTTCAAACAAAACATACCAAATCTTTTTTCACCACCATATGATATCAGTACATTCCATTTTCGACACACAAATACCGAACGAACACATTCCAGTTTTGGGGCATTTTTTGATGGCATATTTGGCGATAATACACATAAAATGATTAATGCGAGAAGTCCATCAAATCGTCCAGATTTATTGCTTAAAGCATATGCAAATTGTCCGTTGTGGATCGAGCAAAAGAAGAAATTGAAACAGTCCGATTCCGAAGTGAAAAAATTTGAAAATTCAATGGTGTTTAAGAAAATGATTGAAGACATTGATTCGAGATTGGGTTTTGATGGAACATTACAAATGAGATCGGTTAAAGACATCTATGACATGTGTCGCTACGAACAAGCGTGGCAAACGGACAAAGCAAGCAGTTGGTGTTCAGTAAGTATACCGAAGGTCACTTGATTATCTTATCATTACACAAATATTTTTCTATTATCTCCAACAGTTGCTGACTCCGTCTCAAGTGTACTTACTTGAATATCTAGAAGATTTGAACTATTTTTATAAGTCAAGTCATGGCTCAAAACTCAATAAAAATATCAAGTGCTTTGCAATGAAAGACATGCTAAGACGTTTATCAGACGATAATAAGCCAAAAACCACTGTATATTTTAGTCATTCGGCTGCGGTACAATTATTTCTAACCTCTTTAGAAGCCATGAAAGACGACGTCAATTTAACAGCGGAAAATTTTGCAAAGAGTACGCTTAGAAAATGGCGAACAAGTAGGGTGAGCCCGTTTGCAGCAAATGTCGCCGTCGTTCGATACAAATGCCCATTGAACGATAAAGTGAAATTTTTTCTAAATGAAAATGTTTTACATTTTGATTGGTGTACCGAAAATGGTGTGTGCGATTGGAATGATGTCCAAGAAAAATATGCTTTTTACGCACATACAGATTGTAATAAGGTCTTTTGTTCTAATCAACTGTGATAAAATAATTCAAGAAAAAAAATACATTTTAATTTGTTGTTTTTTATAAGAAATCTTTAATAAATTTTCAAATTTTTGATTGAACAAAAATATGTTTTATATATTCATTTTACACGATAACTGGGCGTCATTAATGGCATATTACGGTAATATCAGTATTTACAACAATTTTTTTCAACGATCGGAAAAATGAAAGATTTTTCTATAAATGGTATTAAACTAATGCCCAAGTATAGTAAAGCCCCGGGAGTAATTTATTTACTCCCCGGGAGTAATCTATTGACTCCTCGGGAGTAATCTATTGACTCCTCGGGGCTCGGGGACACAAGTGCCCGGACGGACGGACAAAAACAGTGACGTACGGTGAAAAACAGTTAAAGTTAAGTTAAAGTATTTTACGTACGGACGGTCAAAATGTCCGTACAAACACGAGGAGCGACATTAGTGCCCGTACGGACGGTCAATTTCTTTTTTTTTTTGTGCAACTATAGAAATGAACATATATATGTTGAAACATTGTTCATTTCGTATTTTGTTAAAATTGGTTATCACCGAGGTTTATTTTAATTTCCCTATTACCAGAGATTCTAAAAATTGATTCGTCGTTAATATTTAATTTGTGGCCGTACGTCAAACGAACATATATCTTTTTTTGAAAAATAAACACGCACAGACGGCGAAGAGTCACGAGAAAAACATATCAAAACATAGTTCGTAACCTGGGTTGGCAAATCTACACGATTTTCAAAAAAAAATTTAATTTACGTAGAATATGTCCGAGAATGTGATTGTCCGAGAATGAATGTGAGTCTTCTCGTGAGAGTTTATTGAAATGTAACACCGCCATACAAAAATTGCTGACAGTCAAATTGACCCGAGGTATATTCTTTTGCAAAAAATCAAAAATATAATCAAATACCGTTTTTTGTATGTAATGAACCTTTATCTTTGTAAACACAGTGAAAATATTACAAATATGTGACATATGTGTATGGGCGGCCGATATGTAAATGGCACCATTATTCACCAATGACACCATGACAATTTTGTATTTTATAAGCACAAACAGGCGCCAATTGATAGTTTATTTCAAGGCCTTTCCAACGATATTCAAATACTATAGTCTACTAACTGTAAGTCAAGGGGTTGAGCCTCAGTAGCCGTAGGAAAATTGACCATTATTCAAAATTGAAAGGCCGGCTACGGCCAAAATGGCGGCAGGATCAAAAAGTCGTAGAACAATAAATGTTTTGCTTATCTTGTACTATAATCCCTGAAAGTTTGAAAAAGATGGGTACTAAGTTTTACGCGTATGTAAAAATACACATGTGATACATAAAAATATGTACATATGTGATGCATATACTTATGTGAATATGTGATACTTGAAGTATTAATGTATATTGATATATAAGTATCAGTATCATAGAAATAAAACTGATCATTTATGAAATAATTGAGCTGGTTCTTAAAATAATGACTGATTTCCATACAAAATGCACTATGGGTCAATTTGACCCATAGAGACGGGATTAAGTAAGATCTCTAATACAGTAGCTTTTTAAAATGAAATCTGTCACACTAACGCCCTCACTTTATGTTTTGGCGAACTAAACAGAATAAAGTTTAATATAAAAGTAAAGTCTCCATCAGGATATTTTATACAGCCGGTGTCAAGATCAATAAAACTGTTAATAGAATCTGCCATTTTTACGCAATTTTGCGATGTGATTGCGAGATTAAGAATATAAATAAAATAAATGAACGGAATAAACGAACTTGACAGAACAAAATAATTCGCACGAGTGTATGACAAGTATGTAAGAGAACAATAACATTACGTTTTGTCAAATGTCACACTCACACTTATAAGTTTACGTATGGAGATTTTAACAATATCATTTCTACAAGACCTACACACTCTACACCCGAGGCTTTTTAAGTTAAATTAAAACGCATATAAATTTATTTTTTTAAATAGAAATTATCTATTTAAATAAAAATTATATAATTTGAAAAATTTACTATAGAAAAAACTATTATATCACGTTTAGAATTTGCGACATATAATTTGAAAAATTTAATAAAGAAAAAACTATTATATCACTTTTAAAATTTGCGACATATAATTTG